>NW_006159859.1:5481019-5495860 GCF_000334495.1 Tupaia belangeri chinensis
GAGAGGCAGGATGTTAATGAGAAATAGATATGGTTTATTACCTGTTGATGATGACATGTATAGTATTCTCAACTGAACCGGTCTGGAAAGTATTTCATGATGGGTGAAGTCTTTTTAATAAGCAAAAGGAGAAATAGTGATTGACTGTTTAAAAAAATTATAATAATAATTATTGGGAAAAGCATGGAAAAGATATTGAATGATAAAGCGGGGAGATTGATGTCTCTGTATTGACTGACATGCATGGCATTCCCTTTTGAAAAAGCAATGGAAGTCAATGTAAAGTTATATGTAATCTAGTGTAATAGAAAGAAGATTATGATGATAATAAAATTAAAAAAAAATACAAAGTGTTGGTGATGAAACTGGCCCTCTAACATACTGCAGAGCAAAGAATACATTTGGTACAAACTGTTTCGTACTTTCTACCAAAGATGAGCATAGGTGTATTACTTGGCAAATCTAATCCTAAATATATACACAGCAAACACCAATTTATATGATTGCAAAACATATGTGCTAGGATGTCTTTACAATCTAGTCAAAATAGCCCCCCAGAATTAGAAAAGAACCAATGCCCAGCGACAGTAGAATGGGTAAGGTGTGCAATATTCAAATAATGGCTATTACATGATGGTAACAATGACTGGTCTGCGGCATATGGAGCAATGTAAATGAGTCTCACACTACTGAATGAAAACAGCCACAAAATACTCCATACTGAACGATTCCTTTTATAAAGTAGAAAAATGGGTGAAACCAATGTGTAATGTTAGGAGTCAGGATAATAGTACTTTGGGGATGAGTGGGGAACAGTAGAGTGTTATTTTGTGATATTGGTAATGATGTGGGCTACTTCTGTGGTTGGGTTTAGTTTGTGAAAATTCAGCAAACTGTATACATATTAATATTACATATGAACTCTCCATATTTCTTTTTAGTGGGTAGTTAAAAAGATAGTTTGGGGAATTTTTAAATGCTCTGTTTTTATTTCAATATTCTGATATAGTTATTTGATTAGACTGTGGATAGAGTTTTAGGAATTTTAATTTTTCTTATCACTTACTATTATACTGTAATCTCAAGATAAAAATCTGATGTAATGGAGTTTGTGATGATTTAGTCATCACCAACTCCAAGGGGATTCTTTCCAAGTGCCTTAGGAGCACTGAGAAGGGGATGATTAACTGCAGCGAGGGCAGTGGGGAGTTAGGGAGCATTTCATGGAGAGTATGATGTTGAAGAAGAACTTTGAAGGAATAGCAGGAGTTGGCATAAGCCAATGCCTTTTCCATCTTGTCCTTTGCTATTGTTTCAAAGGAAACTAGGCATTAAAATAACCTGGGCTACTTTTAAAAATAGAAGCTGGAGGGGCTGGCAGGTGGCATGGTGGTTAAAGGCGCTGGACTCCCACATGGCCAACTATGGTTCAAGTCCCAGACCTGGTGGCTTGCTTTATCACTCCCCCCTCCCCCCCCTTTCTCTCTGTGTTTCTCTCTGGTCAAATTGAAAAATAATAATAATAAAATTTTTGCAAAAGAAAAAGATCTCACTGGCTGGAGTCTGGAGAATGACATGAAAGGAACAAGACTGTTGGCAGGGAGACCAGACTTTAATTAGACTTCTTAACATGATTTGACAAGTTTACAAGTCCTTGTCATTGTCCCTAGTTATGAATCCATTTCCTTTCTGTTTGTGACTTCCTTTCCTCTGGTGAACATGCACGTCCCTCACCCTGGAATGCTCCCAGCACGCCCTTTTGGACTGCTTGTCTGCTAATCTCAGTTTGAATATCATCTTCTTTGGAAAGCCTTTCTTACCCCTTCTAAGAAAAATTATCGAAAATATAGAAATAGGCCAAACAGGGGTGACATCAATGGCCATTGTTTATTTCTTCCAACCAAGGGTTGTTGAATTCTCTAGGAGAATGCACTTGTGTGAATTTTGTTATTTACTATTAAAGCCTAAACCCTGTGAAGTTACTTGTTAACTTGTATATGTCTGTGTAGTAGAAACGATAACCCAAAGATTACAAATTTATTGGCCTCTAGGACATTAATCCATTTGGTCTCTAATTAGCAATTGTCTACTAAATTTGTCCTTAAAAACTATTCATTAATACCTCATTTCTCCAAGGATATTTGAATCAGCTTTACTTCTTACGGTTCCCTTATGAATGAGCTAAATAAGATGTTGACAAATATTTATTATATAATAATATGAAAATCATGCTTTTAGCTTTTTAAAAACTTTGCTTAGCCATCCTCAAAAATTGAGTTATATCTTGCATCTCACTGACTTTTTAATCCTATCAAAATCTGAACTCCTTGCCTCTAGTCACCAGGATATTTTTTTGGCCATAGGCTGGAAAAATGCTGCGTGGTTCTTAAGGACCATTAGATATCACGATAAGGTGTGTGAAGTTTATCTAGAACGTTATGGGAATCCTTAAAACATTTTGATTCTAGGAGAAATATACTAGATTTATACTATTCAAAGGGCATTGTGGGGAGGGTAGGTTGGAGAGGTCAAATCTGATGGCAGGAACAACAGAATGAAGCTATTATAATTATTCACACAAGAAGTGAGGACTTCTAAGGCTACAGCCATTGGAAGTAGAGAGAAGAGGATAGACATTAGATTGCTTAGGCAAGACAGAGGGACCCTAGTGACTGATTGTAGCTAGAGAATCTTCCTATTTTTTCGATGAGTTCAGAATAGCCATTTTGTTCCTGTTGCTTTTTTTTTTTTCCATTCTTGGTTAAATAACATACGATATAGGTTCTAAATCTCTGACAGTAATGTAAGCAAAAAAGTTTAGCAAGTCCTTTTGGCTTATCCTTAGAAAATATTAGCTAAATTAGGACCAGCAGATGATGGTTATATCACTGGACTTCCACGTAGTCGATTGCGGTTCAAGTCCCAGACCCAGCAGCTTGAAAACACATGCCAGGCATGTGTGTGTGCATGCTCCAAATCCCAAGAAGATAATGGAGAAGGGATTGTGCCAATTCCAGTGGCTGTCCCTCCTGGGGGGTGAGTTCTCGCTTTCTGTCTCTCCATCTCTCTCTGTCTCTCCAGCGAGTGCCTGTGCTATATAGTAAAAATCTCTCTCTAAAGAAAAAGAAGAAAATGTTAGTTGGGCAATGGAGGAGGTAGGAGATTCCAATATTCTTGTCACATAATTGACCGACTTTGGGAACAATTCCATTTCTAGTCAATTTCATCTGGGAGAATTGTCTGATTGCAAGAACCTTTTTCATGAGGTTTCTTTATATAAGTAACTATAATAGCAGAAGTTGTGTTGGAGAAGCACTAAACTTACAAAGCTCTTCTGAATCTTTCTCATCTGCTCTCTTCATCAATAGAGTGTTAGTAACTCAGTAGAGTGTTAGAACTGCTTCACAAATCTGTATGGGACAGGAGCAGGATGTTTGATTAGGACAAGGGGAATTTATGCTTTTTTTCCAAGGTGAAACCTGGATATTGACCCAGGTTCTTGTTGTTTAGTTCAATATGTCTGCTTCTTTGTTCTATTTTATTAATCTTTAAAAATTTTTTAAGGCTTGGGACCAACAGTTAGCATGATGGCTATGTCTCTGAACTCCCATGTAGCCGACCCAGTGGCTTAAACTCACGCCGGGCGCATGTGTGTGTGTGTCCAAGATCCCGAGAGGAGAATGGAGGAGGAGGGATTGTGGCGTGACTATCCCCCCCGGGGGGGGGTGATTTCCTCACTTTCTGTCTCTCTCTGTCTTTCTGGCGAGCGCACGCACCCTATAGCAAAAACCTCTCCAAAAAAAAAAAAGAAAAAAGAAAAATAAAATTTTTTGAGGCTCTATTCAGAAAAGTTTGGTACACATTTCATAGAAAGCATGTTTCGTTCAGACAGCTAGTTAAGACTAGAATACCGGGCTTCTGTGTTTGTCCTGATCTAATTTTTATAATATTGTTAGGGGTAACAGAACTAAGCTAACTGAAATCTTTCTAGTAATAATATGCAAATAATTTTTACAGACAAAACTTTAAAGGGAAGTATTTTTTTAAAAGCTGTTTTTTAGTTTTGTAGGCAGACACATTGCTGAAAACAAAGCTGAAAAAATTCTATAGGCACACAGCCAACTTTGATGGTAGAAACCTACTGGGTTTCAACCAGTATCGCTGACAATACTCCGCAGGTGGACACCACATGGGAAGATGGAAAAATGTGATTGTGAAGGTCATGTTGACAGTTCCATAGCCACAATCGATTCTTCTTCAATTTGATCTGTGCATCTGGTACGTATTTCTGCATGTATTTTTACTGCAGGAGCTCAGCATTCTTTAAGCAGGCTTAGGGGTCTCTGTGCAATGAAAACTGTTGGGAAAAGATGGTGAGGTGGTACGAGTGGCCTGGCCAATGCCAGGGGCCTTGGATCACACAAGGCCCTGTGAAAATGTCTGAAGTTATTTGAGGATTCCCGGCTTCTGAGAATAGGATTAGTTGGTATGACACTTCAGAAAGGACTAGGATGCCCCACTTCCTATGAATTGTAAAAGCCAAGGAATGTTCTGCTGATGAAGAGTCAGATTGGAAGAGGAGTGAAAACTGCATTGTTAGTACCAACTCAGCGGTTCACTACTACTATTGCTTATAATCAGTTAAGAATGAATAATTTAATGAGAGATAATCCAGAGACTCGCAAAATGAATATTCATGGCTTAAAGTGTGGTTCACTTCAAGGCAAATGATCACCTTTGGCTAGCACATTTCAGGATTTGTGTCTTAGCCTGTTTAAATCACTTAAAAAAACACCATGTTCATATTTGTCCATGTTATCATCTTTGCAGATGGGGAAGGAGTGCCATACGGGCAGTTACTACTTTTCTTAGTAGGAGATATGATTTCGAGTCTAAGGGAACATGGCTTGGTCTTATTAAGTGTGACCCAGAACAAGAGTTCATAGTGATTTTTCAACTGTCTGAATTTCAAGGAATAGAATAGCTGATTGGATTGTTTCAGCAGCTTCAAAGTTCCTTTCCTCCTGCTGTGTACGTTCCCTGTCCTACTGTCATCAAACAATTACATCAATGAAGATCTGCTTTGTGTTAAACATGTCATGCATCCTTTTTCTTATTCTTTCTTTCCTTTATCCATTTTTCCTTCCTTTCTCTCTTCTGTTTTTGTTTTTGAATGATTTTTTTTTTTTTTTTTTTTGCTATAGGGTGTGTGGGCTCATTAGAGAAAGACAGAGAGGAAGAGTGAAAAATCACCCGAAGTGTGACATGCCACCATCCCTTCTCCAGTCTCCTTTTGGGATTTTGGACATTTGCATACACATGTACCCAATATGATTTTCAAGCTGCCAGGTCCAGGTCCAGGACTCGAACCACACAGTTGGTTATGTGGGATCCAGTGCCTTTACCTTCACATCACCTGCTGGTCCAAGTTTTCTGAAGTTGTAGTTTAGCTTGCTTTACGCCATTTGTTACCCCAACCTACCATTCTGTAGATGTTCAGCCTTGTGCAACTAACTGACTAAAGCTCTTGTGCCTCAGTTTTATCATCTATTCAAAAATGGAAAAATAAATGCCTGTGATATTGTTTTGAGGATTAAATGAGCTAATAAATGTAAAACGCTTAAATCAGCACCTAGCACATATCCAGTGTTGCAAATGTGTTCTCATCTTTCCTTGTCATACCAAACAGAGAAATGCACAAATGAAAATCTGTGCTGAAAAATTTTCAACAATTTTTTCATGGTTCTTATATAATTTCACCTGTGTTTTGGTTTTACCACCTTTGAACAACCAGGCTCAGGAATAGATATAATCTCAAGCTATGAATAACATGTTTTAGTCACTTACTATCCCCATTGTAAAACCAAGGGTGTACTCTAAGTAAAATTTATGTCTGTGTATCAATGGTCCCAGGCAAACATATGAAGATGAATGTGTTGATTTATCCATAGTTGAGTCTCTTAGTCTCTGGAGCTTGAAAGCTCCCTGTTAGATTGGTGATATGTCCCATCTCACCTTATGGAAAGCGAGCCTCACTCAGACCTGAGGGAGTGTCAATGCTCTGTGAGCAGCAGCACCACAAAGCTGTGGGTAAAATTGGGTGTGTAGAGCTTGCACCTACCATTGTGAGGTACACTTACATCCCTACTCTCACCCTGGAAGCCATGGGCAAGTGTCTGCACTCAGAGTGTCCCTGATCTGCCACTAGAGGGTGCAGTATGGATATAGCTATGAATTGCGCCCAGGAGTTGACACACTGATTTAGCTAATCGAAGGCTAGATTTGGGAGCTCATGGAGGAGGTGAGAGAACTGCCGAAGAGCAAGAAGGAATGGAGAACCTAGAAAGAAATGCTTTTTTCGAGAGAAATAGTGATGATAGCTACCATTCACTGAGCACTTACTAAGATGCAGGTATAAGTTAGGTGCATTTATCTCATTTAAACTTCATAATTACCCAGTGAAGTCTTAACAAAACAGATAAAGAAATGGAGGCTTAACGGAACTCTCCCAAGGTCCCAAGGCCTTTAAGTGGAGGGACTGGTGTTTAATTCAGGGCTAGCTGAGTCCAAAGAGTTCTTTCACTGATGTTCTTAAATCTTACCCCTGGTATGCTCAATGAGGAAGGACTGAGGTAACCTCTGAAAGAGATCAACACATAACAGCAGGGTTGCCTGGATAAGCAAAAGTCATAGAACTTTGACATGGATCTCAGCCATCCTACTTCTGAGGTGATTTGATCAGAAGACTTTCATTGCAAGCTCTCATCCAGGAACTATGTTCATAGAATTGTGAAATGGGTTACCGTGGACATTATTCCATCCAAAAAAGAGGTCTTTCCTGAAATAAAGAAGTTTGAACAGGAACTTAAGAGAATTTGGCTCCTTGGGTGGTTTTCTTATCACTGAGTTTTCATAGGTTCTGGTGGCACTGAACATTGTATATGTTTGTAAGTACAACTTGAGACTTGAGCTGATAGAAGTTGTATCATAGTATTCACCTGAAAGCCGTTGCTTGCAGTAGGCATAGCCATGTCTGAGATCTTAGGGGAAAGGCCTTTTAGAGAGACCTTGTGGTTAGTGAGACTTACCATGGTTAAAAACACCAGAACTATCACATTGTGTTGACTGCTGTAACGCCTCTGGAAGGGCATGGTGACTAGAATAGGGCATGAGGTAAGGATATTGTGGCTAAATTTCTGTGTAGATATTGTTGTATTGCATAGGGGTTGATTATGTGATCGTAAAATAAGACCTTGAAATTATCAATATTAAGTGAGACACTATCTTCAAGTATAAGGGGTGCTGCTTCTCAGAAGAGGGTGACTGTTTGTTCTTTATCTTCTCCAAGGGGAGAACATGCAAAAAGAATTCAGCAGCATCGTGAGGAATTTAATTTAGAAATCCAGATTTCCTGACATTGTGATTGAATGTTCACACAGGTTACAGTTGCTATGAAGTCTCTTTTTGGAGGGCTCAGAATATAACATTAACAGTTTTGAAAAAAGACCTTAAAGAGTCAAAACTGGTGATTTTGATTAATTCTTTGTGAGACAGACTAGTTAACCAGTGGCTTCAGTAGCTGAGGGACTGGCAGTGCAGCTCTCTACAGCTGTGTGGGATGTCTCTTGCCAGCAATTGTAGATTGGGTTGATTGGACACAAAACCCTTGTTTGTAAGTCCCAGAGAACCTTTCTGCCTCCCAAGCCCTAGAGCTGCTCACAGTACTTCCTGTGGGCTTCAATTTTAGACCTCAGTAAATGCTAAAAATCCAGCTGGTGTGGGCTGATTCTAGAATTCTGGAATGTAAGATGATTTAGACAAAAGCAGAAGCAAAGTAGAAATCTCAGTCTTCTCTGTCCATATGAAGTTGGAGGCTTAAGACAGTATTATTTTTCTCTTAACTTGAACTGAATGGATGAACAGCTCATTGTGGGTAGTTTATATACTATTAGCCATCTTGCAGTATTGCAAGCCCCTGCCCACTCCTGCCAACAATTATGTTTTTAAAAATTTTTGCTAAGAAAGGAATATATGTTAACCAAATTATCTTTGTTTAAACACCTCTCCCTTCCTTTTAAAAATTGCCAGAGGCACACGTGCTCATCAGCGAAATAGGGACAGAGAGGGAGAAAGCACCCCTATTGGGATATGGCCATTCTTCTCTTTCATTTCTCCATGCTATTAGCATTATTGCATGCACACACACCTGGCATGTTTTTCAAGTCATTGGGGCTAGTATTTGAACTTCATGGTTGGCCATTTGGGATCCAGCTCTCTTAACCACTAAAATACAGGGCTGACCCCAAACACTAATTTATTCTCTGAATTTTTTTTACTTGTGTAAAAAAATTTTGTTATTCTTTTAAAGAAATAATTTTACAAAATATCTTTATGATGACATTTAAATCATACACTGTTTTGAAGCTTTATTGGTATTATGGTTATTTCTATTAAGATGTGTGTGAAAATATATTGACATGGCTATTACTAAACTCACATACTTACAATAACAGAAAATTTTACTTAATAAAAGCATTGGTGTTATTATGGTCCTCAAGTTTAAAATTATGGCAAATTCAGAAAGAATGTTGTTTTTTTTTTTACTTAATCTAAATTATTTAACCAGTAATAAACAAGATAAGTAGCTATTTCATATAAACTGCATGAGAGGCGATTGAGGATGAAAAAAACTACCACACTGTAATTGCAAAACAAGTTGCAGCTATTTTGTTTGTTGACATTCTAAATGCCTCTATGTAAATACAATTATTTTATTACAAAAGATAAATAGCTACTTCCATGGCTAATTATGTTTACATGTTTATCTTTGTGTATGTTTTATATTCTGTCTCCCTTTATAGATTGATTTTGTATTTGAGTTAGTTATCTTAGGACCTAAAACAGTGACGATACGCTAGTTATGATCATAGTAAATATACTGGTTTTTGTTGAGTAGAATGATGATTATTCTAGATTCATTAATTCATGGTGTATTCTCTTAACTCATTCATTGTCTTATTTATTCATTCCTGTGGCAGAGTAACCCTCCTCTCCTGCATTCAAGACACTTACAGTTGGTAGAAGGGGAACAAATTCTCCCTGATCAAACAAAAATCAAGGGAGACTACATTAGTTAGAACTCTTTGGGTAGCATGCAACAGAGACCCAATTTAAACTAGCTTAAGAAACGTGAGGAATTCTTAGGATTTAGTAATGTTCTGAATAAGCAAAGCATACAAAGACAGGAATGTAGCCAAGCCTTATGAAAAAGTGGCTACAGTAATTTCCTCTGGGCTTGAAATTTTCTTTTTCACTTCTGGGGTTTTCCTTCAAATGGTGCCTTCGTTGTCCCTCATCACAACCTGGATTCATTCTGTGCTGTGGTGACCTCACTATTGCAGGCTCCTGACTATCAAGTCTGTGGTCTCCACAAAACTGAGCAGTCAACATACTTTCAAAGTTTCTTGAGAAAAACTCTTGAGATAATATTCTCTGATGAGCCTAGCTTGGGTCAGGGGTTCAAATCTAGTAAAGTCAAGTTTGAGAAAGGCTCATTTTAAAAAATGGCATGTTGGGAACCAGCAGGTGGCACAGCAGTTACATCTCTGGAATCCCACATAGCCAACTGGAATTCAAGTCCTAGACCTGGTGGCTTCAAGAATCATGCCAGGCACATGTTTGTGTGCCCAAGATCCTGGGGGAGAAATGGAGGAGAAGGGGTTGCAGTGTGGCCATTCCCCCAGGGGGATGATTTCTCACCTTCCCTCTCACTGTCTCTGTGTGTTTTCTCTCCCTGGTGAGCACACATACCTTAAGGCAGAAACCTCTTAAAAACAATATGGCATCTTGGGGCCAATAGGTGGTGTAGTAGTTAAGGCTCTGACCTCTCAACTGGCCAACCACAATTTGAATACTGGACCCAGCAGCTTGAAAATCATGTACAGTGCGTGCATGTGTGTGTGCGTGTGTGTGTGCACGCATGCACATGTGTGCCCAAAATCCTAAGAGGAGAATGAAGGAGAAGGGATTACAGTGTGGCCATCCCCCTTAGGGAGTGATTTCTCACTTTCTGTCTCTCTGGTGTGTGCTTGCGCATGATAGTAAATATTGCCAAAAGAAAAAAGGATGGTTATATGAAGGGTGATCGTGGGAGAGTTCCAGATTCAGAAACCATATATAGCCTCACCTTACAGGAGCCGTGAGAGAAATCTAAACAGCTGGAGCTTATTCCTCTGGAGGGATCAGTCAGCACTCAGAGGGAACAGGTAATACTTGAGACTGGCTTAGAAACATGTGTTCCTATTCTTCAAGGGTATTATGATGTAAAAAAGGTATAGAACTGGTTAAAAAAAGAATGCCTGGTGAGATAAGTCCGGGCTAGGATAGTGACAAGTTTACATTTCATGTTTTGTCCTAGAGACAAATACTTAAAGATATTTTCTGAAAGAAGCACCTAAAATTTTTTGTTTTTTTGCATTATTTACAAGATAAGGAAAGAAAACCATGTATCTCATTGTTGTGTGTGTGTGTGTGTGTGTGTGTGTGTGTGTGTAAGAAGAATATAGAAGGTAAAATTTTATTAGAAGTCTGGCATTTTGAAAAAGGTTTATATGTGTGTATTTGAAAGAATGTGTAAATTTTCATAGAAGTAATAATTATATTTGCCTATAAAATTTGGAATGTGGACCTCTACTGCTATAGATGTTAGAAATTTGACCTTGATACCAGTATCTGATCTTTGGAGGAAGGAAGAAGAAGACTTAAGGAACAGACCAGAAGGTTGAGAAAGGCAATAGCTAGACCAGAAGAGGGATTTGAGAAGATGAGCTAAAGAACAAGATCTAGTTTTAAATTAGGAATGGAAACCACTTCCAGGAAGAAATGGTTCTAGGAACAGAAAACAAAAAATGCTTTGCCTGTGGGTAGAAAAGTAGAGTGGTGACATTAAAGCTTACAGTATTTCTCAAGAGATCAACTAATTTTATAATGATATTATTTGAATTAATTGAATCAACATTGACAGCTAATGATATTGAATTGTTGCATTCTTATTAAGCTTTTTTTGGCTTAGGCTTTCCAAATATTAGTAACTTCTCAATTAATTAGAAAGTGATCATGCTGATTACTTTTATGTGTTTCAATGTGGCTGGTTCATTGAAGCACATAGAAAGATAGACTTTTGATTCATTTCTAATAAATCAGTAAGTATATTTTTAAGGATATAGTAGATAGATACCTAGGTAAGAGATATTCAAATTAGCTAATTTCTTCAGTGAGAACTAAATTTAGGTAATACACATTTTTGTTTTTTCTAGGTAGTGGGCTGATTTTGTTCCTTCAGTCAGTGCTGTGGACTAAGACCAATAATATAGTGTATCATTAGATATCTGATTTTGGTTTGGGAAAGCCTTACAGTGGAGCAGATTTCAAGATGATAGAACACGTTTCCCTGACAAGTTTAGTATCGAGCTTTTATTTTGTTATACTTGATTATGTACTTCAGCTGAATAAATCAAACATATGTTTCTGTCCAATTTAATCCCTGCTCAGAGTGGTTCTCCTTATTTGTCCAAGAGTTGCAGAACTTTTTTTATCTTTTTTTTTTTGCAGTTACTCTGAGCATTCAGCCTCCATGTATTTCAGGGACAACAGGCACTTCAGGCATTTGGGTTTGATTCATAACTTTTATAGTTAAGAGGCAGGCCAGGCTATTTCGGTCATTTTTAGTGATGGCATGGTGAGTGCCAGATATTTCAAAGGACAGAATATCCTCCCCTGTTGGAGCCACATGCAATGTGAATATGTTTCCTGGCAGAGGTGACTGAAAGTCCACCAAGACTCTTCTGTGCCAGGGTTGAAGCAAAATGCACCCTAGTCCTTGTCTATATTTCTAATAATTTCTTATCTCTAATGTGAAAGCCTTTCTATACTTTATACAAAGTATATCCTATGCTTTGTCTAAGACAAAAATGCTTTTAGAGCCTCAGTGTTTGTACTTATTTAGTATAGTTCAAATGTTTGACAAAGATACTGAGCAATTTAGGGAAATGGATTCACATGTTTGACAAAGATACTGAGAAATTTTAAGGAAATGGATTCAAATGTTTGACAACAATACCAAGAAACTTTAAGGCAAAACATAATCTTCACAAAGAAGAATTATATTACACGATAAATTTATAAAAGTATTTCATAAGATCATAGACTCAATGGATTGAGGCAAGCTCTATTCTTCTGCATTTGTTTAATGGTTTGCTCAATACTCCTGTTGGTATGTGAATCACAGGATTCCCAGTGCCTTGATAAATGTGAATATGAAGTTTAATATATTTAGACTTGACGAAAGCCATCCAAGAAGTGAGTCACAGTGAAACATATCCAATACAAATATGCCATTTCCCCTAAATTCTGATTAAGAAAGAAGAAATATGTGTATCCATTTTTCAGTTATTTAAAGAGTCAGGATAATATATTAGTTGAATTTTAGAGTTGGATGGGAAGCTCCTCGAAATGACCCGGTCCAAGCCTTTCATTTTCAGATGAGAAAGGCAGACCTAGAGAGTTGATCTGATGTGTTGACCTGAAGTCTACCCAGGACTTAGCTCGTCATACCCTGACCCACCTGGGAACCCTACCATGACAACTCAAACCACAACCATTGCCATTTGCACACTGGGTGTGGCCATGTGCCAGACAGCATGCTAACAGTTTAATTAATTCTTTCAATGATCCAATGAAGTACAAGACATAAGAAAAAAGAAAAAAAAAAGAGAGAGAGAATTAAGAGAATTAGAGGGGTAAACTTCTTCAACTTACTGTGAGACGAACTTTGAACCCAGGTATCCTTGACTTCAAATTCTAATCTCTTTTAAACTGTTCTATCATTAAATAATGTTGCTATGGCCAGCTGATTGCCAAGTATGGACGGTTTAAAGCAAGTACATGACAATTTACAGCAGTGTTCTTGGTGGAATAAACTAATACTGCCATATTGGGTATATGATTTTAGAGAGAAAGAGGCTCTTTGCCCATCTGATAGAGTTCTTTGATAGGGAAATATGGGAGGTCCTCTCCTCTATTAGGTGACAGTCTACATAAGTTATCCTGAGAGCTGCCTTCAGAGTCTTCCTCATTCCCCCTCCCTGTGTTATTTCTTATTTAGAAGGAACATGAAAGAGTTAAGCAGATGAATAAGAATAGTGCAGGAAGCTTTGTACCAGACTCATTCTAAAAACAGTTACTACCAGACACTGTTCCTGACCTCATGAAACTTACCTTTGGGGCTGCTCTGTGGCTTAGGGGTTAAGGCAGCTGGATCTCCCATGGCCAACTGCTTGGTTGGATTCTTAGAGCTGATGGTTTGAAAAACACAATGGGTGTATGTGTGTGTGCTTGTGTGCCCAAAATCCTGAAAGGAGAGAGAGAAGGAGGTGAAGGTATTGCAGCATAATCATTCCTCATGGGAGGTGCTGTCTCGTCTCCTCTTCTCTCTGTCTTTCTGTCTCTCCATGACAAGTGTACACATTGTCCAGCAAGAAACAAACAAAAACAATTTAAAACTTACATTCATATGTGTGTGTGTGTTTTCAGGATGCACATAAATAAGGGTCATTTACTGCTAACTTTTCACTGGAGTATCTCCTCATACTAGTGAACACACCCAGGGTGATTTTAGTGAACACATTTAGATGCAGTGTTGATTCTTCACTTCCCCCCAACCAAGTTCCTAATAGGTTTGAAAGATGAGTTTGGTCCCAGAAGATATTGGTGCTGATCTCTAAGTTGATCAAAGACCTTGCTATTCCAAAATGGCCATTCTCAAAACAGCTGTAAAGTTCCACAAGCACTTCCCCTTTGTAAGCCTTAGAGCTGTTGAAGAATCTATCCTGTAGATGGCCAAAATCTCTAGGGGCTATAGGCTGGGTGAGAGATATAATGTGGTAAGAGGGGAGATTGCAAAACAAAAGAGAGGAAAACATATTCCTAGTGTTCCTCTGTTTGGGTATAAGGAAATAAACATACACAAAGCTTTTATATCAATGGCAGCTGCAGATTGTTTTTTTAAGTTAAAAACTATGGAGTTAGCTTGAAAAAAACAAAAATAGACTAACAATAGGAAATATGTCAAGCAAAGGCCCTGTAAAAAGTGTGTTTGATGAAGGACCAGCAGTTAGTGTAATGGCTATGTTGCTGAACTCCCATGTAGCTGACTGCGGTTCAAGTCCTGGACCCAGTGGCTTAAACTCATGCCGGGCGTGTGTGCGTGCGTGCCCAAGATCTTGAGAGAAGAATGGAGGAGAAGGGATTGTGGCATGGCCATCTCCCCACTGGGGGGTGATTTCTCATTTTCTGTCTCTCTCTGTCTCTCTGGCGAGCACACACACCCTATAGCAAAAACCTCTCCCCCTAAAAAAAGTGTGTTTGATGATATACTAAGAGCTGGCTGCAAGTAACACTAAAACTTAAAATGAGATAGTTTATTTCTCTTATATTTCTGGAAGAAAGAAGTACAATGATAGGATCAGGGGTTTGCTCAAAAAAAAAAAATTCTCAAAGACTTAGATCCTTCTGGTTTGGTTTGTCTCTGCACATAATGTCTAGTCTTAAGATCACCTCAAGGTTCAAAATGGCTGCTTCTCTCCAACATCACATACTTTCCAGGGACCAGAAAGAAGAAGGAAGGAAATGAGCCCATCTTCTGTCTTTAAGGACATTTATTATAGGTTGTGTACATCACTCTCAGTTACATCTTGAATTTAGACAACTGGCTATAGCTATCCGCAAAGTGTCTGCAAAATAAGTGTTTCAGATGGCCAAATGCCCACCTACATTTCTGGGATT
>NW_006159859.1:5497308-5508650 GCF_000334495.1 Tupaia belangeri chinensis
ATATATATATATATATATGAATAGTTAGTGACAATCATTGCAGTTTCTGCCACAAATGACTCTCTCCCTTCTTTCTGTCCCAAGTCTCACAAGTCTATAATTTTAAATCCAGTATGAGCATGCCTTTGGCCAACCCTATTCTTTCTGATTTGTTTCTGAGATGAAAAACGCCTCCTAATGTCCTGAGACACATTGCGGATGAAGAATCCTATTAGAAAAAGAATCCCAAGTGAAGCAATTCGCTTTGAGCTTCACTAAAATTTTACAGATACAGTAGCGTCATCTCAGCATGACCAGTTCCCTTCATAATGATGACTTTAAGGTTGCAAAACAATTCAGGTTCCTTCAGGCACCTGGAACCAGTTGAATCATGCCCTGATTCAGTTTTTCAAATTGAGGAACACTTAGGACCACAACTCCTACTGCCTAACCTCACGAGGATATTTTCCTTTCTGGACTTTTAATAGGTGTCATCAGCCCTGTAGGGGAGACTCTTGGCAAACCAGAGGCTTTCTCCTTCCAGAAGCTCACTGATCCTGCCTCTGTGAAAGGGCCAAATTTGTCAGTGGGAAAAGAATTTTAAGTATCATGAAGTAAACTGTTTTGCCATGCTCCGAATATTGACCCTTAGTAATAAAAGCTTCTTAGGTTTTCAAACAAGGCATTGAATCATCTCTTTAAATGATTAGCAAGAAGAGAGATGAGATGCAGAAGTTCATTTAGCTCTTTGAAAAGGAAAACTTTAGTAGACTTAGGTACACAGGGGAAAAGTGAATCAAAATAGCGAGGTGTCCAACTTCTCATTGTAGACCTTGGGGATTATTTTTTCTGAGATCTATATGCAAACAAAAGAGGAATGCCTCAGTTGTCCATGAAATGTATTCCTAAGTATTTTTTTCAAGGTAAATATTTATTACTGCTAGAGGGTTATCCTGTTCTTCAATTATTTTTTTTCCCCTCAGTCTCTTCCCTCACACACTTTCGAAATGATCCAAATGTTCCACTCACTGAGTGTGAGAAGACACAGAGCAGAAGGAGAGGAAAGAATGACAGAAACGTAGAGAAGGCCGTTGGAAACCTTGGCCAGAAAACATTTTGGAGAGGTCAATGCTACTCAAACGCTAAGGCTTAACTTGCCTTTACCTTGAAGATCTCAGCTACTATGCAGAGTTTGATTGAACTAACTAAAAGCAACAATTTGAATTTTGATCATTTGTTCTAATTCATAGAAACATTTGGCTGAATCGAGTTAGTCTCAGATGTTGGTCAGTTCTCTGAGTTGTAAAAGTGTCACTTGTTGCACCATGTGGAGCCTCTGTTTCTTGTCCTCCATGGCCACCGTATATCAGTTTCCGAATGCAGAACTGTGGTGATATTCCCATAGAGTGCCCAAAGCTGTCTTTATAGTCTTTGACGGAAAAGAGAAGAAAACATATTTGGTCCAATATGAGAGTTTTTCCTTCTCTTGAACTTCCCCCACTAGAAAGAAGCAAACTTAAAAACAAAGGAACCAGAAAAGAAATGTGTATCTGGGAATCCAATGGATTAATTTCCTCCTAATGTACCTGCTCAGTAAATGCTTGCAGGGGAAATGTTTGCTTGTTCCTCAAATGCCATAGCTTTCTTTTGGTCTCTCTCAGTGGATCCAGTTTCTCAGTGGCGCGATGCGTTCCTTGTTGTTTCCAGTATTTTCAATAGATGAGAAGCATCTGGTCTGTAATCCATGGCTGGGCTGGAGGCTGAGTGCAGCTGGCCACAGCTGTGAGAGAGTAGCCTGAGAACAGAACTGCTCATATAAGGTGGTTTAAGAAGGTATTTGTAAGTGAAGCAGACAGCAGACTCTGTGCCAATCTCAGCTGCTGATGGTGTTAGCCTTTTGGAGGCATTACACTGGTTATTGGTGGTCACATAGGTGGAGGTAAAAGTGGCATGTTCACCAGCCCGATGGCCTGAATGTCAGGGGTGAATCTCAGCCTCTCTGCTGGCTAATATAGTGAAACAGTGAAACCCTTTGCATGCATTACTTCTTTTTTTTTTTTTGAGAAAGATTTTTGTTATAGGGCATGTGCACTTGCCGGGGAGATAGAGAGAGACAGAAAAGTCACCCCCCCTACCGAAGGATGACCATGCCACAATCCTTTCTCCAGTCTCCCCTCAGAATTTTGGGCACACATGCACACATGCCTGGTGTGAGTTTCAAGCTGCCGTGTCTGGGACTCGAACCATGGTTGGCGACATGGGAGCCCAGCATCTGAACTACTATATCATCTTTTGGCCCCTCATTACCTCCTTTCAAGGCTTTTTGCCACAATTTTTTTTGGAACACCTCAGCAGTGATACCACACTTTCAATAACATTGGGGCGTGTATTTGCATGAATGGAATAAATACCATGTGCGTGAGGTTGATTTGAAAATATGTGATGTCTTCTGTGGGGAGTGCTGGTCCTTCTGAAGTGCAAACTCATGTCATGCTGTCCCTCTAGGGCAGCAGCAGATCAGGACGAATGAAGAGGAAATGGCAGAGTTCACTGGACAGGCAACAAGGGCTTGGAGGTATCTTTGGTTTAGACCGACTCCTGGAAGGAGATTGGATTTTAGAATAAGGTAGTCCTGGATGTCATAGTTTAGAAAGAGAAAAGGTCAACTCCAGAGCATAAGCAAGACAATGGCAGGAATTCTCTAGCACTGCGGTATTAAAATAGGTGGGGCCCAGGCTTTAGAAGACTCATTGGTGCCTGGATGCAGGAGACACTGAGACAAACTTTTGGCATAACAGAAGATGTTTTCACTTTTTCCCCTCTGTGTCCTGCTGACTATGTGTGGGCACTCACTGCCAAAGAGGGAATTGTGGGCTGTCTCCTCCTCAGCAAGGCCAGAGGCAGTTGACCTTGTGGGCGAAATGTGTACACATCCACTCTGAAGTTGTTCATGGCTCTATATCATTTTTTATTTTGAAAATTCACTGCCAGGTGAAGTGACTTTAGAAATTTTCTTTAACATTTTCCTCAATATAAGCAGGGCATAATTTTAAATCCCTTTTAAAATGTAAAGACGTGGTTTAGTTAAACGTTGTTTATTCTGCCCATTGCTTCTCTTGGGACCGAGTAAGAAAGCATAGTAGTAAAATCAAAAGGTCAGAATTGAAGAGGATTTTCTATTAAGTTTAATGTCTTCTGTGGTATTGTGGTATAACATTTTTCTGAAGCAGCTAAATAAACCAGGCAGAACTGGCATGCAAAATAAAATAGAGAAAGGATATTATAGTGAAGGAAAAAGCTATGAAAATAAAGGCTGCCCGGGAATGAAATTTCTTGGTGGCATTTAGAAAGATAGCGCTGGCCCAGCCAGTGGCCTGGTGGTTAAGAACATCAGAGGCACTGAGTGTGTGGGTCAAGTCTCAGATCTGGCAGCTTAGAAAACATACCTTGGTGTTTCTGTATGCATTAGGACATTCGCTAGGCAAGAAGAATGTCTTTTAAACTTTTCCTTCTTAAAAAGTTTAGCATTTGGAACAGAATTGGTACACAGAAGTACTCAGTACTCATTTTTTTAAAAAAAATCGCAGGCCAGCAGGGGGCATGGGAGTTAAGTCACTAAATCCCATATAACTGAGTGGTTCTAGTCCCAGACCCAGCAGCCTGAAAAACACACTGGGCACAGGTGTACACATGCTCAAAATCCTGAGAGGAGAATGGAGAGGGGACTGTGGCCATCCCCTATGGGTGGTGATTTCTCACTTTTCCTCTCTCTGTCTCTTTGCTGTGGGAGCACATGCCAGGCTCTACCGGGGGGAAAATTGCATGAAATTCTCATAACCTTTTGAGGCAAGAACTTAAAAGGAAGGTTACTTTTTTGGGGTAGAGGTAGAAAGTTAGGTATATATGAAGGAATAAAAATGCTACTGCCCGAGGGACCGTGTGGCTCTCAGAATCTGTTTCCTGGAGAACCCACCTGTGGCATAGTTTCACTGTGTTATGTTACTGATTTTCACAGTGGCTCCCTGAGACTGATATTATTGGTCTATCACACAAGTGAGAGATCAAGACTCGGAGAGGTTCAGTAATTCACCAAAATAATACACACTAGCATCCTTACTCTGATCTGTTTAGCTATAACATCCATACTCTTTTGTTTTATTTGCTGCCTGCTGAAAAGATTTAGATTTAGATTTTTCTTTTATTTTTTTAAGAGTGATTTTTACTATAGAGCGCATGTGCTTGCTGAAGAGACAGAGAGATAGAAAGCAAGAAATCACCATCTGGGGGGATGGCCATGCCACAGTCCCTTCTCCTCTTGGGATTTTGGGTGCACACACATGTGCACCTGGTGTGAGTTTCAAGCCACTGGGTCCAGGACTTGAACTGTAGTCAACTATGTGGGAGTCCAGCAATGTAACCATTAAGACATTTGTTGATCCCCTCATAGTATATTTTAAGATTATATTATACTCGCCCTTAATCTATAGAAACCTATTTTAAGTTATATTTCCTTTTGAAATGATGTAATTTAAGGGGCCAGCAGGTGGCATAGCGGTTAAGGTGTTGGACTCCCACATGGCTGGTCATGGTTCAAGTTCAAGACCCAGTGACTTGAAAGTCACACCAGAAGCGTGTGTGTGCCCCAAATCCCAGGAGAAACGATTGTAGCATGGCCATTTCCCCTGGGGGGGGGTGTGATTCCTTGTTTCCCTCTCACTGTCTCTCTCTGGCATAGTACATGCACCTTATGGCAAAAACCTAAAAAAAAAAAGAAATTATGTGATTTAATTAGAGATGAAAGAAATTAATAAGGTAAAAATGTAAAGCAAAAGGCTATTGCTTTGAAGTCCTCAATAAAGACAGACACTAAAAAAATGGCTGCTGTATTAGTTGTGACCAAGTCAACTATAAAATATTGAATGAAATTGTAAACATCTAGGAATATGTACTTGTTTTACTTCTCACATCTATTTAAGTCTTCACTTTTAAACAGATTTTTAGATATTACATTTTGAATTCAGTTCATGTTCAAAAGAAAAAGAACGTATTCAAACTACTGATATAAAAAAAGAAAATATTTTGGCCTAACATTAGAAGATTGACAAATGAGTATACATTTATATGTTTTGAATTAGAACAAAATATTTAAGATATGTATGCGTCATTTTTTAGGATTTCTTGCTTTAACCAACTTTGTCTGCTGGCTACAGTTAATGTCAAATCAAGATCCTCCATCATGTTTAAGATAATGTGTTCCCCAAAGAGTTTATCTCCTAAGAAGTCTATCCAACTACTTTTGTTATATGAATGAATCACCCAAACATATGAGATATAAATTATTTTATGTAATAAATTATGTAAATTATGCACAAGTACCATGTATAGATTTCTTTAAAATTTCTAGTTTGCTTCACTGGGGATAGTATTAAACATTCATTCTTACAACACCTTCCTCCCCCACTTTACTCATGATAGACGTGTGGATGTGCATGTATGTATGTGTGAAAAAGAGAGAGAAATAGAAGTACTGTTCACAGAGTCTAGTCATGTCATGATTCCCTTTCTCCAGTTGTCTGGCTTGTTGCATCTCAGGCTTTTGAGCACCTGTCCAGCAGGCTTCAGGCAGACCAGAGTGGGGATTCAAACTGTGGTCATCACATGGGATCTGCCTTCTCTTGACCAGTGCAGTACTGTTGTACCATGAAGCTGGTCCCAACCTTTCTTCTTAAACCATAGCCTGTTTTTCCTTGTTAGTGGAGTTCTAAAAGCTGCAATTTGTAGTGAAACATTTAAAAATACGTTTTTGATAAAGCAAACACATTTAGAAAAAAATATATAGTGAAGATATCAGCAGAAGCTTCTTATTTCTAAGCTAAAGGTGGTCAGGACCAAAACAGATAAACTCTTAATCTCATACAAAATTGCAAATGTTTAATTTTTCCTTTGAGAATACTGACCCTTCATCTATAATGACTTGCCATTTCATCATTTGACTTTTATCCCAAATCTCTGAGCAGTAATGAACTTCTTCTCCATTGTGGGACCATCATTCTTTCCCATAGATGTAATCTCTACTTTTAGAACTACTCCAATTTTTTGTTTGTTTCTTTATAAGATGGAGGGTGCTCTTGTGCTCCAGAGAGAAACAGAGAAAGAGAGAGAAAGGGGGAAAAGCATGCCCCAATGTGGCATGCTTCTGCTGTAATCCCTTCTCCTCCCTTTCTCCATCCTGTTGGGATCTGGGACATGCACATGCATGTACTCAGTGTGTTTTTCAAGCCACCAGGGCTAGGATTCCAACCATGTGGTTGGCTGTGTGGAATCTGGCTCCCTTAACCATTAGGCCATGGGACCAGTCTAAACTACTCTGTTTTTAACAGACAGCTGCATAAAGACAATGTGCAAATGTGACTTACACTAGGTTTATATTGATTTCCAACATGTAGTGGGCGAGCAAGCAAACACAGAGCTGCAGGAGTGTTTGTCTTGGTGACTGTCTAGCTTGAGCTAAGATCTTTAGTTAGAATTCCTTTCTTGATCTAAAGTTCTGGAATTTTGCTAAGTTTGTTGAGACAAACAAGAGTGACACTGGTAGTAGGCAGCATTTTCTTTCTATAGCGTTTTCTATTTAGATTTTAAAATAAAATTATAGTATAAATATAAAGTCTAAATTTGGACTGTTTTGTCCCTAAATCAAGATAAAAATGAATCCCACTTAAAGACATAAAATAATTGAGGGATATGTTGTTATTATCCTCACAAAACAGCAAATATTTGTTATCATTACTCATAATTGTAGAGCTAAGTAGAACCTCTTTTGATCATCTTAAGTCTTAGGTTAAAACTTTCTATGGCTTATATTTTGTTCTCAAATTGGTAATCAAAGAACGTTAAAGCTTCCGAAACTTCTTTTCAAAGCTTCCAATTCAACTTTTAAATCTTCTGTTGTATGACTTCCTATAACCTCTACCGAATGCTAAAAATATGTGGTTTCATGTAAAACCAAGAGCTCTTCCATGCCTATTTGCATTATCAGAAAGAAGACACTTTCTATAAAGCAAATGGAGAGTTTGTGAGTGAGTATCATGTGGCAGATGCCATCTCAGATGCTGAAAGGTCCATGAAGACACGGAGAACCAATCAAGGACTTGATAACTCAAATTGTTTGTGTTTTAAACAACGTAAGAAATACTTAAGAGACAATTCTTCTTCAAGTAGAGAGGGAGAAGTCCTTCCCATTCAGTGGTGAAGAGAGTTTGGGTTGAGCCGCCTCCATGTCAAGTAGGATTCCAATGGGTGGGGAGAGGGGCTTTGGCATTCCAGGAGTGGAAGTAGGGTTGGGATGTGAGGAGCTGGGTAGAAAAAGTTGCAAAGCTGAATGTAGGATATATGGAATTGAGGCGTAAAATAATAAATTAGTTTGGCAGAGGTTTTATGGAGGAAATAGTACAATAGATAACACAGTAAAGGAGATTTCTATCAGATGAGAGGGTTGCGGTAAAGAATATTGGGTTTCAAAATGAGACATTTTGGATTTAGTATGTATACCTAGTGTTCTCAAACTGTTCCACTGAACATGAGTTTCAGAAGGTATGAAGAGATGTAGTACGGAGGGGAATTAAAAAGCACTCCAGGGGCAATCATTTGGCAAAGATTCAGTGAAGGAAGTTTGCGTTTCTTTCTTTTAGGAATGACTAGTCTTTACTATATTAACCTGATTTTAAATATTTACAAGGGGGTGAAAGATATAGTATACAGCTTTTTAAATGATATATGTTTTTGGTTTACACATATTTGATGTACATCTTGTGGGGTACAGTATGGGTTTTCAAAGCATACATAGAGTGGATAATAATCAAATGGATATATGCATACTCATCTTCAACACTGACAATGCACATTATGTTATGTTCATTTGATAAGAGTCTACAGTTATTTTTGGAAGTGTATATACTGAATTATCTACATTTTTTTTACTCTGCAATAGTACATGGTTCCATTACCTCTTCTTTTTATTTATTCTTACATCTGTTAAAAAATTTTCCTCCTGATCTCCTCACCCGCTGGCTCCATGCGGCCTCTGGTATCAACTGTTACTCTATTTCCGTGCTGTCTAGACCTCCAGTTTCTGCCCGGAGTGTGGACGTTTGATATGTGTTAAGCTAGGATATACAGTATTTGTCTTTCACAGCCTGGCGATTTCACTCAGCATTAGTATATAATGTTTTTGAAATCTATGGAAATCAAAAGGAAGCCTCATAGAATAAATATCTTGAGTTAATGTGATTTGGGAATGATTAAGTATATGAAGAAAGAGAATTAACAAAGACCAATGATGTTGAGTTTCAGAGATTGTTTTTAAAAATTCATTTTATAATCATCACTATCATTTGTGGAGTGGCTGTCACATGCCAGATACTACATCTGAGGGATGGAGACTCAGAAGTCTAAGAAATTTGTCCGGGGTCATAGAGATAATGTGTGGCTGTCACAACAGTGCAGTCACAGTATAGTGACATGATTGATGGAGAGACACCAAGACGTAAGTGCAAGGTTATGGAGTTCCTTTAATCACGAAGGATGTGGGAGCTTATGGTACCAATTATACAAAGCAGGAGGCAGCTCAGCTCAGTCCCAGATGGTGGTGCAGGTGCAGCCAATACATGCTACATGGCGTGATGATTCAGCCAGAGGAATTTTTTTTTTTTTTAAATCTATGTGACCATCTGCAAGTCACTGGTACAAAATAACCCTTGCATATTCTTGAATATTTCTTGTGGGATTGGGGTGATTCAAAGGACAATATCTCAAGCATCTCTTAAAAGACCCAGGCTATTGTCCCGAGGTCCTTTTTAAACATACTAGTCTTGGGACCAGCAGTTGGTGTAATGGCTATGTCACTGGATTCCCATGTAGTCGACTGTGGTTCAAGTCCCAGACCTGGTGGCTTAAACTCATGCTGGGTGCGTGTATGTGCGTGTCCAAGATCCCAAAGGAGAATGGAGAAGGGACTGTAGTCTGGCCATCCCCCCTAGGGGGTGATTTCTTACTTTCTGTCTGTCTTTCTGGCAAGCGCACATGCCCTAGAGTAAAACCTCTCCAAAAAAATAAATAAATAAACATAGATGTCTTTATCTGTCATTGTGTTGCTTTCAGAAATACCTGAGACTGGATGATTTATCAAGAATAGTGGTTTATTTGATTCATGATTCCAGTGGCTAGAAAGTCCAAAGGCGTGACTGGAATTGGGCTGGCTATAATGTGGCAGACAGAAGCAGAGAGGATGGCAGGCATGTGCAGAGAGAGAGAGCAACCTGAGAGCAGCCATCTTCCTTTTATAACAACCCCTTCTCACGAGACCTAGAACTTACTTTGTCTCTCACAGACAGCATGGATCCATTCACAAGGCTACTGCTTCTGTGATCCAGTCACTGCTCACTGGACACCACCTCCTGATACCATTACACTGGAGACCAGATTTCCTGAACACAAACCTTTGGGGTTAAACCATTATCCCAGACCATCACAAGATTTATATCCAAACCTATTTTGTTTCCAAAGAACTTTTGAACTTATAGAACTTTCGTTTCAAAGCTCACATTTTCCTTCAGTAACTGCTGATTTTGCAAGACCGATGGAAGAGTGGGGAGGCCATTAGAGCACCATTGCCTGCTGTTATCCCTTTCCAGATCTATTGAAGAACTGGACTTTCTTTGCTCCCTAGCTTGGGCATCGGACTGTCCCCGGACACTTACTTTTCTTAGGTCTTCCAAGCAAAAGAATATTGTACTAAATGTTCTGAGAAATTCACTGGATATATGTCCTGGTTGGTTTGTTTAAAGGAGAGGTTACCCTATGCTTGTGCCTCTTTGTCTTATGCCCCTAAGACATACACAACCTCTGATTTGCTAGGACAAGCCCACCTAAAGGAAGATCCTCAAGCTGATTTTTGGTGGGCACTGTTCTAAGTCCTTACCTACACTTCCTCATTAACTTTTCAGGGATGGAATGAGCTAAATGCTATCATTATTCCCTCTTTTTATATAAGCAACTCAGAGGATAAGTACTTTTCCTAAGTTTACATAGTCGTATGGGGGAGGTGAGACTTCAACCTAAGGGTCAGACTTTAGTCTCTGTATTATTTTTTAGAGGGATTTTTTCTATCGGGCGTGCGTGCTCACCAGAGGAATGGAGAGAGACAGAGAGACATAAAATGAGAAATTACCCTCCAAAGGGAAATGGCCATGCCACAATTCCCTTCTCCATTCTCTTCTTGGGGTTTGGCCGTGCACACACATGCACCCGGTGTAAGGTTAAAGCCACTGGGTCCAGGACTCAAACCGCGATCAATTATGTGGGAGTCCAGCCATGAAACTATTACACCCTCTGCTGGTCCCAAGTCTCTATATTTTAAACTTCTATTCTGTATTGCAAAGGCCATGGTGCTTACTCTGCAGCACGGCTGTCTGTCTTGATTCAATTTCTTTGCCACTTGCTATTACTCTTGCTGCTACTTTCTCTACTTCTCGAAAGCCTTCTGAGCCTCTTCTGCTGTCCCTCCCATCTTCATTTCGAGACTTCCTATTTCCCCATTGTTTAACCTTCATGTCTTTCCTCCCATGATGGAGTCTGTCCTCAAGGCTTCTTTAGTCCACGTGTTTACGGGGGTGAGGGAATGTCCTTTAGTGTTGTGATTCTTCTTTAAAAAATTATGACTTTTTTAAAAACTATGTCCTTACTAATCCAATATTTTATTTTATTTTAAAAGAATTATTTATCAGGACCAGCAGGAAGTATAGTGGTTAAAGATTCTGGACTCCCATATGGCCAACCAGGGTTCAAGTCCCAGAACTGGTGACTTGTTTTCTCACTTTCTCTCTCTCTGGTGAGCGCACATGCCCTGTAGCGAATTAAAGAATGAATGTATAAATGAAATTAAATAAGTCTTAAGAATTACTATTATTATTTTTTAAAAATCTTGCTATATTCATTAGAGAGAGAGAGAGAGAGAGAGAGAGAGAGAGAAAAGAAGAAGAAGAAGAAGAAGAAGAAAAAAAAAAAAAAAAAAAAAGGAGAGAGAGAGAGCAAGTCACCAGGTCTGGGGCTTGCACTATAGTTGGTCATGTGGGAGTCCAGTATACCAACCACCACACCACCTGCTGGCCCAACTATTCCATTATTTTAAAAACATTTTCTGTCCTTCTGTTAAGGAACTTGGAAATGTCCTATTGGGAGGTAGGGGTATTGGGTAGAAAATCAAATTTGTACAAAATTCTTTCTCCATTAATACTTATTATGAATAAATATTCATAATTCTTACTTGTCCTAACTCTGTAATTGCAGAGTTACCCATCCTAAGCCTC
>NW_006159859.1:5508666-5518017 GCF_000334495.1 Tupaia belangeri chinensis
TTTCCCTTGTAGAACTGACATTTAGTGAGCTCATACTATGTGCTGGGTGCTATACTAGTAACAGAAAGGCAAGTAAGAAAATTCCTGGTCTTTAGGTGTTCTCTATCTCAGAGACCAGAGGTATATGAATCTTACAAATATCTAATAATGTGGTGCAAGGTGGAAAGTTAAAAGAACTGTCAAGAGATCCTGAGGAATAAGGTAAAGCTGGAGGAAGGAAATAGAGGGGCCAGCAGGTAGAGTAATGGTTAAGGTGTTGGACTCACACATGGCTGACTGTGGTTCAAGTCCTGGACCTGGTGCTTGAAACTCACATCAGATGCATGTGCATGCATGGCCAAAATCTCAAGAGAAGAATGGAGGAGAAGGGATTGTAGTGAGGCCATCCTCTCCCTCCTGCCCCGGGGTGTGATTTCTCACTTTTTCTCTCTCTCTCAGCAAGTGCACGCACCCTGTAGCAAAAAATCTCTCTCTCACTAAAAAAAATGGTGTGGGGGCACGCTAGGCTGAGTGAACTGCATGGACTTCTGAAATTTCACAGTGCACTGGAGGAATACACTGACTGCTGATATGCATGAAGCCCAGAACGTAAACAGGAAAGTTTAAAGAAGTGGCCAGAGACTAGCTTGTGCGACTATATGAACCAGGCTGCATAGATTCGTCAGCTGAAGAGTTTGGATTTAAGTCCATAAGCAGTGGGAACTTCTCATCTCTAGATTGGGTCTTTCTACTATTTTTACCTCCCTCATGTCTTCTCTTGACTGCTGTTTAGAATAAATTTGATGGTAAAGTGGGGGTAGTCATAGCAGCCAAGGCAGCTTCTGACTTCAAACAAACAGAAGTGATACCCTTACCTTTCCTAACCAGAAAACTCCTCAGCCTTCATCAAACAAACCAAAGTAGTAGTGGTGGTTGTGGTAACTCTCCAGGCAGGGTAAGTGTCCCTATTACATTGTACGGTTTTTGGGGATGAGGTTCCCTTCCATAGGGGTAATAGTGGTTTGGCTAATGCCCATTTATTAGTGAGGACTTCTCCAGGCAACAGTCAGGTCCAGTCTACCTCATGTGTGTTTGTGTTGGAATTGTGGGCATTATCTAGACTTCCTCCAAATTATCAAGTGCTTATCTGGGTAGAAAACTATTTCTACTCAGAAAAGTTGAGCATTTCATTTTTAAATTTGTATGTAAACATATCTACCCCTATTCCCTCGCAATCTTTCTCAACAATGTCTTCATAAATCCATTCCATTGCCTGCTTTGTTCACATCCTTTCTTAAAAGGAATTCATTACACCATTTTTTCCGGCAAATAAACATGACTCCATGAACTCCCACTGTTTCCTAGTTATTGAATGAATATTGAACCAAATATAACCAATCTATGCTAATCAGTAGTAAGTCAAAATCTCCTTTTGATTTTTTTTAAAAACTGCTATAGGGTATATGCACTAGCCAGAGAGACAGAGAGAAAGAAACCCCCAATGAGGTGTGGCCACACTGCAGTCCCTTCTCCTTCATTTATCCATCCTGCTGGGATTTGGGGTATACACGCAGATGCTCCCTAGTGTGTTTTTCAAGTTGCCAGGGTGGAATGTGAACTGTAGCTGGCTATGTGAGATCTGGCTGCCTTAACCACTAGATTATGGTGTTCATGCTTGAGTTTTTTTTTTTATTATTAAGAAAGATAAACAATAGCATATACGTTGCTTCTTCTTATCTATTCTTATAGTCAAAAAAATCTTCAGATTTTCTTTGTCTTAACCATTTTGAACTCAACTGAGTGGAAAACACATATGTGGGCATGCAGAACACACACACACACACACACACACACACAATTTTATCTTCCTGGTGTCTTTATAGTAATTTAGCAGATAGTTATTTCTGTTTCCAGTGTATAATAGTACCAAATGTATTGTTGTGAATCCTAATCCTTTATGTACGGTATGAGTAATTTCTAAATCACCTTTGTAAACTGTCTCTACACATTTTTCTAAGGTGGCAGGAGGACAGATTAAATACTTCCATATCACCTTATATTTGCCATGTTATTAATATATTGACTCCCCATTGTCTGTCTTAAATGAAGCATGATTGTTAGCTTTGCATCATGACCAAATACACTGTGAAATAGGCTTTCTGCGAGGTAGAGAGGATCTGTACAACGCACACTCACACACACCAGCATGCACAGTACACTCACACTCCTGCTTTCAAAGGACCAAGTAGTAGTGAGAAAAACAGTTGAAATGAGGATGATCTGAAGGTGTGGCTTAATTTATTTTTCTTATAACACATGTATATTCATGTAATTTTAAGATATTAACACACAGAGGTGTTCTTGGGTTGAAGTCCTTTCTAAAGTAAGAAATCACACAGGAAGGAATCCATTCTTGGTCTTCCTTGGTGTTCAAATATTCTGATCACTGTAATTAAAAGGATTACAGAGGAATTCACATCAGTTTTGGCTGGGATATAGCCTGCTCCTGAATAGGTTCTTTTTTTAAAAAAATTATTTTATCTAATTTTATTTACTCATCATTTATTTTATTTTGACCAGAGACACACATACACACACACACACACACACACACACACACACACACACACACAGAGAGAGAGAGAGAGAGAGAGAGAGAGAGAGAAAGAGAGAAAGAAAAGAGAGAGAGAAAGTGAGAAAGTAAGCCACCAGGTCCAGGACTCAAACCAGTTGCTCACATGGGAGTGTCCAGTGCCTTAACCACCATGCCACTGCCAGTCCCCTTGAGTAGGTTCTTGATATTTGGTTTATTCTTGTAGATATATTTTGTACCTATGATGCCAAATTTATGGCCAAACTATTGTTTTGATTGATTGACCAGTAAAATGTGTTCTTTGTATAGTTTCAAGGTGAGAGATAGGATACCATTTTATACATGTGAGTGCTCTTTATGTTTGTTTTTTGTTAAATGGAAGCAAAAATTGGAGTGTTCCACTGAGCAGCAACTGAGAGTTCCTGTTTTCTTCCTAAGAGTGCATCTGGTATATTTTAACCTCAACTTTCCATACCTTTCCTGTCTTTAAATTGATGAGTTCTTTCCTTATATTTCAGAGATTCACTTAACAGAGACATGCCAGGCCCTCAAGGGCCCCTTGGTTTGTGATTTGGGGCCAGCAGACATCCCTGTAACCTGCCGCTGCTCCGTGGTGAACTTGCAGTGTAGACCGCTCCAATCGCGTGAGATGGCATACAAGACCACATAATAGAGGGGATTATAAGAGAACAAAAATGTCTTTGCTTTATTTATAGTATCATTGTGCAAGGATGAAAAGCTGCAAGTCAGCTTTGCCTGGGTGTGGACTTGCAATAATCCACTCAAAACGTTGATTGTTCCCTTGACTTTGCGTTGTGAAAGCTTCTGCGGCTCCTGTGGATCAATTGCTTCATGATGTTTGTACAAACATCAATTAACGCACATCAAAACCTTTCCATTTGTGTCCCTCTATGAATGGAGGAGACCCAAAGGACACAATGGGGTTGGAAACACTCACATGGAGACTGTAGACCAGGCTATCTGGATGATGCAGGTGTGCTGCCTGGTAGGTTGGGGATCTTGCTTTTCTTATGAAGTGTGGAGGAATTATTAAACCAGACCTCTAAAGAATCGCTTCTTGGAAACTTCAGCTATTAGAGAGATTTCTTTCTTTAAACCTCGGAAGTTAGTTGTTGAAAATCAGAGGAAGCTTGTGAATCTGGCTGTTGAAATTGGGAGCTATAGAAGTTACATTCGTTTTCATAGTCACTTGAGAGCATTTTCATCTTTTCTAAAATTTCACAGAGCTTAAGATGGGACCTCTTTCAAACAACATGAATAATAAACATATACTTACCATAAATGTTTGAAAATATTTATGTAATAGTTACTGTCCAAGGAAAATATTCTTGTAGTCATATTATATCATGGAGTTTTAAATAGAGGTCATTTCTTGATGTTTGGTTTATTCTTATAAAGATATTTTGTAACCATGATGCCAAATTCATGGCCAAACTGTTGTTTTTTATTGTCACTTATAAAACACTGGCAGCAAAGTTTTGTCTAGTGTGAGTATTGTAGCTCCAAATATCTCTTAATATGTTTTTATCTTTTTTCTTTTTTTGGAGAGGTTTTTGCTATAGGGCGTGTGCACTCACCAGCCAGACAGAGAGAGACAGAAAGTGAGAAATCACTCCTCAGGGGGAATGGCTACGCCACAATCCCTTCTCCTCCATTCTCCTCTCAGGATCTTGGGCACACATGCACATGCACCCAGTGTGAGTTTTAAACCACTAGGCCCGAGACGTGAACCGCAGTCAACTACATGGGAATCCAGTGACATAGCCATTATGCTAACTGCTGGTCCCATTTTTATCTGATACAATGTATGTATTTGTGTAGTAAGCTCTCAGAACATATTAATGTTGTTATTGAATGCTGAATGAATGGAAAAGGCACAATGGAATAAACCAAGAATAATCTAATTTAAGGGATTACTCTATGTGTTACTATCATCAAGGCTTACTTCCTGGGGAATTTCATTAATGTGTCTCAATAATCAAATCAGGCCAATTTGCTGTCTTCACAATTCTATTTAATTAGCATGCTATTAAAGTATACTCATTTCTGTAGATTGTCTTATAAATCAAACTGAAGAGTTGTCTTTTGCATTAATTTCTTTGTGAATAATTATTTTAGCAAAAATGACCATAGTGCTCTAGCGTTCAGGAAATAATAGTAACTGGGTTCTGCTCATTAGGAAACAAGAAAAGTCTTCCTTTGTAGATGAGAAGCACTTTCTGAAATGTAAGAATCATTTATTTGACTATTAAGCTAGGTCATTTGAGCGACAGATGACCCATCTAAAGCACAGAGAGAAGGCCTTGTACTCTGGAAAAACAAAACCACACAATACTCGAGGCTGGGTGACTTGTGTTTGGCTCATGATTCTGGCATCTGAGAAGCACAAGAACATGGAGACGGCCTTTGGCCAGACTCTGGTCCTACATCACAACATAGCCAACAGAAGCAGGAAGAAAGCGGGTGTGATCTGTGGGCAGCCATCTTACTTTTATAGCAACCTGCTCTATGAGGATCTAAGCCATACTCACACCAGCCAGAACTCCCTCCCTTCCACAAGACAGCTAGTCTATTCATGGGAGCAGTGCTCGGCGGTCCAAACACCATTACACTGAGGACCAAGCACCCAGCATATGGACCTCGGGGGGAGGGGGGAGAAACAATATCTAAACCACAACAGCTTCTATGATCTATGTGGAGGGCTCCTATTTTGTGAGGTCATTATATTATGTTTATGTTGAGTACTGCCAACAACTTTAAGAGTTATACTTACAAATACGCAAAGAAATTGTCTTCTGTTTTTGCCTCTGCTGATTGGACAAAACTTGCTTTCTCGTTCACTTAATTCATTTGGAACATTGGAAAATTCTACCTTTTTGGAGCTTCAATGTAAACTTCAAAGAAAGGATATTTGACATGATGGAAAAATAATGTGGGCTTTGAAGTCAGATTTGTTTTTTGATACTGTCTCTGCTATGTGTATCACAAGGTTGTCAGTGACAAGGAGGATTAATGACAATGTATGACATGTCCAGAATATTTGAATATTTTTTCTTTTCTTTCTTTCTTTTTTTTTTTGATATTTGATAGAAGTGCAATAATGTGGGAGCTATTATGAAAAAGTAGTCCAATTTCTTCCATTTCAGCTCCTTCATTCTGCAGTTTTAGTTCCATTTTATTCAGAAATACTAGGTGGCTTTATGTCTCCCACTTACATTATTTGACTATGTTATTGGAACAGAGAAGTGGGTCGAGCGCGGACAAAATGACAATATGGAGGAACAATGGGCTATTACAGGGTTGGTAGCCATTTGTTTGATTCATTTACGAAAGCTCACAGGAGGGAAGCACATTTCCAGGCAAGTGCATTTCGTGTACATTGAATACTCTATCACATGGATAAGGGGTCACTGATTATCACAAGCTCAGGAGAAACTTTCCTAGGCTACTGTGTGGAGGGAACCCTGACCTGGCTAGATTTAATCTATTTTAGTACACACATCTATTAAAAAGATATTAGGCTTTCAAGGTTTTATCCTGTCAACCTGCTTTTATTGGTTGCCTATCACATGGCTGTATCATTTTTAGACACTAAATAGAAAGCATGTGTAACAGAGCACGGAAATGCACTTCTATTCCATGTTCCATGGGCAACGTCCAATATGAAATAAGGGGTTTCTTGAAGTAGAACATGCTACTTTAATTATTATGTGCAGTTTAGGAACTGAATAGAAACATGAATATTTATACAATTAGAAACTTGGACACATAATACAAATTCTTTCTAGTTGGACTCTGACATACATATTCCCCTCACAATCTGGGCTTATAAATGTCGACCCAAAGATAAAATATGATGGCAGCCTAAATCTATTGGTCCTAGGGAAAAATGCTACAAAGTAGGTCACAGGAAATAAAATAGTTTGTTAGCACTGAGCCCTCAAAAATTGCTTGGATTATTTTTTTTCAGCACCTATTTTCACTTGAGTGACGGTAGGTGCTTTTGTTGTTATAACTTTTGCTCTTTTCCAGTTCAATGGATAAATTCAAAGCACACAAAGGAAGTTTGTGTTTTGTTAGAATATTTCAACAGTGCAGTGACAGTTGTAAATAAAGCCTTATATAATCTTCACTTAATTGCTTTTTTTCTCCCCCTTTGGGCTTTAAGTTTTCAGTGTAAAGATAGATCTTATATATTTCCAAAAATTCATTTGACTCATGTGGAAATGAATAAACCTATCATCTACATTTAAAACACACACATACACACATGTAAGAACACACTACTAAATTCAAAGCGTAAATCCTTCTTAGACTTTTGAGAGCAAAGGATACCTCTAACTTGTCCTTTGGAAGAGCAGTGAGTCTGCTCAGGGTTTCATTTTTAAATTTCCTAGATTAAAGCAGATACGTTTTATCTGTTAGTTTTATTTGTTATTTATTTGTCAATGTTAAAATACATTTAAGTTCTTAAATACAAACTACTGAGCTTCGTATAAATTGTTGCAACAGGTTTTACAATTTATAATGTCAATTTAACAGTTATTCTTCACAGGATTGAGTATCAGGTTTATAATATTATTTAAAGTAACTTGTAAGAGCCAGAAAACTCCTGATAGTCTACATTTCATAGTGTTACTTAACAATCAGTGCTCAGTAGCAAGGTAGCACTGTTTATTATAGTTTTTTCTTCCTTTATAAGAAGCCTATTTAAGAATTTTCTGTTTAGAAAATCCTTTATGGTAATAGGCTTCCATTAGATATATTTGTGCCACATGTGTTTGGTCAGGTAATAGGAGCAAAAATTTATCTGGACACCTAAGTATATGCCTAAATCTGTTACTAATGTTAGAACTGGGAATTTTTTCAACTATTTTGATCAAAAATGGGTTACTCTTTATAATATTTGTCACTTTTCATTGAGCCAATAAGAAATAAAAAACAGGAACATATGGAAAATATGTTGAGTTTGTTCTCGCTCACCATTGTCTTACTAAATTTGTTGAAAAAATGAACATGTTCTCCTGAGAAATGACATCACCATTTATAATGGTCAAACCAAGCAGTAATATGAAGATATCCTATGGCTGTCTGTGTGACTTGACAAAGATGTGAAAGAAAAAGTTAAGATGGTATTTCAAGCCCTAGAATTTAGTAACACAGCTTAGTAAGCACTCTTGTACACTATGAAAATAAAGTCCTGGATCTTACTGGTTCTTAAGGATAGTTTGGGGTGGGCATTCAGTGAGGGAACATTAATCATTTGGTTTGCTTCCTGATTGAGACTCCCAGTCACTACCAGTACTGATGTCAGAAATGTTTTATCCTTCTTCACCTCAAGCTTTTCTGTACTCTCCTTGGTACCACGTAATACCTAGTAGTATTGGTAAGGAGAGAGGAACCCCAGGACAGAGAGAGAGTGTATGCAGTATTCTTTAGCATATGTGGCTCAATTCAAACCGATGACCCTTTGCTATTTCAAGGGTATGTTATTCTAAGTCTGAAAGGGGTGCTAAAACCCAATCCTATCCATCTTTACTCACCTGTCTCCAATCAGGATGGCTATAGATGGAGAGCTTGAAAAGACAGGAAGACAGATTTAGATTGGAGCCAACAGGAAATACAACCTGGTATCTGTCCCCTTAGACATCTATCTAGTCTTCCTAGCTGTGTATCCCAGTACTACCGAAAATGTGTGTGTGCTTTGTCCACACTAATACATTTTGTTTCTAACTTAAGACATTAAAGAAAACCGAGACCCTTCTGAGGCTTCTTGTCCAAAATGCTTTTCAAAATGTTTCAGAGACAATAGATTAAAATATAGTAATTGCTATAGAAAATGAGAGGAGTGGCAAGAAAGAGTTTTCCCTTGTAGCCAGAGATACTCTTTTCAACATGAAGTTTGAATAGGAAGAGTAATGTGGAAAGAGAAGAGGGTTAGCACCAAGAAGTGGGGGGCGGGGGTCCCCTGCTGCCCATGTCAGTAAGACACAGGGGTGTGGGTGTTGGAGCGGGAACTGAGCTGGACTCCAGTCCTTCCTCCCTACCTCCTCTCCCTGGGAATGTCGAACAGCTGCTCGCTGTCCCTACAACCCCATTATTTAACCTGCCAGGTTTTCCTTTTTCTGGGAATGAAATAATCCTGATGCCTTTAGGCTTTCATCATGGTATCTGTTTCTCAGACCTTTAATCATGTTCACTGTTTTTCCAACGCTACCTCATCGCAATGAAGACTGGGAACTCGGGAAGGGAGTCATACTGCCAAGTGGGATGGACACAAGGCTGAGACCATCGTTCAAGCACCCTCCATTGCCGTAGGTAAGTGGCTGTACAGTCCTACCTGTTTTATGGTCTGGTTTTAGTAACTGGTTTCAGTGGAGATATCGCCCACAGAAAGGGAAGTCACCAGTTCTAATTAATTTTCAAAAAGCATTTCTGGGCCAGGGAACCAGCAGTTAGTGTAATGGCTATGTCACTGGACTCCCACGTAGTCGACCGCGGTTCGCGTCCCAGACCCGGTGGCCTAAACTCACGCCGGGCGCGTGTGCATGCATGCCCAAGATCCCAAGAGGAGAATGGAGGAGAAAGGATTATGGTGTGACCATCCCCCTTGGGGGGTGATTTCTCGCTTTCTGTCTCTATGTCTCTCTCTGTCTGTCTGGCGAGCACATGCACCCTATAGCGAAAAACCTCTACAAAAAAAAAAAAAAAAAAAAAAAAAAAAAAAAAAAAAGACTTTTTCGGGCAGGAGGGGGGGG
>NW_006159859.1:5518590-5527515 GCF_000334495.1 Tupaia belangeri chinensis
TTCTCTCTCTCTCTCTCTCTCTCTCTCTCTCATGAGTGCACATGCTCTATAGCAGATTAAAATAACAAGAATAAATAAAATTAATCCTTACAAAGCATATCTGAAAAAGGAAATTTTAGTATTATTTTGTATTTGTCTCTCATTGTCCTCTAATTTTTTTTCCATGCATTAATTCAATCTCTGTGGGATGAATGCCTTGTGTCTTATTTATTTTCACTGGGGTTTTAAGTATAGCAGTGGCTTGTTTGTAATTGACATTTATCCATTCAGGTATTCAGGAAATGTTTTTGAGCTCTTAGCATGTAAAAAAGCTATATTTTAAGTGGAAGGTCTAAAATGGTGAATAAAGATAAACACAGTACCTGCATCCCTGTGAAGGAGCATGGTATTAGTTAATTACATAAATGAGTATACAGGTAAAAAACAGAAACATGTGACATAAAAGAAAGAGACAAAGTTTTATGAGAATATATAATAAAGGACATTTGATTGGGTTGAGATAAGCCTTCTCTGGAAAAAAGACTGTTACTTGGAGGCAAAGTAAGCTGAGTTAACTGGACAGAAAGAAAATCTGTCAAGAACTAGATTCTGTGTAGAGGGAATGGTGTGCTGAAAACAATGTGTTTTTACCATATGCTTAGCAGAATTCAATCTCCTAAAACGTGTACTGTCTTCTTTAAACTCTCTTAGGTTATAAGGAGCCCCTCAAGTGTGTTTCTCTTGTGTGCTGAAACTTTGTAAAGAGAATTGAAGCTTTTTTTCTGATTAAATAACAAAATTTTGTTTTGTGTTACACCGTCTTCCACCTCAGAGCAGAATGTATTGATTTGTAAAATGAAATGAAGAATTCAAGATACACTTACATAAAACAGCCAATTTATCTAGCTCAGGTGAGTGTAAATGTGGTCAAAACTGTAGATCTGTAGTTTTTATGTGGGTGTCTTAAAATGGATATTTCTGGGGCTTTGATATATGTAGCTAATCGTGCTCACTTTGGCAGCACATATACTAAAATTGGAATGATATATGTAGTTAATTAAAAAAATCACTTTTAAAAATTTGTTCTACTTCCTTAGAGCTTAGCTTTGGTTTTATTTATTTATTTTTATTTATTTTTAGTTTGCTGTAGAGTATGCAAGAGACACGGGGAGAGAGAGAGAGAAAGAGAGTGAGAAGGCGTCCCCCCTTCCCTAGGGGAGATAACCTCATCTTAATCCCTTCTCCTCCACTCTCATCTTGGAATTTGGGCATGTGCACACATTTGCCCAGTGTATTTTTCAAGCCACTAGTTCCAGGACTTGAAATGAGCAGTCAGCCATGTGGGATCCAGCCAACATAACCAGCTGGCTGGCCCCAGTCATCTTGAATCAAACATAGCATTTAGCTTTCTTCTTTAATCCTAGATTTTGTTTAATGCAGTTTACTGCACCCTCCATAAATCCCTGTAGTCATGTCCGTGTAGACATGAAATATCACACGGTACACTATTTATCCCTTCTGCGGGATACGTGCTAAAGCTCCCTAAATTCTAAACAAAAAATAAATTTAAAAAAATTGCTCAAAAGAACAGCTTCCTTACACAATAGTAATAAGCATATATGCTTTCCTCACCTAATTCTGATACAGAATTATCCTAACGGTTGTAGAGTTCTGCCTGATTGTCAATATTCCTGCCATTCTTGCCTGATTAGTCAAGACTCCAAATTCCTGAGCTTTCCTTAAATTCTGTACTCCTTAAAATTTGACCCCCTCACCACTTGAATATCTGGAGCTCTGATTGGCAAATGCTATGTGGGTATTCGTCAAGCACATAAGAATATTATATTCACATGTGCCTCAGTGATTGTTTGATGTCTATCAAAGTCATCAATAGAGATAAAATGCAGGAAACCAAGTATGATAGAAAACAGTGATTAGAATATGGTTCTTCTCTTCAGAAGAAGGACTTACAGTAGAAAAGAATTTTCATTTTTAATAGCTATGTCTTTGGTTATTAAAGATGTTAGTCAAAATATGTAAGGCAGAGAGAATGACATAAAAACAATCTGCTTTGTTATGGAAAGGATATTTTCCCATTTCAAGTAGGCACATTCACACTTCTACACAGAACTATTAGAATCTTAGATAATATGAAGATACTAATTTCAGGCTCCCCTTCTTCATCTACCTGCTTTTCTTATTTACTTTTGAACCCCTTTAGATCTCTTATTATGATAGTTTTCCTCTCCGCAGAAGTGAAGAGGAGAAACTAAACATATATCCTATTTTTCCTGAGTATCTGAAAGGAGTTCGTTAAGCTACAAAACCAGAAGGAGCAGCCCTTACAAGGTTGCCCTCACTTCAGACAGCAATTGCAATTTTGGGGATTTCCCAAATCACTTTCAAGTTGGATAATCTACTATTAAGACTGTCAGAACTCAGGCAGGTGCTTGTGATTCCAATTTTATAATACATATTTTCTAAAAGTTTACTTATTTATGTCTTTTGAGAGAGAAAGAGGCAAAGAGAGAGAGAGATTCAACAATAAGGATCATGCCATGATCCACTCCTAGTTCAGCCACCCTAGTTCATGGGCTATCCTCACATGCTCCGTGTGCTCAGAGAGGTCCTAGGAGGCAAACCCAGGACCTTTCCATGTGGTCTAGTTGCCTTACTGCCACACTACCACTTGACCCTAGTTTTAGGATATTGAAAAGGCAAATTTAAACTGGCCAAACAAGGAGATGCACAGAGCGAATTCTGGTAGGCCAAGCTCCAGGCTCTCTTCTCTCTGGAATCCTAGATGGCATTATCTCCTCTCAGTTACTATGTGAGCTAATAGAGTGCTGACCGTGAGGAATGCTTGGTTGGCCTTCAGGGTCTGGAGTTTTTATGGGCTTATTAGCATGGTTGATTGAATCACTGTGTCCATCACCAGCCTTCCTCCCCCAGCTACATCAGGACTTCCAGGGGGTCCTCAGTGAATACCTCATTCACATAAATTATTGGGTGTGGTTGAAGATCCATTATGAATAACAAAGACACTCTTTTTACATAGAAGTGCCAAAGATAGAGAGGTTACCTCCTGGGAACCAGGGATATAGCCAGACCTATCTTTGGAACGAAGTCAAATTCATTATTCCACGGTAGTTAACTATGTAAATTTTAAAAAGTCTGTTCCTCTTTTATCTGTTTATGTAATATATTGATATATATGATATATTTATGTGTATTAGAACATATTTATAGGATATGAATGTATAATGTAGATATAGACATAAGTGTATAAAATGATACAGATATATTTTTGTAAATGATTTGATGTTTTAGACTATAAAACTCCCTTCTTTTGAGGGAACTTTTATTATATATTGGGTAATTGGTAAAGTCATGATGTGTTTTTACATAGAAAAATATGTCACAACTTTTCTGACAGCTCAGTGGCATAAAGAGAGGTAAGTCACCTTTAGAAATGTCATTATATAAATATAGTATTAGCAAACTTAATCTCATTTCCTGGCAAAATGGTCTCTGAGTTTTTATTTATGTACTAACTAGAATTATTTCATTTCCTAATGATGTGATGAGAACAACATAGTTTCTATGAAGAGCCAAGTGTTTTGGTGTTGTTTAATAACTGAATACTGAAATTGAGCAATTTATAAGAAAAGAGGTTTATTGGGTTCATGGTTTAGAGGCCCATGGTCCAGAGGCCACAACTGGTAAGGATCTCTTTGCTGATGGATAACATGGAAGAGGGTCTCACATGTCAAGAGGCAAAAGCGTGTGTGTCTGTGCCCATGGGTCTGTCTCATTACAATGACTCACCAGATTTCAATACATGAATTTTGCGGGGACAGATCCAGATCATAGCACTAACACTCTATTGCAGGAGACTAAGACAAGTTATAATATTGAGTCATCAGGAAAGTCAGGTCACATTTCTGCTTTGGAAAACAAAAAAATGCATCATGACTTTTCCAACAAGCTAATACAATATGGTTATGAACCAGGTACTCCGGGAACTACAGTTAGATAAGTTCATTGAATTAATGGGTCAAAAGTGGCATTTGAGAAGCAAGATTCTTATGTTTGTCACATCAAATGTATAAGGGGACTTCCAAAAGTCTGTGGAAAAGGTTGGTCCCCTAGTGCAGCAATTGAGCACCAAGTATAGGGGAGCAAGATCCTGGATGGTTGACCCTGGTTTGAATCCTGTCCCCAGTGCTTGTAAAAATGCAAGGCATATGTTTGTGCATGCTCCCACTCCTGCAGAAACTGACATGAAAATGACTGCAGTGTGGCCATGTCTCATTGGGGTGCTGTTTTTTCTCTCTCTCTTCTCTGGTGAGCACACATGTCCTCTGGCTATAATACAAATTTTAAAAAAGTTTTTGGAAAAAGTAGAATTAAAGGATGAGTTTATTTTGGTGCAAAGATCTTTTTAAATCCATTCATCACTTTTTCCCGATTCACATTTTCCATGAAGGTTTTGAAGACCCCACATAGTACTGGACAGATTCCAATGTGAAAGTTTAAGTATGTAAATTGCCATACATTTTTTCTTCTGTGTAGCCTCTAAAGTAGAAATTGCTAGTATATTTAACAGCTCCTTCAAAATCATCATATTGTGTTATTTAACAAAAAAATCATGATCATATTTTCTCATCCACTGCCAAAAGTCTTCTGTTTGTATTTTATTTCTAAGGAGGTTCATCTTGTTGCTTATTCTATTTTGAGGGCACATTATGTGAGTAGATTCGTCAAGCTCTAATTTTGTCCTTTTGCATTCCGCTCAAGAGAAGAAAAATCAGAATTTTCCTTTCTGGTCCTCTGCAAAATCTAGCATCTTGTTAGCTTTATAATCATGTTTCACTTAAATTCCCCAAGTACGTGGAAACTTCTCCAAGCAATTGTATGCTTAAGATATAGTAAGAAAGTAATTATATATTTTGACACTTAATTAAGTACAGTTAGCAGTTATTTTTAGGTTGTCAGGAAAGTCAGGACATATTTTTCTATGCAAAATGTGTCCTGACTTTCTCAACAATCCAATATGTATTTTCTCCTTTTATTATTTCATGTGTTAAAACTTCAACACCTTCAAGTTTTAATAATAGGATAAAGATCTTGAAGGGGAGTATCATGTGATTTTATACATATACAATAGCTATCAGATACCTTTTAATACAGGAATATAAATATATTTTGTAAAATGTATATCATCTTAAAAGACTACAAACAAATTATATCAGGATAATATAAGATAATAGGGAATATTGGAAGGTACTTTCCCAAGGACTTTGCATTATTAATTTAGTTCTAACAAGGAGATAGGCATTAGTCTTGAAAATTCTTTCTTGGCAGGATCTGTGAAATTCATTTTTCCCTTATTTTCGACTCTACTTGAGTCCTCAAATATTAAGAAAAGTCATCTAGAACTTGGAAGTAAGAAAAAAAGATAACTGTCTATCTTGCTTTGTTGAGTTGTGGCATTGTCCAGCAAGCTTGCCTGAAGGTCATCTGCTTAAGCATGTGACATTGCTTGACTTACTGTGTACCGGCATCCATGGGAACATTTCACAGTCCTGAAGTGTGAGTCAGCTCCACTGTTGGATCCCAGGGGACAAGGTATGCACATATTCTTTATAAAGTTGGTTCTGTATGTTTGTAATCTGCAGCACTCTTTAAAGTATGGAGTCCATGGCCGGTCTGTGACCTGGTGTTAAAGAAGCTGGATCCCACATGGTTGACCATGGGTTGATTCTTGGTCATGGTGGCTTGAAAAAATACACCAGATGCATTTGCATGCATGACCAAAATCCCAATAGGATGGATAAATGGAGGAGAAGGGATTGCAGAGTCCTTTACCCTCTCCAAACTCTCTGTCAGTCTCTCTGTTTTTGTCTGGTGAGCACACATATCCTTTGACAACAAAACAAAAAATTAGTGTAGGGACCTAAGTGATTATCTTTCTTCCCTGGGTCCAAGGGTAATACTTACTAAAAGAAACTTTATTTAGACCTTGAGTGATCTATGATTCTTCAGTATTCTCTAAATATTGGATTTTTTTTCTTCTAATATCTGGGAGAATGTGATAAATACTATAATAGTTGGGTCACATGTCATATCTCCTTAGAAAGAAAAGAAGTGCTTTATGATGACAAAGATATTTGTTCTTTTTTTCAGCCACTACTTGTGCCTAATGCAAAAGGTTGAATATTACATAGTCTCAATTTCATTTTAACAAATATTAAATAGCTAAAGTAATAAATAAGAGAATTGGAATTATAATTCTTCTTCCTCCTCCTTCTTCTTCCTTCTCTTCTTCTTCCTCTTCTTCCTCTTTTTCTTCTTTCTCTTCTTCTTATTCCTCTTCCTTTTCATCCTCTTCCTCTTCCTCCTCTTCCTCTTCCTCTTCCTCCTCCTCCTCCTCATACCTGTTACAGGGTAAATAACACAACCACCACTAGAATGATCTCTGAGTCTGGGTGACCAACTCCCACATGGCCAACTGAGGTTCAAGTCCCAGACCTGGTGTCTTGAAAAATCACACTGGGCATGTATATGTGTATGCCCAAAATCCCAGGAGGAGAGTGGAGGAGAAAAGATTGTGGTATGACCATCCCCCATGGGGATTTCTCACTCTCCCTCTCTCTGTCTCTCCAGAAAGCACATGGGCCCTATAACAAAAACCTAAATTAAAAAAAAGAAAAGAAAAGAAAGAAAGAAATTGTAAATGTGAATTGCAGGGTGGGTAGGAGAGAAGTAATGGAAGGAAAAAAGAGTGACAATCAGTTTAGTTTAAGATGAAACTGAAAAATGTTAAAGGAAGGGTTCAGAAATAAGAGATGTAGGATTGGAGTAGAAGAAAGAGATGAGGATTAGCAAAAGGATTCTCCCTTGGGCTTCAGAAATTATCCTTTTTGCCTGTCTAGTAATGAGTATATTTCATAATGCTAACTGTGTGTCAAGTATCCTATTAAATATTATGTGCCTACTAGCTCGTGTCATCCTCAGAACCACATGACAGCAATGTGACCATGATCCTTCTCCTTGAGAAGATATAAGTAAGGCTTTGTGTTGTTACCTGCCAGAAGAACCAGAAAGCAACCAGGAGTGTTGTGTCTGACTGCAACAACTGTTCTCCATCACTAAGGCCACGTGCAGCTGTGGGACAGGATTCCAGCTCTATGGAACAAGGTAAAGAGAAATAAGGGGGGGGGGGATGACACGTAAGTACGTGTAACTTCCTTCCTTCCTTCCTTCCTTCCTTCCTTCCTTCCTTCCTTCCTTCCTTCCTTCCTTCCCTCTCTCTCTCTCTCTCTTTTTCTTTCTTTCTTTCTTTCTGAGAGGTTTTTGCTATAGGGCGTGTGCACTCTCGCCAGAAAGACAGAGAGACTGAAAATCGCCCCCAGGAGAGATGGCCATGCTGCAATCCCTTCTCCTCCACTCTCCTCTTGGGATCTTGGGTATGCACACACAGGTACCCAGAGTGAGTTTAAGTCACCTAGTCTGGGATATGAACCACAGTCCACTACATGAGAGTCCACCGACATAGCCATTATGCCAACTGCTGGTCCCAGTACTTGTAACATCTGAAAGAAGAAAAAGAAGCTTTAGTAATTAGTTTAATTTAAGAGTGAACAAAATCCCACTTGGATTGGATTAAGACAAAGAGGGGAGTTTAAGGGTAGGATAAGGTAGGAAGAATTAGACAGCGAAGTCTGGAGAAAGGTCACGATCTCTCATAGCATTGGGAAACAAGTCCGGGGCATGGGGCTTCTTTCTCTTGTCTTTTAGCTATGCTGATTTCTGGGTGTTAAGGTCATTCTCCTTTCTTTCTATGAGAAGAATTGAGGCAGCTTAAAGTTTCCAAATGGTATACTTTGTAGTTTCAGCCAACACAGGGACATGACATGAATTTTTGGGTCTCAAGTTCAAAAATTTAGGGCATGGTACTAATAACTGTCCCTAGGTCAAGTGCTATATCAGTAGCTAGGATGCTTTTTGCTGCAGGGGAGAGCCCAAGTAAATCTTTATTGTGTGTTTTTCTTACATTACAGGAAGTGTGGAGGAAGGTGTTTCTAGGGTTGGTTTAGGGAGAAATGATGCCAAAGGTCAGAGTATCTAGGATTCTTTTAGCATTCCTCTCATGATAGTAAGATGAGCACTGTTGCTATAATAATCATATCCTTAGGGCAGCATCCAAAGCAGGGAGAATGAGGCAGAAAAGCACTCTCTTTGTGTGACATTTTCTTTCCATCATGAGAAAGACTGCATTGCAGGTTTTCTGAAACCTAAACCAATTTTGGGACACTCTTTAAGAAAAAGCAACAAAATAATAAAACATGAAAGTTGGCGCAGGACATTGGCTAGGGTCATTTCGAGTGTGAAACGCTCAGCTTCTTATTAAATGAAGTCTCTGTTGCATGTCTTCTTTTGTCTCAGTGATTGAACTGAGCTACTTGAAGCTTGGGTCACTCCTGTCCCTGAGGAGCTTGAGAAAGCAAGCATCTGGATCTTTCAGCACCTAACTTTGGAGATGGGTGCTTAAGACTAGGGAAGAAGGTGAGAAGAATGGCTGTTGAATGAAGACCAGCTTGTTTCCACAGATGTCTAAGACTGGAATACTTATGCATAGCCAGAAGTATAGAATGATGCTATCAATTTTGATATTGTAATAACTGTGGAGATAATTATAGCGGGCTCACTTGTCCTCCTGAAAATCATTCCCATCTAAGATCTCAGATTGTGACTATATTTAGAAACAGGGTTTAGCAGATGGAATTAATTAGAGACCTTGGACACTGGATTTAGGGTGGGCCTAATCCAGTGATTTGTGTCTTTTTAAGAGGACACACAGGCGCACCAAAGATATGAAAGGGCCGTATGAAAAAGGGGGCAGGCATTGAAGCTAACTGAAGCAGCCCAGGCCTCAGGAAT
>NW_006159859.1:5527587-5537247 GCF_000334495.1 Tupaia belangeri chinensis
GCTGAGAGGACTTTCCCCTAAAGAGAGGGAAGAGTGCTCACACCTGGATTTCTGGCTGGCAGCCTCCATAGTTACGAGACGATGAATTTCTGTTGTTTTCTCCACAAACACACACACGTTTGTGGAAATATGTTATGGCAGCCTTAGGAAACTACAGCAGTGTGGTAAAGGGTAGTTGGCAGAAGAAGGGGTTGTGGTGTTAGTAGATAATCCCAAGGTATCCTTTGTCGAATTTGTAAGAGGAACTGACTAGCAGGTAGAGTCATAAACACAGAATGGGAGCCAGGTTAGTCTACTCCCTTGACGTTCTGACAAGGTTTCAGAATTTCAATGCCAGGAAGAGTTGCAGGACAAAATCCAGGAATGAGAACAGAAATAATGAGACAGGAGGATAAGCACTCTGTCTTCTATCTAGACAAGCTAATTCCTAAGCATTTTTATCTCTTTCCTGATTCTGCCCGTGAACATCCTACATCCAGAACGCCTGGCACCTCATTCTACTCCAATAATTCATTGCCTTTTCCTCTGTGAAAATGACATGAAGGCATACTCCTTCTTTCTGTCTTTCCTGTTGTTGTTATTTCTGGTGTTGGTGATGTTAGTGGTGTGTGTATGTGTGTATAGAGTGATATTTTCACAATTTTCTATTTTTCAAGTTTTCTTTTAGTGAGAACATGTGCTTGAGATTATTTAAGGAGTGCTTAAATAAAGACAATGGCATGTAATGCATAGCTGGTGGAGTATGAGCTTAAAAAAATAGCAGACATTGATATTAAAGTCTTTTTTATATGTTTTCTGTATTTAAATACAGTAATCTAAAACAATCTGCTATTTGGGGACAATGAGGTCTTCCATGTACTGTATATTTATTTTAGACATGAAGGAAATCAGGGTCTCTGATATGCCAACATTTCTAACTTCATGTTCTGAAGAAAATATGCCTAAAACATATCGTATACAGCCCTAAATTCTTATACAGACTGTATGTTTTCCTCGGTGGCTCAGGACCGACATTGTACAGATCTGCTATTCTGTGTTACACTGTGGTGTTCTGGGGCCTCCTTCCACAATGCCCTGCCGGATGCTGGAGGTTTGCTCCTTCTCCTTGCTGTGAGCTGGCCAGCTGTGCTCTGGCTGTTGCCAGCACACCCTCCTCTCCCAGAACCCTGTCTTTCTTTGGTGCGCTGTTTTTAATCCACTGTGGCCTGGAAATCCAAATAACACAGCTTGTTAGAACTGATCTTGTGCAAGAGCAAATGCCCCCAAGTGAGCATCTGTGATCCCAAGGGATTGTCTTCTGGAATCTGTCCTTTGATGTATATTCGATAAGTGTTAGTGTAAGATTGGCCAGAGAACATTTTCCTTTGCTTCTGAACACTCAGACAGCTCCAACTCACAGGTGAGATGCTTGACAGCACCCAACATAATTCTCTACTTGAAGATGTTTTCTTCCTTTTCATGGTTTCCCTTGTTATACACTATTTTAAAAAAGGTATTATATGTGTGTTTTTATTTCATTTTAAGACACTGTTGGGATAGTAACTGCAGAAATAATTCTTTAGTGTTAAAGTCCCCCTTTCATGGAATTAGCCTGGCCAAATTTTGGATAGTGTTCAGCTTGGGTTAGATTGATTAAGAGTTTGTGTTGTCCTAAATAGTGACTAACACAGCCACCATGTGACAAACCCGGGGTTGACTGGAAAAGAAAAACTACTAGACCAACCCAATTGTGCCAAGAGATGATATTTTATTTTCTTCTTCTCATTTTTTAAAATGAATTCTTTTATTTAACTTTATTATTATTATTATTTTTAATTTATCAGAGAGAGACAGGGAGAAAGAGTGAAATTGAGAAAGCAAGCTTTCAGGTCCAGGAATCAAACTGTGGTCAGTCACGTGGGAGTTCAGTACCCCTAACTATCATACCACCTGCTGACCTCAAGGTGGTATTTTAAATAAAAATATAGCAATAGCAGAAGTCACAGAGAAAAGTCACTGTATCCTAGGATCTCACATTATTTAGGAATCAGGCTGTAGAGTGTCTGTCAGTCTGTAGAGTCTTAAGATGACATTAAAATCAATTGTAGGAATCCCAAAGTTCGAATCAAAAATAAAGTTGAATATTAATCATTTGAATTGGAAAAAAAGTCTTAAGTCCTTTCTCTTAGAAAAAGAATTTCTAGGGGCCAGCAATTGGCCTAAAGGCTATGTTGCTGGACTCCCATGTAGTTGACCATGGTTCGAGTCCCCGATCTGGTGGCTTCATTTCATGCCAGGCGCATGTGCATGCATGCCCAAGATCCTGAGAGAAAAATGGAAAAGAAGGGATTGCAGTGTGGCCATACCCCCTGGGGGGTGATTTCTGGCTTTCTGTCTCTCTGTCTCTCTGTCTTTCTGGCGAGTGCATGTGCCCTATAGCAAAAACCTCTCGAAAAAATTAAAAAGGAAAGAAAAAGAAAAAGAATTTCTAACTTTCCTCATTTCAAAAGCATCAGAGTAAATGGTGAGGGACATAAAATACATATAGGTTTCAAAAGCTAAGTGTAAATGGTCACAGCCCTTAAAAACAGTACAAGTTTAAGAAAATGAGGGCCTTTATATATCATTTGAGAACTCGATGATGATTCTAACTGCAGTTAGGCTTTTAAGTGAGAGTGTGGAAGAATATGGAAGATTTACTGCTGAGTGAAGCAAGCCAGGCTATGAAGGAGAGACACTCCCCACTTAATATATAGCGAGTGTCCACACTCTGTGATTGAAACTGATTGACTAAAGGATACAGAAACACAGTAAATGGATCTGAATACCAGATATAGTGTGTGTGAAAGAGTAGAGTCTGAGGAAGGACATTTAGAAGAAAAATAGAGAGGCAAAGCATTAATGGGACAAAGAAATGTGGTATTATCTGTTGAAGATAATTTTATAGTTTTATCAACTGGACTAGGGAGAAATGTACACATGTTGAAATATTCACTTTGCAAGCTAAATAATGTGATTGAATGTACAAAAAAACATTAAAAAAAATAAATGAGAGTGTGAGCTTGCCGCTGCTTCTCAACTCCCAATTGGATACTGAAGGAAAGGGCTCTTTCTCCTTTTCCTGTTCTGGTGCCTTATTAAAATCATTCTTCTTTCTTCTTTTTACATCTTTCTTTGTGGTAGATGTTCCCCACAGTTCCTGGCCATGAAGAGTGAATAAAAGTCATGCAGAAGAGATTGTGACCCAGCTATAGTGTGTGAGAAATGAGTGATAGGAAGAGAGGGAGAGAAAGAGAGCGTGCACAGCAGTGCAGGATTATGAGTTGTACAGTTATTTCTAGCTTTGAATTGTTTCCAAATCTCATACATTCACAGACAGCTTCGCCAAAGCCCACAGCTGTCATGCATTTTCAACAGATTCCACAGGGCCTAGATGAGGTTCGAAGGCATTCCTTTGCTCTTACACATTAGCTAAAAGGAATTACCGTAACATCTGATATTGTGGAAGTGGGAGATTTGCCATCCTGACCTTGCCCAGAGCGGTCCGGAAATCGGGGTCTGAGAATATATTATCTCATGCGGCCTCTAAAGGTCACCAGGGGCCTGTCGGCGTTAGACAAAACCCAACCACCCAGTATGCTCCGCGTTTGGAGAAACTGGGTTGCTTTGTATGAATGCAGTGGGCTGACACATGTTCCCGTTGCTGCCTGGATGTTTGTCATAGGAAAGGCATGTTCCGCTGGAGGAATTCCCAGCTGTCAATAATGCGCTGATACACCACAGCCAATCATCAGAGGATGAGCCAAGTAAACAGGATGTTCGCAATATGTGTGATTGCATGAGTGTATAACAGAACTTCTGCCCATTTCACAGCCTCATAATGGGATTGACATGCATTGCTTAATCTGCATCTGTCTGTTTAGGGTAGAAACACATAAACACCATGGAAACCATGTGTGAGAAAGCCCTGTCTTTGGCTATATGGGCTGTTGATACAATGGGAGGAAATCTGGTGTAAATTGGGAATGATCATCCCTTTTATAGTATGAGTTTACTTGCTGGGAAGTGCCTTTAAGTCATCCAAACACAGACAAGAAGGAATAATCAGATAATCAGTGCTATTGTGAGTTGACAAAAGGGCCGAGTCTATAAGAGTATTTTTACATACCAGTGGAGTCATCTTCATTCTTTCTTCTTGTAAGACACTCATTAGTTGGGTTATTTATGTAAATGTACAGAAACAAGTCAGAGTTATTCATTGCCCCTTTTGTTTGGAGATGCTACAGCATTTAACTCTTACCATTCTCAAGGTAGAATTGGGAAGAAGTACTGGTTCCTTCAGCATTCGTGTGTTGAATGAGTTTGAAAATAATATCAGATAGCCTGTTAAGTGTTAGACTTTACTCCTCTGAGTATTCTGATCCTTTTTGCTCAAGGTGGCACATTCATTCATGATGACGGTAATAACCTTTCTTGTACATTTCCTATGTGCTACTGTGCTACGAAGGCTTTAACAAATCAATTCTTAATTCTTATAAACAACATATAAGTTGGTACCATTATTATTACTACTTTTTAATTTTTGTTTGCCAGAGGGCACATGTGCTTCCTAGAGAGATACAGAGAGAGAGAGAGAGAGAGTAAGCGAGAAAGCACCCCCATCCCCATGAAGAACGGTCATGTTGTAATTATTTCTCCTTTTATCCTATTTTATTTTTTTTTTGGGGGGGGGCATGTACACCCATGCCAGCATGCTTTTCAAGCTGTTGGGCCTAAGACTCAAACTAGGTAGTAGGCCACATGGGATCCAGTCACTTCAACCACTATGCCATCTGCTGGCCTCGATTATTTTTTTTTTAAGAATTAAAAAGAAAAAATTATCTATATTTATTTATTTTAATTTGACCAGAGAGGGACAGAGTGGGGGGTGGGGGTGGGAATGGGGAGTGAGAAAGCAAGTTGCCAGGCCTGGAACTCGAACTGTGTTTGGCCATGTGGGAGTCCAACGCCCTTAACCATCACGTCACCTGCTGGCCCTGGCCTTGACTATTTTAAAATAAGGAAACTAGGGTTTGCTGAAGTTAGTAGATTTGTTTAAGAAGCTATAGTGTGAAAGATGATTGAACTTAACATCTACTTGTGTACCGAATCCATACACTTAATCATTTCAATATATTACTCTGTTTCATGTAAAATCTTATTCAATTATGGCCTCTGATATTAATTAGTATATAGTCTAATGACATAGGAACAGAATTAATGTCCCCAAATTATTTTGATGTTCTGGGGTCCATCCATTTAGAACCAACCTAGAATGGTTGAAGATTAAGAAACACAACATGGAGCCTTGGTAATAAGTTTTGTCTGTTATTCAATTTTGATCTTTTTAAACATTGCTCAAGATGGACTAACGATTGGACCAGCAGTTAGCGTAATGGCTGTGTCGCTGGACTTCCATGTAGTCCACCGTGGTTCGAGTACCGGACCCGGTGTCTTAAACTCAACGCTTGTGCGTGTCCATTGTTTTTTTATCCAAATAATAGGTATAAAAAGTAATGATTTTCCATAGAATCCATGTATCCTGTGTTGCTCCTGATAAGTACTCAGAAGAACTCACCTGAGGTGGCTTTCAACAGTCTTTATCACCAATCCTTGGATTCTTTTACTCCAAGAGCCCTGTCACCTAGGTATCTAGTCTGTTCTCTAGTCCATTCTCTGGTTCATAGTAGGAAATACCTAAAAGTGGGTAATTTATAAAAATAGAGACTTATTCGGCTCATGGTTTGGAGGTCTGAGGTCCACAGCCCTCTCTGGTGGAGGTTCTGGCTGTGTCACAGTATGGCAGTGGGCAGGAGGCTGTGGTCTCTTTTCCACATGGCTCTCCATTTGCCTGGTTCCTCTTCTCATAAACCACGGACTCAGTCATGGGAGTGCCTCCCTAACCACCCAGTCACCCAGTCACTAATCTCCTCCCAAAGACCCACTTTCCAACATAATCTGGTGGAGGTTCTGGCTGTGTCACAGTATGGCAGTGGGCAGGAGGCTGTGGTCTCTTTTCCACATGGCTCTCCATTTGCCTGGTTCCTCTTCTCATAAACCACGGACTCAGTCATGGGAGTGCCTCCCTAACCACCCAGTCACTAATCTCCTTCCAAAGACCCACTTCCCAACATAACCAATAATATCAAGTTTTTAATCCTCTCAATCCCAACTCTCAACACATACATTTTTGGGGAGATGCATTCAAACCCCAGCATTTGTTAAGTGTTGTCTGCCTGGACTAGAATATGTGCTGTAGAATGGAAACTGCATGGAGCCAGGTATGTTTTGTTCTTTGCCGTGTCTGTATGGCCTAGATCATTGCCTGACACAGGTGAGAGTCTCATGAATATTTGTCAAATAAATGAATGCTATTGTTATGATCATAATCATTACTGTTGCTGTTATTATCATATGTTTCAGACTCAGATACCATGCATTAACAAAACCAGTCTTCAAAATACTGGCAAGATTTCAGCCAAGAGCCTTAAGAAATATATGAGTCCTGCTGATAGAATTTTATAGTTTGTTTGAGCCTCAGAGCATACTGAGTTTAACCTCTTCAATTTATAAGATTCAAGAACTTAAAATACTCTGAGGCCCAGCAATATTTAAGTGATGTAGCCTTGGCCAAGAATGAGCTATTAGGAGATAAGAACTGGGAGGGAGGCTCCAATCCTCTGTTGAGTGAGCACTCTCTCTCCTGTGCTGTACTGAGGTCTAATCTGGATATCAACATGGGTCTCTATTCTGAAGCAGAGCAGACTTTGATACAGGTGGAAACCATGGTTGTATTTCATCACAGAGATTTATTCCTAACTTCTCATCACCTCTTGTTAGTTGGTCATGGTGGTCTTCCATGTTTTTCATAGTAATAGACTTGCTTTTTTGGGGTGATAAAATGTATTCTGGTGACAAGTCATACACAGACATAGCTGAGCATTGTAAGAAGCTTCCAGGGGTCAGAGAGAGCTGCTCCTCTTCAGCTCATTCAGTGAAAATTTGGTACCTTTTCTCAGCTCTGCTAGGAATCTTCACTGGATTTTGGGGATCACTAGAATGTTTCATGTGGGGAGAAAATCAGCAGAAAAAAAAAAAAAAAGTCTATACATGCTATTGTTCCCCAGCTCCTGAGCTTTCTGGAAGGAAAATGTATGAATTCATACCAAAAACATTTATCAAGTAATTATGAGTATAGCAAGAAATATGTGGGTAGACAGAGTTTACAAATGCATTAAATTGCACCTTTTCCCCACCAGGAGTTTACAATATAGCCAAAATATAAACGATCCAAAATTAGTTCTAGTAATACAAATCACAATACTGAGGACATGGAGAGGGAAGATGAGAATAAAATTTTGAGGGAACTTGGAGGAGGAAGATAGCACTTCCAGAGGGGGAACTGGGATGTTCATGGAAGAGGCTATATCTAAAGTGAATCAGTTATATTCTTTCAATTGCCTGTAACTTAGATAACACATATTTAAAGTTGATTATTTAAGGTCTATTTTATGTCATGGTGTCTTACATTCTTACGTTTGCCATATAATAGACTCATATGTATGTAACATAAAAAGGAGTTTACTTAAAGTATTAGTAAGTCTTTTTTTTTGCATAGCCATAATTATAAACATTTCTATGAGTTTAAAAATTATAGTATACCAAAAGAAAAAAAAATTATGTTCCATCCATTCACATGGATTATTTAGAGTCTCTACATACAGGTAGGAATTGAACAATAGATTCTTTTGAACATTTCTGATTTGACTTACATAACTGTTTATGGTCAAACCACAAAGTGTTTCAAAACTAAAGTCCATTATGCCACAGTAAGTCATATCAAAGGGACCCATGAGCAAACCCATGTTTTTTTATACTAAAATTCCCAGAAAACATTTGCAATTGCCTTCACATGCTTTTCTCCCCCTTGTATCTTGTTACTCAGAATAATTTGCTGCATTTGTTTTAAGAGTTGATCTCCTTCCCTAACATTATTTTCAAAAGTATATATAATGCTGGTTAAATAAATAGTTTTGGTTTTAGTAAATATTTTCAATGTATTAAGCATGATATGGTTATTAGAAAATCGAAAGTTTTTAGAAATTGTATTAATGTAAACTATGTGTCATATTTTCCATGTTTCAACCCCAAATTAAATAAATACAAATTATAGAGAAACCATTAGAATGTGCTTTGCATCAGTTCAGTGCAGTGACGGTGTCACTGAACCAACTTAGGTACCAACTGGGATTCTATTACTTACCACCAGAAAAGCCAATATCTGACCATGAGGTTTGTTGAAGAGGAAAGCTGTATAGTGGGTGAAGTCAACTGCGAGACAGACTGCCTTGGGGAATGTGAAGGGACTTTTGTAGAGAAATCATTTCTATCCAAGTCTTCCATTAAGTGTGCTTATGCAAATGAAGGCTTGACCTTGTGCAGGTCTGGTGGGCTAATTCAAGCCCCAGTCCCATTGGTCCATTAAGTTTTGTATTGAAAACTGCCACTGTTGTAATTGGTGGCTTTGTTGCAGCCAGTATCTTCATTCTTTCCCAGCAGTTGAGGAGTCAACTTTAGGTCACTGACCCTTTTCAACATATATGTCCTTCACGCAAACTTACAAAACTAGGTTTTTCTTACTTAGGGTAGTTCTGGCTGGTTAAAATGGCTCTTCATTTTCTAATTTCCCCCCACCATTTTTTTTTACTCTGTTTCTGGTCACTGGTAAGTTGCGTGCAGTATGACTTTTTCTCCTTAGTGTCTATTTCATCTTGTTTCCCTGTTGGTTTTCTTCCTTAGGTTGGTTGATCTACCCATTTGGTTTGCTCGCTCCTTAAGCTATGATGGCGGCCATAGCCTCTTGTTTCTTGCTTGGATCATGTGGACAGATGTGCTGACTGAACGTTTTAACTAGCACACTTACTCTGGCTTCTTCTGAAGCTGATTAAGCTACCCAAACAATACTATGTTTCTCAGAAGAACAAAGGAAAGGCAAAACCAGAAAGATGGATAAAATAGAGCCAGTAGGGAAGATGTCTTCCAGCTTTAACAGAACACAAGAACAATGGTGTTCAGTGGCTTAGGGGAACCACATTCTTTCATGCTGAAAGAACATGAAAACGGCTTACTAAAAGCATGTGTCCTGTGTCTTGCTATTATAATTAGTTTTCACACGAATTAGTTTTAGTCCAGATTAACCATTACTATTTGGGTAGACAAATTAAATTTTGTAGAAATATCTTGGGACAGGTTTCCTGAGGTCAAGAAAAAAATGAGTATAGTATGGAGGCTAATAGTATTACCATATATTTTTAGAGCTTTCATTATGTCAAAGAGACTTACTTAAAGAATAAACATTTATGCAAGACATAGCCCTTGCTTAGGAAAACTTGTGCACCACGGCTGAAGTTGGTGAGATCTTCTCTTCATGGCCGAAGGAAGTCAAGAGTATATTCCAAATTGAGAGAGTTTCCTGGTTGATAAAAGACTTTTAGAAATGAAAGGACCTTCAGAAATCATCTATTCCTCCCAACTTATTTTATGAATAGGGTAATTGTATTGTGATTTGTTCAAGAAGACCCCCCCTTGGGAACCAGCAGTTAGCGTAATGGCTATGTCGCTGGACTCTCATGTAGTCGACCG
>NW_006159859.1:5537265-5577479 GCF_000334495.1 Tupaia belangeri chinensis
TAAAACTCATGCCAGGCGCGTGTGCGTGCGTGCCCAAGATCCTGAGAGAGAATGGAGGAGAAGGGATTGCGGCATGACCATTCCCCCGGGGGGGGATTTCTCGCTTTCTGTCTCTATGTCTCTCTCTGTCTGTCTGGCGAGCGCCCCCCCCCTATAGCGAAAAAAAAAAAAAAAAAAACCTCTCCAAAAAAGAAGACACCCCCCCCAGAAATTTAGCAAGAAAGTCAGATGTGAACATGTTTAATCTTTCCTCTCAACCTAGTGATTTAAAAAAATGATAAACTATACATTTACACTAATTTAAATGGGTCAGAGGTGACATAATTTTACCTTTATTTGTTTAGTTCTTATTGTGGATTATTTTAATTCTAATGTGCTTATTGTGGGTTTCTCTGTGTTGGATATTTTAAGCTACAGAAGAGAGAACAAGAAGAAAATTTCTCTATTTTGCACATTAATTTTTCTTTTTCTGTTAGCACTAATTTAGACACTTGGATTTTTAAAAAATTATACGAGTAATTGATAGTAATTGCATAAAGTTAGAAGACATAGGAAAAGAAAAAGAGAAAATCAAATTTAATTATAATTCTAATTTCCAGCAAAATGACTATTTTTCAATGTATATATTTACATATTTTTTCAAGAAAAAATGGGATCATATTGAACCTACATTTTGTTTCTCTTTCTCATGTGACTATTATGTGAATATTCTCCATGTGAATAAATATGTTTAGAATATCACTTTTATTGAGATTGCAAAGTAGTCTTTTATTTATCACACATCTGGGGAACATTTTACTTTCATTTTTGAATACTTTGAGGATGACTTTTCTGTGTATTTTTGAAAATCATTCTGAAATGAAGATCCACATAATTTTATGTTTATTAAAATAATTATTTCCATTATCTTTACAGGAGCAAAATTCCTGGGTCAAAGGATACACATATACACAAGACTTTTGATATGCAGGGGGCCCACAACCAAGTCTTATTTCCCATTACCAATTTCAGAACGTGTAGTTTATATCAGACTGCAGGACGGCAGAATCTGGCAAGAGTAAATGGCTTTACAAAATAAACCAACCCTCTCCAGCCAGAAATATAGTCACAACGGCTTAGCCTCCAGCAGCAAGACTGTCGTTTCCTGAAATGTGTTACATAGTTGGATACATGACATTGGTTTGACTCACAGAAGATACAGGTTGAGATAGATATTGCTTCGTTTCCATCCTTCAAAGGCAAGAGAATGATGATCTTCAATTTAGCAGTGGCATCAAGTGTGGCTTCTGTCAGCTCTTCATACATCCTTATCAGAAATCTCAGATCACACTTTCTAAATCTGGGGTATAAAATGGATATATGGTTCTATAAAAACCTGGAAGTCTTCAGCTATCCTTTAGAGAGCAAAAATATTTACTGCCTCGGAATTATGAGTCTCTTGTTTGAATTTGATTTCTCTGTGTGATCACTTCTCATATAATAAATACTATATTTTTAAACTTAGTTTACAAAAAGCTGCTTGATGTGTAGCCTGAAGACTAAATTCAATGAGGTTTGTACCTATCTTTTAAAGGTAAGAATTCTAATAGAAGAATATTTTTGGAACAACGGCATGGTGGTTGAGGCAGCTGGATCCCACATGGCCAACTGTGTAGTTCAAGTGCTGTAGTTCAAGTGCTGGACCTGGTGGCTTGAAAATCTTGCCAGGCACGTGGACATATGTGCCGAGTTCCAAAGGAAGAGATGAAGTGGAAGGGATTACAGCATGACTGTCCCCCCTGGAAGATGTTTTCTCACTTTTCCTCTCTATCTTTCTCTGTCTTTCACTGGTGAAAGCATATATCTTCTAGCAAAATATTTATTTAAATAATGATGTTTTCTCACTTTTCCTCTCTATCTTTCTGTCTTTCACTGGTGAAAGCATGTATCTTCTAGCAAAGTATTTATTTAAATAACATTTTCATAGAGAAAAATGTACACAAAGTTTGTGTGTGCACACATGTGTGCGTATATGTGCAATTTTATTTTCTGACATTTTGATGCCTCAGTCTTGTGCTTTTCAGTTTTATTGACTAAGACATTGTTGGAACTATTTTCAAGCATACTGTCATGTCTTGGGATACTGGGACTTTGTAATAATGGCTGTAGATAATTTCAAATATGATGTTTGAACATAGAAATTAATCCCTATTTGTGTTTCTGAAGCAGCCCGAACATTCAAGGAGCTTTTTTATTTTATTTTATTTTATTTTATTTTTACTTGACTGTTTTATGCCACCTGAAATTTGGGTTTTTCATCTTGTAAATTATCATAAACCATCTCCAAAGGGAGGTTGTTTTTCCCAGTTTTTTGTTTGTTTGTTTGTTTGTTATTGAAGTGTTTCTAGAATTGCAGATTATACTTCAATTAAATTCAGTATGGTGTCAATTAAATTCAGAATGTCTTCAATAAATATATGTGTAATTATCTTGTCATCTTTATTATCAAGTGTATGTTAGTTATTTGGAAAGGAAAGCCATTTATATTTAATTTTTATTTTTTGTTTACAAACTGAGTTTATCCGGATTACTGGATTCTGTAGTAACTCTAAAAAATTAATGTAATTCTTAGTACTGCTTTATTGATGATTTGGATTTTTACTTTAATTTTTTAAAAAAATGTTATTTTTTGCAGCATACATATGGCTTTTCACAATATATGTACAGTGTGTAATTATTAAGTCACTCATGTATACATAGTCATCCTCATCATGGACTTGTACTTTATAAATACACTAGACTCATATTAGTAAATATTGTATCAGATAAGCCTAGTTTGTTAATGTCTCAAAAATGGAGAAGACAAGACTGTAGTACTTGAATACAGGACAGATTCATTTTGACAGAGTGGCGAGAAGTAAGGAAAATAACAAATCTTATAACATGGATAACTTTTGGCTCAGGGAAGACTCAGTTAGTGACTTTTGAGAATTCTGGGTAATGGTTAGGCGGACTGAGGGTCTTGAGTACCTGGGTAGGGGTGTGGTTGCCCAGTTTAAGAACTGTGTTCCTCTTGCTCTTGGTATTCACGGTCAACCCACATGTTTGGTCTGGATAACGGCTTCCCTCTGCTTTATCACTTCCCTTCTCTCTTTCAAATGACAGTTTTAATTAGAACAAAGTTGTCCTACAGTAAACATTGATATGAGGCCAGCCAGGTGATCCTCCAAATCATCAACACAGTTCTGTACATTCTCAGCCACTCCTCTGTTTTGCAATCATTGTAGTTCCTATTTCCACTGACAAAACGTGTGTTTGTGCTTCTTCCCATGTGATAGCTATAATCCCAAAGCTGGAACTGTGTCTACTGTTGACCGTATTCTCCAAAACACTAAGCAAAATAATTATGCACCTGAGCATTTCTAAATATATGCAGTCTCCAAGGGGGAATTTTATACCATTTTCTTAAATATTAAGTGGAAAATCTATTTTATTCGTTGAATTAACAAGAGAGAAAGAGAAAAAGAGATGGTTGAGCACTAAAATAGCTTGCTTTGTGCTGGGCATTACATGAACTCTTCGTTACACATTACCTCATGTTATCCTCACCACGCCCGTGTGGGAGACACTGTAAAATCCATTTTACAGTTGAGGAAATAGATTTTCTCTGATGCATCTCCGAGAGTTCAGAGACTGGGTCTAGGACACATAATTAGTAAGTGGAAGCATTGGGACAAGAACTTAAAAAATATATGATAGGGAAAATTTATACTCTTAGCCCATTCTAACATCTTCAAATTCATTCTCTCCTGAGTTTATTCTCATGAAGTGAAGTAATGCTTTAAAGCCCCTTTTAAAAAATGTTAAACATGTAAAGCTCTGGTTCTTAGGGTTAATAGTTCAGTAATCAATCATACTCTAACAATGGAGAATTTTGGAATAGATGGACTTAGCAGTTTCTTTACTCACATGCTCTCTTCATAGAGAAAAAAAATGTTTAATACATAGAGGACTCTAAGAATGAATTTATTTTGTGAAGCCATTATAGGGATTCTCTGGTTCTCCACAGAAATATCCAATTAAAAGCTGTTCTGAACAGAGAAGGAGCCAAAGGTTGGTTGGTTTGTTTTTCCAGTGTAGAGCTGAAAATTTCATTCTATTGTTATATTAATTATTAATTATATTTGCTTAGTAGGCATGCCAGCTAGTCAGTTAGTGACTTGATCAGTCATTTTTTTTCCCATTCGTTTTATCTTATTTGAGGGAATAGTGACCACAAGTTATGTTCTTTCTCTGTTACTAGGAATCATATCTGTTTTCAAATGGAGTCTGACTCAATTCTTGTCAAGTAATGCCTACATTGTAATATTTTACAGTATTAAGCACAACTTTCTACTAGCACGGTATAGAATATATTGTACTATTGAATATTAATGATATATAACCCATGGAGAAGGAAGCTGATGGATCCAGAAAGATGTCATCAGAGGCCCGACCAAGTTAACTGACAGAATAATCGCCCACCACATGCAAACATCCTTGATTTAAATGAGAGATCTGATTCATGTTATAAACATATCCTTCCCTAGAAGCAGTATTAATAATTAATGCCACATATTCTTGGTTAGAAATATACGAGTTTGGTCATAAATGTCCTCATGCATTTTAAATGTCAATAAAATGAATAGCCTTTATTATTTCAGAATGATAACTTGTTCTCAGACACCACTACTTTGCAGGGGATGTTGACTGCCTTGGCATATAATGAGGTCTGACGGGAACATGCCCTAAGCATTTGGAAGACACACCCTTAGCTCTGAATCAGCGCGGTGAGGACAGCATATAAGAGCACGAGGAATATACTTGAAGAAATCCAACCTCTGTCCCTGCTTCCACTTGTACTCTCATAAATCAGCTATGTGAATACCTTCAGCTTAGAAAAAGATTTTATAAAGGACAATGTCTCTCTTTCTTTGGCTTCCAGGGCTGAGTTCTCTGTTTATGGTCACGCCTGATCTCTAGACCCAGCTTTTGCTTGCTTTTAAGAAAACCTTGGGCCTGGTGGTTAAGGTGGCTGGATCTCACATGGCTTACCATGAGGTTCAAGTGCTGGGCCCGGTGTCTTGAGAAACATGCTAAGTGCATGTATACGTGTGCCCCTAATCCTGACAGAAGGGAGAGATGGCAGAGAAGGAATGTGATGTGGCACTTGCCCATAGCGGGTGCTTTCTCACTTTCTCTCTCCCTTTGTTTCTGTTCAGTAAGTGCACATGCCCTCTGGCAAATTAAAAAAAATAATAAAAGGGAAGAAAATCTCCAAAACCTCCATTTCTGAGGACAATTTTGTTCCATGCCAAGAGAGAAGAACTTGTGTTGGATTGTGGGAAAGTCATGATGCATTTTTGCATAGAGAAACAGAAAAATAACCTCATGACTCTTCTGACAACCCAGTATATATCCTTCCAAGGTGCATTAAACACATGAAGCTGACGCGTAGTTGATGGATAAATGCAGATAGTTTATGGAATGGGAAGAATTAGCAATTGAAGAAGAACTTGAAAATCAGACTCCCAGTGTCAGCTCTTACATTTGAAGAGCTTGAATGTTGTCACTTTTGTGACAAGAAGAAGCTAAACGAACTGAAAATCAATCATTTTTCTTGGACCCATCAGAGAACACATGTTCAGGGCAAACTCCCAGGCCGAACTTCTGCAGAGCCAGGTGAACTCTGAGCGTTGGGGTTGAGCTGTTTGCCTGGAGCAGAAACTGCTGGTGCCGTAATCCAGTTAAGAGAACTTACCTAACAACTTGAAAGAAATGCTGAAGGCTGAGTGTGGACAGGCAGGAGAGTGAGAAGCTCCCAGGTGTCACAGTCTTAGGGAGCTCCCACACTTCTGGGCACTTTCACACCAGATTCTTACTGTGAAGATCCAAGAATCCCTTGTGGCTCTGGCACGGAGAGGGGAAAAGTAATCCTTGTGAAATGCTCTAGGGAGTTGACACAATAAAGACCTATCTGGAAGAGAAAAAATGTTGCCAGAGCTGTCCCAGCTGTTGGGAGGAAAAAAAGTACACCACTGGAGAGTCATATGTGAAGGTCACAGCCCATGGAACACTGAGTGTGCTCATGAGATCTGCACACTTGCCTTCCCCCTCACCTTAGCAGTATACCCAGAGTGCGCCAGCAGAAGAGCAGAGGATTACAACGGAAAGGACTGGAAGATGCAGGCTCTCTTTGAAGAAGAGTACCTAAGGAAGCCCAAAGTTAACAGAAGAGAAAAAACAAGGACAACAGCGACAGTAGGATCCTGTGGCACCTGTATTTACAGCAAACGTTAGTTCTTATCCACTTTCCACAAAGAAAATGATAACGCATGTCCAAAGTCAAGAAAAAGCACAGTCTGATGAGAGGCAGCAAGACTCAAACTTGTATATGGGACAGATGTTTGAATGATCTGACAGAGAAAATAACTATGATCAATATAATAAAGTTTCTAATAGAAAAAGAAGACATGCATCAGCAGGTGGCTTGGAGGTAAGGTGCTGGATCCCACATGGCCAACTGTGTGGTTTGAGTCCTGGACCCAGTGGGTTGAAAATCATGCCAGGTGTGTGTGTGTGCATGTCCAAAATCCCAAGAAGAGAATGGAGGAGAGGGGATTGCACTGTGACCAGCTGCCCTGGAGGGTGATTTCTCACTTTCCTTCTCTTTCTGTCTCTGGTGAGTGCACATGCCTTATAGCAAAAACAAAACAAATAAGTTGACAATGTGAAAGAACAGATGAGTAATATATGCAGAGAGATGAAAAAGATGAGAAAAAAAGTCAGAAAGAAATGTAAGAAATCAAAGAAACGAAGACTGTATTTAACAGAATCATCCAAAGATGGGCTGAGGAAAGAATTAGTAAGATTAAACACAAGTAAATAGGAACTCAGCAAACTGAAAGTTAAAGGATGAAAAAAAAGAATTAAAACAAAACAAATAACAGTAACAACAATGCAAAATATTCAAGAACTATGAGACAGTTGCAGTAAGTGTAATAGTATACGTAACTGGAATACCAGAAAAGGAAGAGAGCAGGAGTATTTAAAGTAATAATGGCTGAGAACTTCTCAGACTTAATCACAGATACTAATAGTTACTTTCTGGAAGTTCAGAAGAGACCAAGAAAGATAAAAAAACAAATGGGTTTTCAAAAACCAATCATCAAACTACACCAAGATATAATTTTCAAGCACTAGAAAACCAAAGACAAAAAGAATCTTGAAAGAAGCCAGAGAAAAATATACATCTTACTTATAGATGAAAAGGGATAGGAATTACAGTATTCATCTAATTAGAAACCATGCAAATAAGAAGCAAGTGGAGAGAAACATTTCAAGTTTTGAAAGAAAAAAAAATCAATCTACAATTCTATATTCACTGAATTAGTCTTCAAAATTAAAACAGAACTAAAGACTTTCTCAGACGAAAAAAAAAAAACGGAGGGGCCTTATCACCAGCAGACCTGCCCTGACATAAATGTTGAAAGTTCTTCCAGAAGAAAATGGCGTGTGTAAACCTGGATCGTCGTAAAGAAAGATAGCATATTGGAAAAGTAATAAGCACAGGTAAAAGGAAATCTTTTACTTTTTCGTCTTTTCTCATTTCCCTTGAAAGGTAACTTTTAAAAGCAATAATAGTAACAATGTATTGAGTTATAGTATGGGAATCATTAAAATGAATAAAAGCAATGAAAGAGCTGTAAAATGCAGACACTCTCTGATCCAAGGAGCACTTAAGGAAGCCCAAAGTTAAGAGGGACAGGAGTTAGAATTGGGAATATGCTATGAGTAGGTCCCTATACTACCTAGGAAATTGTACAGAGTTATTTGAAGATAGACTTCGATTAGTTTTAAAAATGTATATTTGAAACTCTAATTGAACCACTAAAATTTTTTTAGAAGAAATGAAATTGATACACTAAGAAAAAATAAAATAGAATTATGTAAAATGCTCCGTTGAAACCAGAAAAGGCAAAAGAGGAAAGGAAGAAGAAGCAAAAAACATGTAATCATTAGAGTAATGATTAAAATGTGGTACTCATTCAAGTATATCAATAATCACTTTCAATGTTTACATAGAATGGATATAAATGAAGTAAAAAGATATAGACTGTAGACCAACTGGTGGTACGGTGGTTAAGACACTGGACTCCTATGTGTCCAACTGCAGTTCAAGACCTGGACCTGGTGGCTTGAAAATCACACTAGGTGCATGTGAATGCATGCTCAAAATCCCAGGGAGAAAACAGAGAAGAAAGGATGGCAGCATGGTCACCTTCCCTGCCCCCCCATCCTGGGAGGTGATTTCTCACTTTCTCTCTCACTATATATCTCTGTCTCTCTCTTCTCTGGCAAGTTCACGTGCCCTATGGCAAAAACCTTAAAAAACAAACAAAAAAGACATAGAATGTCAGTCTGAATTAAAAAATAAATACAGAATTATACTAATAAAATATTGGTAGTTGCTGTAACAAATCATTCCTTATTTATTTATTTATTATTTTTGTTATATAGGGTACCTGCACTTGTTGGACAGAGACAGAGAGGAACATAGAGTGAGGAAAAGTGACAAATCCCTCTCTCTCCCAAGGGGATGACTGCACCTCAATCCCTTCTCTTCCATTATTCTCTGAGGATTTGGGGCATGAATGCGCATGTGCCTGGATGTTTTTTAAGCTGCACTCAAAACATGCGGTCAACAATGGGGAATCCAGCACCTTGACCACCATGCTACCTGCTGGCTCTGTAACAAATCCTTCTTATAATTGTAATAGTTTCATACAGCACCAGTTTATTTCTTGCTCATGTTAAAGCTGAGTGTGTAAAAGTTGCCTATTCTTAGGCAGCAGTAGTTCCCTTTGCACGGTCTCAGGGGCCAGTGTTTTTTCATCTCATGGCCTTATCATCCGTAGGACTTCATAAATTTTGCATGTAGATGCTGCAAAGGAGAAAGAAAGAACAAGGGCAGGAATTCACAGATGTGTAGTTCATAAGTTTTTTTCCAAATGATTTTTGAGAATGAGAACTGAACTAAAAGAAACATAGTTTAGAGACCAACAGTTAGTGTAATGGCTATGTTACGGAAGTCCCATGTAGTCGACTGCGGTTTGAGTCCCGACCCGGTGGCTTAAACTCACACCAGGCGCGTGTGTGTACATGCCCAAGATCCCGAGAGGAGAATGGAGGAGAAGGGGTTGCAGCTTGACCATCCCCCCCTGGGGGGTGATTTCTCGCTTTCTGTCTCTCTGTCTCTCTCTCTCTGTCTGGTGAGTGCACGCGCCCTGTAACAAAAACCTCTCAAAAAAGAAAAAAGAAGCATAGTTTAAAGGGAGGGTATAAACCATTAGAATTTGGAAGAAGGTATCCTTATGAGCACCTGTACATCACTGTTTCATAAACACAAACTATAATTTCTAAAATAAAAATACAGTATTTTGGATAAGTTTGCCCCCCCCATCCCTTGACATCTAATAAAATGTGAAAAAAATTAAATCATATTAAAAATTATTTAGAAAATTCTTGGAAACAGTTTTAATAAACTGTTTTGTTTATTTAGGCAAAAAGTTTTATTTAAATTTTAAAATAAGTGGATAAACTGGTTTAAACAAAAATGCACTCGCCTCTCTCCTAAATTTATGACCCTTGTTTTCATTCAGTTCTCACATATTTCCATGTGAATGGTCAAGCAGCTAATTAAACTCATATGTCCAAAATTTTAAAAACAAAAATCATAAGGGTCGCTTCTAAAAGAATGTCCAACATTGAAAAGAGAGAATAAAGAATCCAGTAAATTAATTAGGAGAGAGGGAAGAAAAGGAAAATAACAAAATAGAAAAGAATGCAAATGTTAAAAAAAATTGCAAATGTATAAAAGTATCCCAAAGAGATGAAAACTAATTAAACACAGACTATAAAGCATGGAGATTTTAGTTTTGTTTTTTACATTTTTTTTCTACTTTTCTGTAGAGACAGGAAATGACACAGAAAAATTGAAAGTAAAATGAAAAAAGATATCAGACATATACCATATTATTATCATACCAGATAGACTTGAAACAACAGCTAAAAACTTTGCTAGAGTTAAGATTTTATTCTTTATCATTTTATAATGATAGGTCTATTTTTCCAAGAAGTGTAGCAATTTTGATTTATACAGAACTAATAACTTATCCTCAAACACAAGAGGCAAAATTGAAATAATTTCAAGAAGAAATGAACAGATCTACATAGAAGATTTTAACATAATTTCACAATGTATTTTAGATAAAGCATTCAACTTTTGTTCCATATAGAAATGAACTAAATAGCACAATTAATGTGTCTTGTCTAATGTATTGGGCTGTCAGAAAAGTATGCCACAGTTTTGCATTAGAAAATATGTTATGATTTTTTCCAATTCACCATGTTATAAAATCCTTCACCAGACAATTAGAGAAAACCAAAATAGTTTTTCACACAGTCATGAAACCTCTATAAAAATTGGCTATATGTTGGGGCTACCAGGTGGCGTGGTGGTTAAGGCACTGGATCTCACACGGCCACCTGTGCAGTTTGAGTCCTGGGCCTGGCAGATTGAAAATCATGCCAGATGTGTATGTGTGCTTACCCAAAATCAAGAGAGGAGACTGGAGGAGAAGGGATTGCGGTGGGGCCATCATCCCCTCTGAGGGGTAATTTCTCATTTTCTTTCTCACTGTCTCTCTCTCTCGTGAAAGCACGTGCCCTATAGAAAAACAAACAAGCAAACCCATATGCCAGGCCCCATGATATTCATGACAAATATCAGTGAATCAATTTGATGTCTGATGATAGGCATTAAAACTTACATATTGGGGCCAGCAGGTGTTATGGGGCTGTCTGTGGTTTGAGTCCTGGACCTGGCAACTTGCTTTCTCACCTTCCCTTTCTCTCTCTCTGTTTCCCTCCAGTCAAATTAAAAGAGAAATAATAATAACAACAAATAAAATTAAATGATTCTTTTAAAAAATTGCATATCAAAAAAGTTTTTTAAAAACATTTTTCCATAGGGCTCACCAGAGAGAGTGGGAGAGGTAAAGAGAGAAATCACCCCCTGGGGGGGATAGCCACACTGCAGTCTCTTCTCCTCCATTCTCCTTTTGGGATTTTGGGCAACCATGTACATGCACCTGGTGTGATTTTCAAGCCGCCATATCACTGTTTTAAAATAGGCCACTCAACTCATATGTTTTGAATTTACAGTAACACCCTTCAATATATTCCATGGATTTAGTAACGATGTTTATAAGAATGATATAAAAAATGATAGCAGTAATTTTTTTTTTTGAGAAAGACGTTTTTATTACAGGGCACGTGTTCTTGCTGGAGAGACAGAAAGCGAGAAATCACCTGCCTCCCCCTGGGGGGTGGGGGCGGTGGTGGTGGCCACACTGCATTCTTTTCTCCTCTATTCTCCTCTCAGAATTTTGGACATGCATGCACATGCGCCCAGTGTGAGTTTCAAGCTGCCAGGTCTGGGACTCAAACTGCGGTCAACTACTGGGAGTCCAGCACCTAAAACACCATGCCACCCACTGTTCCAGACTGCAGTCAATTTTAATAGTTGCTTACCATGGGCTGTGCACTGTGCTATGTACATTATATGTACCCCATGAAACTCTAGGGGTTGGTTCTACTACTAAAGCAAAAATCCAATGACGGATAGATACAAGGTTCAAAGCCCAGACAATTTTTTTCCAGATACTTTTCTTTAAACCACTACACTGCAAAGAAATCAAAATGAGTTAGACTTAAACTACAATAAGTATTGCATATTAAAAATGTTGAAGGTATTTTGTAAAAGTAGTTTTAATAGTTTATTTATTTATTTATTTATTTTGGAGAGATTTTTGCTATAGGGCATGTGCTCGCCAGAAAGAGAGAGACAGACAGCGAGAAATCATCCCATAGCAGGGATGACCCTGTCGTAATCCTTTCTCCTCTGGTCTCCCCTTGGGATCTTGGGCACGCACGCACACACGCCTGGTGTGAGTTTAAGCCACTGGGTCCGGGACTTGAACCCTGATCGACTACATGGGAGTCCAGTGACATAGCTATTATGCCAACTGCTGATTCCATTTTTAATAGTTTTACAATAGTAGATAGTGTTATCTTAAGTTGATGTAATAGTGAGGAAAATACATTGAGAATTAATGTTCTAAGGGGCTGCACCAAAAGTTAGAAAGAGAAAAGCAAAGAAAATTCAAACAGTAGGCAGAAAAAAAATCATAAAGTTAAGACAAAATGAATTAGGTGTAAAACAAACAAATAATGGACCTCATAGGTGTAAAGGCTATTTCTTCAGGAAAAAATTTCTGACAAAACTGATCAAGAAAAAAAGGTAAGAAAAACATGATTAATTTACACATAATATATAGAACATTAGAAAAATATGCACCCCCAAAATTGCTAGAAAAAGAAATAAAAAACCTAATCAATCTAAAACTATCATTGTCACTTAATTGGTGATCAAGAACCTACACCAAAATGGATACAAAGCCAGAGAGTTTAGATGCTTTTTTACCAAACCTTCAAAGAATAGATGTCTGTCGGTCTCGGGCACTCTTTCGAAAAAGAAGGAACAGGTAAAGTTCCTAACTTAGCAAAGTGAAAGAGAGAGAGAGAATGAGACAAAAATACGAGCCCATTTCATTAAAAGCCTAGATACAAAAACTGTAGATGTTTAAAAAAACTTTTTATAAAATACATTTTTATAAAATATGTCACATTGAATTTTCAAAGTATGCAGATGAGTGTTTTATAGTTGACACACTTAAATTGTTTTCAGTAACAAAGTTGCATAATGATGAAAAATTGCCAAACATCTGTTTTCAAAATTCTGTCTTGATAGCAGAAATTATTTTCCAAAACAATCATTTTCTCACTTCTTATTAAAAATGCTTCTTTTTAAAATTTTTTTTTTTATTTTTTTACATTGGGACAGAATTAAGGGTGTGTGTGTTTAAATACTGCTAAGCAGGCATTTTTCATTACAGAAAAGGTCAGAAATTTGGAACAGATGTTTTTTTTGTTCAAGAAAAACATATAACTCATCTTCAAGTTCTCCAGTATTTTAAAGGACTTTATCATGAGGCAGCTAGCAAATCTCTTTACGGTACATAAGATTTTCATGTCAATTTCCCATTGTAGCACAAATACAGTAAATATATTTCTTCTCAATGTAACATAATCCCCAAATTCACTATAATATAATCCTTACATCTGATCTATGGGCTCAATGATAGAACCAGTTTCAATCTGTGTATTAAATATTAGTAAACTTAATTGTGTTCTTTTTTAAATTAAAAGTCAAGAGAGGCCCTGCTGTGGCAGTGCATGCTTGTTGGTACTCCTCCTTACAGGCTGAGGCCACATGGAGAGCCCTGTTTTGATTCTTCACTCACCCTCAAAGCTGAGAGCAGAGGGTGAACCTATAGTCCCAGCTACTCAGAGAGCTGAGGCAGAAGGATCATAACAAAGCAAGACCCTGTGGGGGGAAAAATTACGTAAATGTGCAATCCTTCCACCTCAGGTATAGTTCAGAGTGAATGGCTGTCTCTAAAGATGGGAGTAAGAGATTCTGTCGCTGGTCCAGTAGGTGGCACAGTGACTGAGGTGCTGGACTACCATATGGTTGACCGCTGTTTGAATCCCAAACCTGGAAACTTGAAACTCATGCCAGGTGCATGTGCATTGGTACTTGAGATCCGGAGATGAAAAAGGAGACGGGACAGCAGTATGGCCATCCTCCTGGGAGGTGATTTCTTACTTTCTATCTCTCTGTTTCTTCAATGAGTGCCCCTACTCTATGGCAAAAATCTCTAAAAAACAAAAACAACAAACAACAAACAAACACCTACGAGAAATAAGGAAAGAAAAAAGAAAAGACACTTGTCTCTATTTGGTAAAGTCAAGATTTGACCAGAAAGACCAGCAATCCCATTATGTTTACCAATAGCTGCTAGGCCACACTAGTCAATGTTCTAGTCCAAAGATCAATTCTGAAAATATATTTTGAAGTGCTAGATTTACAAAGCCTTTTCTTAAACTTGAAGTATTGTTAGCACAGAAATATATTAATTCTAAGTATATATGTTTATTTTTTTAATATTTTACTTTATTTATTATTATTGTTAGTTTTTAGTTTGCTGAAGGGCAAATTGTGCTCACCAGAGAGACACAGAGACATAGAGAGGGAACGTGAGAAAGCAAGCCGCCAGCTCTGGGACTCGAACTTTTGGCTGCATGGGAGTCCAGCACTTTAACCACCACGCCATCTGCTGGCCCTATGCTAATTATATTTGAATACCAATGATACATTCAGTATAAAAGACATAGTATATAGCAATGGTTGCACAAGCTTATAGCAAGGCCTAAATACTAAAAGAAATTGTCCCTTTCCGGTTGCCATATCTAGCTCAGTGCTAGTGGGAAAACCATGCCTTTTAAAAAAAACAGTTAGAAATGGAACTGCCATAACATCAAGCCTGTCAAAAGACTTCTTAAAAGAAACATCTTTTTCTATTTTAACAGTGGAGCTAGACTCTCTAAAAACATGTTATACATTAGAATGTCAATTACTTTTATTTGCATTCATTAGTACTGGTATTGCAAACAATTTGTCCGAGTGGAAGAACAGAAGAGACTGAAGTCCTCCAATAACCCCTCTCGTTAATTCTTTGTGCAAACAAACTCTCATTTGGTATAAAGCAAGATAACCTAATGGATGTTTTGTAGAGGATGTGCAGCCACTCTGTTTACCAGTGAAGTTTTATCAAGCAAGATGGACCAGGCAAAGCCAAGAAAAGTTTACAGCGCCGTAAATCTCAAGCTATATTTTGAACATTCCCGAAACACCCATCTGCAGACTTCAGCTCGGAATAGATTTATGAGAGTCAGAGGTCACAGCTCTTGCAAACAAAGGAAACAGCACATAGAGTTTTTGTTTATTTTCTGTCTCTTAAAAAAAAAAATCAAATATGGCCATCAGGGACATAAAATACCAATAATCAACTACTGGTCATAGAAGCAGGGCCTGCCTGTGGCTATTTTCATCTCTTTGGTTACCATGTGCCACAAAACAGATGCAGAATAACTTTCAGGTTTTCTCTATCTTGTTTGAACCAATGTCTTACAACATTTGTTTTAAATAATAGAGAAATTCCGTGAAACATCTGTAAGCGGAAGGCACAACAGTTCAGTTGCTCAAGAACTTTAAATTGTGAACAAAATGGAATACGGTTTGGAATAGCAGAAAAGTTTGTTTAACTTCAGGTGGGAGTCCAGCCGATTTCGTCCTGAATTTCTTACTTATTAGGTCTTAGGACTTTGGACAAATTATGCAAGTGCGTGGAGTTTGTTTGTTTGTCTTTCTTTCTTTCTTTTTTTTTTGTGTTTTGGCTTAGAGTGTGTATGTATGCCAGAGAGAGACAGAGACAGTGAGAGGGAAAGCAAGAAATCACCCTCCAAGGGGGATAGCCACACTCCATTCTCATATTGTGAGTTTGGGCATGCACACACACATGCCTGGCATGATTTTCAAGCCACCAGGTCTGGGACTTAAACTGTAGTCAGCCATATGGGAATCCAGTGATGTAAGCTTTTTATTCCTCATCTTTAAAATAATTGATTGCTGTCTTTGTCACACAGAGTTATTAAGAGGACTATGGGAACCAGTAGATGATGTAATAATTGTATCACTGGACTCCCATGTAAGTGACTGCAGTTTGAGTCCCAGGCCCAGAGGCTTAAACCACACGCTGGGTGCATGTGCGCATGTACCCAAAATCCCAAGAGGAGAGTGGAGGAGAAGGGATTACGGCATGGCCATCCCTGTTGGGAGGTGATTTTCTGCTTTCTTCCTTTCTGTCTCTCTAGCAAGCACATGCACCCAATAGCAAAAATCTCTCTTTAAAAAAAAAGAGAGAGAGAGAATTATGAGAGATCATTAATAGGGAAACTTTCTTTTTAAAATTTTGTTTATATTTTTAAGCTAAAAACATCAAGCAAATGTAGGGTATCACCATATTGTATTCTTCCATTTCCAGCATTGCTTCACCCTGTTCTGGGAATCACTTACCTCTTTTGGCTAGGTGAGATGGGAAAACCCAGGGCATTCGCATTGAAAAAAGTTGCTGTTTATATTAGTGAGTCAACCAAAAAGTCATGATGTATTTTTCTATGCAAAAACGCATCATGACTTTTCCAACAACCCAACAGAAATATTTATCAGAATTCATTTTCTATTTTCTTTAATTTGGTTTTCGAAGACCCAACACCAGTTGTGTCAGTGATTTTTCTATAGTCTTATTGGAGGAAATATTTATGAGGGGGGTCTTCAAAAAATTGATGGAAAATGCATATTATTAAAAAATGCATAATTAAAAAAAATTGCACCAAAATAAACTTGTACTTTAATTCCATTTTTCTACAAATTTTTAAAAGTCCCTTCATGTAATGGCAGTTGCACTGCTACTTACCATTTAACTTTTCAAGTAAATCAGAAGTAGAAAATGAAAAAAATCATCTCTGGGGAACCAGCAGTTAGCGTAATGGCTATGTCGCTGGACTCCCACGTAGTCAACCGCGTTTGTCGTCCCAGACCTGGTAGCTTAAAACTCACGCCGGGTGCGTGTGCGTGCATGCCCAAGATCCCGAGAGGAGAATGGAGGAGAAGGGATTGCGGCGTGACCATCCCCCCTGGGAGGTGATTTCTCGCTTTCCGTCTCTATGTCTCTCTCTGGTGAGCACACGCGCCCAATAGTGAAAACCTCTACAAAAAAAAGCCGATTTCGTCCTGAATTTCTTACTTATTAGGTCTTAGGACTTTGGACAAATTATGCAAGTGCGTGGAGTTTGTTTGTTTGTCTTTCTTTCTTTCTTTTTTTTTTGTGTTTTGGCTTAGAGTGTGTATGTATGCCAGAGAGAGACAGAGACAGTGAGAGGGAAAGCAAGAAATCACCCTCCAAGGGGGATAGCCACACTCCATTCTCCTATTGTGATTTTGGGCATGCACACACACATGCCTGGCATGATTTTCAAGCCACCAGGTCTGGGACTTAAACTGTAGTCAGCCATATGGGAATCCAGTGATGTAAGCTTTTTATTCCTCATCTTTAAAATAATTGATTGCTGTCTTTGTCACACAGAGTTATTAAGAGGACTATGGGAACCAGTAGATGATGTAATAATTGTATCACTGGACTCCCATGTAAGTGACTGCAGTTTGAGTCCCAGGCCCAGAGGCTTAAACCACATGCTGGGTGCATGTGCGCATGTACCCAAAATCCCAAGAGGAGAGTGGAGGAGAAGGGATTACGGCATGGCCATCCCTGTTGGGAGGTGATTTTCTGCTTTCTTCCTTTCTGTCTCTCTAGCAAGCACATGCACCCAATAGCAAAAATCTCTCTTTAAAAAAAAAGAGAGAGAGAGAATTATGAGAGATCATTAATAGGGAAACTTTCTTTTTAAAATTTTGTTTATATTTTTAAGCTAAAAACATCAAGCAAATGTAGGGTATCACCATATTGTATTCTTCCATTTCCAGCATTGCTTCACCCTGTTCTGGGAATCACTTACCTCTTTTGGCTAGGTGAGATGGGAAAACCCAGGGCATTCGCATTGAAAAAAGTTGCTGTTTATATTAGTGAGTCAACCAAAAAGTCATGATGTATTTTTCTATGCAAAAACGCATCATGACTTTTCCAACAACCCAACAGAAATATTTATCAGAATTCATTTTCTATTTTCTTTAATTTGGTTTTCGAAGACCCAACACCAGTTGTGTCAGTGATTTTTCTATAGTCTTATTGGAGGAAATATTTATGAGGGGGGTCTTCAAAAAATTGATGGAAAATGCATATTATTAAAAAATGCATAATTAAAAAAAATTGCACCAAAATAAACTTGTACTTTAATTCCATTTTTCTACAAATTTTTAAAAGTCCCTTCATGTAATGGCAGTTGCACTGCTACTTACCATTTAACTTTTCAAGTAAATCAGAAGTAGAAAATGAAAAAAATCATCTCTGGGGAACCAGCAGTTAGCGTAATGGCTATGTCGCTGGACTCCCACGTAGTCAACCGCGGTTCGCGTCCCAGACCTGGTAGCTTAAAACTCACGCCGGGTGCGTGTGCGTGCATGCCCAAGATCCCGAGAGGAGAATGGAGGAGAAGGGATTGCGGCGTGACCATCCCCCCTGGGAGGTGATTTCTCGCTTTCCGTCTCTATGTCTCTCTCTGGTGAGCACACGCGCCCAATAGTGAAAACCTCTACAAAAAAAAAAAAAATCATCTCTGTTCCCTACCCATAATAAATAGAAATAGTTCAACCTTTTAAGAAATTTTTTTAATAAAAAAAAAGTAGGCCCAATCAGTGGCAAATGAACTGCAGTGCTGAAGGCCACACGGTGGACTGCATGGTTGGGCCCTCGGGTTGGCTTGAAAACATCCCAGGTGTGTGTGTGTGCCTGCCTGGGATGTTGATGAACTGGGTGGGTTTTGGGATAGGGGATTTCAGTGAGGCAAGAGGCTGTTGAGGGTGCCCCTCTCCTTTTCTCCTTTCCTCTTGTGTGCATGTGTGTGCTCTCTAACACAAATAAAATGAATAAACTTAACAATCTATTTGGGGCTAGCAAATGGCACGGTGGTTAAAGCTCTGAATCTCACATGACCAACTCCGCAGTTCAAGTCCCAGGCTCAGCAGCTTGAAAATCACTCTGCATGTGTGAGCATACCCAAAATCCCAAAGGATAATGGAGGACAAGAGATTGCAGAGCAGCAATCCAACTGGGGGGGGTGGTGGTGATTTTTTTTTCTCTCTCTCTCTGTCTGTCTCTCTCCCTTTCTGGTGAATACATCCTCCCTCTAGCAGAAACCTAAAAAAATAAAATAAAACAAAAAACCCAAGAAAACGAAAAGCTATTTTGCTCTTAAGTTCCAAATTAATTAGGAAGTATCTTCTTTGTTTTCCAATAAATTATTGCTTCACAAATGTTTTTGATTAATACTTGTATATGTATATAACTATTTTTTTTCATGTGTAAGAAAATAATAGATCTTAGGCTCATGTAGCTAATTTTTTTCTAAGTTAGACTATTTGTATGTGCCAAAGCTTTTTTCTAGAGTTACACTACTTTTGGTTATAGAAGACTCTTAATGGAAATGACCTACTTTATCTTTAAAGTCTTCCATTTTTCCTTCTCTTTTTATTGCTTATAAGAGCCTTCTGGTGTACTAAGAGCCTTAATGAGGAAACCCTAAGTGCCTTGACTCTATTTCCTCTGCGTTTTAGCTAATTGCCAACCAGCCTTGAGAATGGAGGATTAGAAACCTCCAGGCTCTGATTTCAGACTGTCCCAGGCTGCAGACATCTTGCTTACCTTGTTTAGAGATAGGGACTGCCCTAGGATTTTGGTCCTACAGCAGAATTCTAAGGCTGTAGCCAATGCTTAAAACAGTGAGTGAGTCCTTCAAGTGACTTTAATCATCCTGAACTAGAAATTTCCCAGGGTCAGACAAGCTTTTATGCTGAAATACTTAGCACAAAGTCATTGACCATGATTTTTTCTAAGGTGATCTTGTATATTCTTTTAGACAATTTTCCAGTTATATCCTGTTTATGGGGCATCTCAGGGTGCATGTGCTCGACAGAGAGAGGCAGAGGAAGGGAAAGTGAGAAATTCTGCCCCCCTCCCCGAGGTGGATGACCATGCTGCAATCCCTCCTCCTCCATTTTCTTCTTGGGATTTTGGGCATCTGCTGGTGTGTTTCAAGTCTTTGAATCTGAGACTCAAAGTGTAGTAGACCATCTGGGAGTCCAGCACCTTACCCACCACCACTCCAGAATCATCTTAAGATATATCGATGCCTCTTGATTTCTGTAGCTTGAGTAATACAAATGAGTGTTGATGAAACATTGGATTCAGCACTTTATAATGGCATCGACCATCAACTTAAGGCATTAAGAGAATGGATTTTAATTTTCAGAAAAGTCCTCTGAGTTATTCAAAATAAACAAGTTTTTGAAAAAGTAAAGCCCAGTAAAGGTGAGGACTCATTTGTTCATTAAAAAGTTGCTGATTAGTTAGAGTCAAACCTTTCTAAAATGTAGGCATAAGTCTTCCTAAAATGAAGATTGGTTGCCCAACGATCAGAAGTAGTTCTTACTAGTGAGGATTGATTTCTGGGCTCAGAGGGAGGTCCATGCCACAGAACTAAGGGCAGGACGGTGAAGCAGAGGTAAAAATGCAACACTCTGTGAGGCTTACTTACATGGGAAGGTTCTGGATTGTCATCTGAGACCTTCCTGACTGCACCAGGCATGTGTATGCCCAGGATTTGAAGCTGATGGGGTAGGCTGAAGCATCAGAACCCTGTTGGGGTGCTGTATCTCTTGCTTATGAGAGAAATAAACAAACAAACAAATGTTTTAAACAATGAGCTGTGCTGCTCCACCCACCCCCCAACTTAGCTCCACCACCCCCCAACTTAGCTCCACCCCTTGGGCTTTTCTCATTGCTCTCTACACTCCTATCTCAACTGTTCTCCTACCATGTTAAGGGTATAGCCAGGTTATTATTACGATTGTTATACATTCAATCACTGTGTGTCATCACAGGTTGCAAAATGAATTTTTCCAGAATGAATACACTGTATATTAATCCATTAAAAGATATTATCATACACGTTAGCATCAACAGATCATTTCTCATTTTCGTGTCCCTTAAATAGATTACTTCTTTTTCCTGATTCCCTTCCTCTCACCCTCCACCATTTCCCACTCTCCTTCCACACTGTCTCTAGTAGCCATAGTTGATTTCAATGCTTTTATATCTTCTAATCTTTGAGTTTCTGCCACAGAGCGTGGACATTCAGTGTAGACAGGTTTCGATGCAGTTGGACTACACCCGAGGTTATTACTACATTGTGTTGATGGCCTCCCTCAGCCAGGAGTTCTAGGCAGTTTACAGGACTGTGGTAGCCTCCTCTCTTTGTGGGAGCTACTGTAAATACTCAGCAAAGGATCTATACCTGAGAGCGTCTTGATGAGACCTTGTTCACGACTCTGGGCCACTGGTGATCCTTCTCATTAGTCAAATATTAAATATCTTGTTTGGAAATTCTGTAGGTTTGTTTGCAGTTTTTTTCTTTCCATGTTTTATGGGGATATAAAGATTTTGAGCTGTTCAAAGACAAAGCAGGTATGTACTTTTAAGGTGACGTGGTCATCATAAAGGTATTTGCTGCGCTAATTAGACTTTTCTTTAAAGAGTGAGTTACCACTACAGTGCCTCCCCTACCTGCCAATTCTCTCACTGAAGCAGGCCAGCTCAAGGTTTAGCAGGAGAGCAGCCATTTTGAAATTAAGCAAGGCCTCTAATGAGAACAACCTGACCAAGTGCTAAGTCATAGGGAGATGTTTGAGGAATGGTCAGGTGAGAAAGCAGGAGTGGGCATTTGTAGGAATCAGGATAATTACTCAGGAGAATGATTCACTCTGATTGATGTAGTGAAGAATGATTCACACATGCTTGTATCTTGTACTCATAAAGATGGAGAACATGGTGAGCTTTTCGAGACAATTTGATGGTCTCCTTGTAACAGATTATAGAAGTAAGTCTTTTTTCCAGCCTCTACCTCTTGTTTCATTGACAGTGAGAAGAAGCAGCACACTTAGTGGGCCAGGAACAACAGGATAAGGTAAATTTGGTGTTTAGGCTTTGACATTCACAATCTATGTGATAGTAAATACGATTTTGACTACAGAAGGAAAATTGATGGGATTGGGCTACCTCATATTGAACAAAGACCTTTTCCTCCAGGTTCCACTGTTTTAGAAATTTTAATCAGTATTTCTGGGTATCTGCTAAAGTACTCATGCTTTGAGAAGAATAAGAAATTAGCAACAAGATTTTGGCAACAAGATTCATGCGCACAAGCAACTTATGTTCTAAAAAAGATTCTGGCAAGGCACTGCAGTAGTGTGATGCTCTGCAGTGTTGGAAGCCACATAGACGATCAGGGTTCGGTTCCTGGGTAGACTTGACACACTTGGTACATGACCCTATTGAAGGTGCTTGTCTCTCTCTCTCTCTCAATAAATAAGTAAATTAAACTTGTTGGCATTGGTGTCCAAAGAGGCTCTGGCATGCTATTTGGTACCGTGGAAGGCAAAGTTGATGTGTAATAAAATGGCAGTGAATTCTTCCTGCTACAACATTAGAAAACATGCGTATCAAATAGAAATAATCACTATCTGTAAATAAAAATACCCAGAATGGTTTTTTTTTTACAAAGAGCAGAAGCAAACTGAAAAAATGGAAATTTCATAAATGCCTCCTTAGAAGTACTGCTTGGAAATTAAGAAACATATTTTTGCGCACTTCTCTTTCTTAAGTGTTTAATTTGAGACTTTATTAAGTCACTTGACTTTACAGTTTGCACATAAGATGGATGAACTCTTTTGTATCGCAGTGTTTTCTGCTAATATTTTCAACATGTACTTTCACTTTGCTTAATTCATAATTGCAGTTTTACTACCTTATTGCCACGTTTTAGTCTCAGTATAATGTGTTTCTATAGTAAAGGGTGACATGGTGCACACATGTTGTTAAGCATATAAACTGATGGCATAATTTACCCTTGACCTTGGAGCGTGGTAGTTGCTAGAACATTGAGGAGAGAGCTTTTCTTTGGCCACTTGGGAGAATACCAAGGGCATTAATTTTGAAACAGGACTGGAGTAATTACCATTACATTTATGTTAGAGGTTAACATTTGTGTTATTTCCTCTCATTGCCTGGCTTTACAGAATGTTATGCCCCACTGCTTTTATTAAATCCAGGTAATAGAGGAAATAACAGTATTATTAACCTCTAACACTGATGAAAAATTAGTCTTAAGTAAAACATGGCTTAAAATCAGAGCAGTAGTGCTAGTCTTCTAGCTGTTTCACTGGCCAACACAGTAAGGCTTTGTGTATCCATTGTGCCTATATTTAATTACAATAAAAGTAAAAATAAAGTAGAACATAAAGTAAGTCTCTGGGGGGAAGAGTGATCGGACTTGAATCCATACTGTATTTGTATTAATAACTGTTACAGGTTTGCATGACATTGCACAAACAAATGTTGATAAAAAATTAATCACATTTCTATGATTAAAAAGTGAGTTAGATCGGATAACTTGATTACTTTTGCAGAAAAGCACTTAGAAATTTAATATATAATAATTGACCTCATCAAAAGTCTCCAATTGTGTGATTGAACTATATTTAAACTGGGGATTACTTTGGACAAAACCTTTTTTTAAATGACTGTATACATTTAAAACAATAATTTTAGGGGCTAGCCTATGATGTGGTGGTTAAGGCAACTGAATCCCACATGACTATGCAGTTCGAGTCCTGGATCTGGTGGCTTGAAAAACACATTGTGTGTGTGCGTGCATGTGTGCGTGTGTGTATGCCCAAAACCGTGAGAGGAGGGACAAATGGAAGAGAAGCGATCCTTTGGCAGATACTTTCAGTCCCTTCTCTTCCTTTCTCTCTGGCAAATACCTGTGCCCTCTGGCAAAATTTAAAAAAAGAAAAATTTAGAAGTGACTTTTGGTAGTTAGAACTTGCCTTCCTAGTTGTACAACAAATATACATGGTTTTATGGGGTATTTATTCTAATTGAGACCACAAAGTCTCACATAATATATTAATTTTAGACAAATGTAAAAATATAGGCTAAATAAAGTTAGGATAATTAATCATAGGATTTTTTTTGACCAAAGTATATATCATAGTCTATAAGTAGAATAAATAACCCTTCATGTACTTTTTATGTTTTGTTTCACAAATATTTTATTGAAATTTAATATTAAAGCAACACATCTTATTAGACAGCACATATGTGTATCTAAATAACTTTAAAGGTTTTTGATTTATTTATTTCAATGCCGTAGGATGTGTGCACAAGAGAAAGAGAGGGAACACACATGTGCATGCACCTCCACAATAGGTCTGGTCATTCTGCCACCCTTTTTCTCCCCATTCCATTTCATCAGGATCTTGGGCACATGCATGCATGCCCAGCGTGGCAGGCAAGATGGTGCTGGGGCCAGGATTTGAATCCCAGTTGGCCACATGGGATCCAGCTTCCTCTGTCGGCACTGAACATCTGTGCTAGGGGGCCAGCCCTGCTTGTTTGATTGTAGAAATAAATCTTTCTGCTTAACTTTTATTGGTCAATTGCCAACTTACTAGGGGACTTCAGACAGTTCATGAGAAATGGAATTAAAGTATGAGTTTGGCTGCAAACTATTTTTTTTGAGAGAGATTTTTGTGATAGGGCCCGTGCACTCACCAGAGAGACAAGAGACAGAGACAGAAAGTGAGAAATCGCCCCCCGGGGGATGGCCATGCTGCAATCCTTTCTCTTCTATTATTTTCTCGGGATCTTGGGCATGCACACACATGTACCCAGAGTGAGTTTTAAGCTGCTGGGTCTGGGACTCGAATCACTGTCAACCACATGGGATTCTAGTGACATAACTGTTATGCCATCTGATGGTCCTGGTGCAAAAAATGTTTTAAAAATCCATGAAGAGGGGCCAGCAGATGGCATGGTGGTTAATGCACTGGACTCCCACATAGCTGACTGTAGTCAAGTCCCAGACCTGGTGGCTTGCTTTCTCACTTTCCCTCTGTTTCTCTCTGGTGAGCACACATGCCTTATAACAAATTAAATAATAATAGTAATAAATAAAATTAAATAATTCTTAAAAAGAAATCTTTTTTTTTTTTTTTTATAGGTTTTTTGCTAGAGGGCGCATGTGCTCGCCAGAGAGACAGAGAGACAGAGAGTCCATTCTCCTCTCAGGATCTTAGGCACACACGCACACAAGCCCGGCGTGAGTTTAAGCCACTGGGTCCAGGATTGAACTACGGTCGACTACATGGGAGTTCAGTGACATAGCCATTACGCTAACTGCTGGTCCCTCCACAAAGTTTTTTAATAAGGTATTTCCCATAAACGTTTTGAAGACGCCCCCTCATATTTGAAAGTAATTTTTCTCTGTGTAGTAAAAGATACCTCTTCACTGTAGCATTGGTTTCTTAACTACTCAACGTAATAACCATGGCTTGAAAATAAAGTTTTAAGAGACCTTCTTTTAACTTACTATATTTATTTTTAAATATAGAATTAATATATTAAAACAAATATTATTATGGAGAGAGAACATTGTGTTTTATGTATTTATTCAAAGGGTTATATTGGGGAACATTAAAATATTTAAGAGTTTTTGTATGAATTGAGTGAAACCATGTATATGAAAGTATTTATAATTATGCACGCATTAAATACAATACAATAATATTACTTTTTTGACTTATAGTGAAAAAATGTACATGAACTTCAGAGTATTTCCATAGGATAAACGTCTAACAGAAAATAATAAAATAAGCACTGTACGTCTTAATCTTTACGTAAATACACATTCCCATGGCATGAACCGTCCTATGTAAAGGCTCGACCACTTGTTTACTTTTGAAGTTAACAGCCACTTCAATGGTTAATTGAGTATTCCTAAGCCAATATATTACCCTTCAACATTACTGCCTGGAAGCTTAGTTAGTATCCAAAACAAGCCTGCCATTAATGAACTCATTCTCCAACGGGAAAAAAAGGAAGCATCAAATCTGAGCGCTGGATGTGTTCAGTTCCCTTGTTCTAAACACATTAGTACACTGTATTTTCTCACTTAGAGAAGCTTTTGTACACTGAGCATGTGGCTGTTTAAATGCCCCAGCGGGACATCCAGAGGCTACAGAAAAGGAAAAAATTATTTGGAACAATTTGCTTTCGTTCAAGGGCAACGTAAAGCATTTTACAGCTGGTTTATGGCTATTCTTGTGCTGTTTAAGCTGTCTTTCATGTCAGAAGTCCTTTCCTGCTTTCAGATCCAAAAAAAAAGCAGGAAGTATTCTGCTGCTTGCTGTTTGCCCGAGTTCCTCCAGGCTCGGGCTCGGGCCTTTGATCACGGATACCATTTACAATTTGGTTAAAAATAGGAGGCTGCTGAGATAAGCCTGGGTCCTGACAGTGAGAAAAAGACCCTTTTCTGTTTTTTTTTTTCTCCCTTCCAACTTTGTCATCCTGCTTTTTATTAATAGTTCAGGAATACATGATCAGAGCACAGAGTATGCTTAGAGATGTAAAAAGTGTAACGTGTAAAGGGGAAGAAAGTTTATCAAAGCATTCACCTTGTTGAAACCAGGCTCATGGGTCCAGTGGGCTAAAGTAGAAGAGGAATGACTTCATCATTTGCTTCTCTGCGTTTAACATACAACACTTGTTGCAGTGTTCAAGCTTCTATTTGGAAGGATGGCTTTTAAACCAGGGGCTTATGTTTTAAGTGGAAATATGTATATACAATGACTGTTAGCAAGCCTCATATAAAAGAGCAATAAGATCATTAAAATTGCAATTATATGATCATTGTAAGAATGAAGCTAGAATAAAACTGACTCATCTTTTTACTATTTCTATCACTTCATTTTGCAGGGCCTTCCTTAACTTGTTTACTTATTGAAAACAAAAGCATGAGGATTTATGATACGTGATTTTTGGTTATAATTTCTCTAAGAATTTTAATTAATAGGATTGTATCAATCTTACAATGAAGGGATGGGAACTTTTATTCTTGTTTGCTTAAGCAATAAATCAAATATGCTACAAACCAAGGAATTAGATTTAATTGGAAATAAACATAATTAGATGTTAAAAGTACAATAACTTTGGATACGAGAACATCAACATGATACTCTTTATTATTTTCTATTAGATGACATATCCTATAGAAATACTATGAATACTAAGAAGTTTATGTGTATTTTTTCACTATAAGTCGTAAGAGTAATATTATTGTATAGTATTTAACATGTGCGTAATTACAAAACACTTTCACATACATGGTTTCATTCAATTCACACAAAAGCTCTTAAACATTTTAACGTTCCCCAGTATAATCCTTTGAAATAAATACATAAAACACTATGTTCTCTCTCCATAATACTATCTGTTTTAATATAGTAATATTTAGTTTGAAAAGAAATATTCTAGAAGGGGTCTCGAGGGGTTGGCTCATTTCTCTGCCAAAAGGCAGGACCATTTATTTGTTCACTTATCCCCATAGAGATCTGTGCCAGGCCAAATCCTGTCAGTAAAGCAGGGTATAAAAGTGCCGTCTAAGAGGTTAAGACTTGTTTGTTACAGAGGCCACATACATTCTTGGCTGTTTGGGAGCCCGAGTATATTTTGGAGGGACAAAGAGGATTTAGTCCAGGGAAGGATTGTGGGAATAAATGTGGAGCACACAAGGGGTGAATGAGAGATTGAAGTCAAAGGAATTAGTTTCTATGAATTTCAGCATAACAGAGAATTTAGAGAGTTCGGGAAGCTGCATGTGAGGCAGTATGCTAGGCTGGAGCACGTGTGATGGGAACCAAGGTGGAGGTGGGGGTAGGTTAGGACAGGAATGGGGGCAGGAACAGGGGCGGGCTGGGCCAGGCTGGCACCAACGTAGTGTTTATAGAGCCTGAGTCGGATCAGATCATGGCAGACTGTCTGTGCCCTCTATACTGAGCTGCGTTAATATTTTTTATCTATAGTGTCTTAACTTGCGCAGCTGGGCATGTTGCATCCATGCAGATTTTTAAAAACTATTATATTTACCTGGCTTTCAAAATTAAGTATAAAACATTATAAAGTTTACCAAACAGGAAACTGTAAGTTGTCTTTGTATTTCTGTTTCATTACCACTCAGTGTGATAGATTTTAGTCTAGCAGATGCAATGCTGTGGTCAGTCAGACTGCGTTTCATGTCACAAATAACTTTACAGATAATATATGTTTCCATTCATATCTCCAGAATGGAGACAACCCTCTCTGAAAGGGGGCTTTTTCTTCACGAAAGTCCAACTCAGAGGGTTTTTTGAGCTGGCTGTTTTGTTTACCCTGCTCTGAGTCTCTTGATCTGAAGTAGTCACCCCTGTCACCTGGCAGTACCCTAGAATGGGTGTTGTGTGTCTATGTCTCAGGACAGGAATGGAGTTATTTATGAATGCCAGGGAAAAGGATCAGGATTTCATAAAAAGATGGAATACCCATTTGGTATTACTGTCTGGGAAATCAGCTTTCTCTAAGTCAGTAAAAGCCATGAGTCAGTCCAATTGTTGCAACTGTCTATTCAGTGAGGTCGTTTGCCCTTATGCCTCAGAGCTTAATTGGATCTCTTGTAATGAGTCTGCGTGTACTATCACTGATGAGCTGAGAATTTATTTATTTATTTTAAAACTGTTATTGTTGAGCCACTAAGTCCTGTTAGTGTACGTACTAAATATGACTTTCTTTTTATTCAGTGGGATTGTTCTAATTTTGCTGGTTTTATGGAGCCCAAAATGAAAATGTTTAAAAATGAACATTAAGGGCCCTAGTTTTTTTTGATGAAAAAGCTACCTATGTTACTCAAATATATTTTTTCATCTACACTTCTAGTAAATAGATTTTATGTAAATTTGAATCTGTTTTGAGATCTTCAGGAAAAATATAACATCACTAAATCGAATACTTGACATGCCCCAGAGGTGGCCACTGAATAGTAATTTTGTTGGTCGAAGGAGTCACTCTTCGGGAAGGTAAGGCTTGACAACACTGCATGACTGAAATAGAAAATATTTTTCTAATACTACAGTTCTGAATTTCATTTGCTTCCTGTCTACCCCCCCCCTTTTTTTTTGTCCTCCAGGTTTGCTTTTCTTTTCCATCTATTCTCCTTTGCTGGAGTGTTAAATTGTAGCTCCACTTTGGGTTTAAGTTGGTGTGTAGTGATCAGAGATAGTGACTTTTTATTTATTTTTTTAAAGGTTTTTGCTATAGGGCATGAGCACTTGCTAGAGAAAGAGAGAGGAAAAGTGAGAAATCACTTTCCAGGCGAAATGGCCACCCTGCAATCCATTCTCCTTTATTCTCCTCCTGGGATTTTGGGCATATACATACATGCACCTGGCATGAGTTTCAGGCCACGCAGGTCCGAGACTTGAACCATGGTCAGCTATGTGGGAGTTAAATTCCTTAACCACTATACCACCTGCTAGCTCCAGTGACACTTTGAGTTTATCAAGAAAATTTATTTTTAAATTTTATTTATTTTTATATTGAGAGAGAGAGAGAAAATATCTTCAACAGAATCTTTTATTTATTTATTTGGAGAGGTTTTCGCTATAGGGTGCGTGCGCTCACCAGACAGACAGAGACAGAAAGCGAGAAATCACCCCCCAGGGGGGATGGCCATGCCACAATCCCTTCTCCTCCATTCTCCTCTCGGGATCTTGGGCACACACGCACACGCACCCGGTGTGAGTTTTAAGCCACCGGGTCCGGGACACAAACCGCAGTCGACTATGTGGGAGTCCAGTGACATAGCCATTACGCTAACTGTTGGTCTCTGCAACAGAATCTTGATGCTCTAATAAACCCTCAGCTTCAGCCAGTCCCAGATCATGGGTATGAGCACGCCTGGCACACTCTCAGGGCTTCCAGATGTGAACCAGGAATCTTCCCATCTAAGTCTGCCTCATAGAGCATCATATTTTATTGCCACACCACCATCTGGCCCCTCACTCAAGAACATTTATCTGAACATTGTCAGGGTATTTTTGTAAGACCAGCAGAAACCATGGAAGGGGCAATGTAAAGACATTTCATCTTAACACCCATTATGCTTTTTTAAAAAATTATTTTTAACTACATCTGCAAAAGTCAACAGAGAGTGTCATGTAAATCCATCCACGAATGAGATATAGGCTGTGTGGTAGCAGCCCCATGACTCCTCATCAGGCAGGGCATATGCTGGACCTCACCAGTTCATTCACTCTAAGCTCTTGTTTGAAGTTCATTGTGATAAACAATGAGAAACCGGCCTGTGCTCTTACAGCAGGGGAAACGACTTATGCACAAAAACAATGCTCAATATGGATTTAAAGTATTTACTTTGAGTTTTATGGGATAATGATCCTACCTAAATATACCAGAACTATCAACTCAACATTGGTTAGGATGTAGCTACAATGTGGTATCTCATTCAAAGGTAGAATTACACTGACTACTCATTTTTAAGCTCTGTAAGTGTCATATATGTTAATTTTACTTAATGGACTAGCTTATTACCTTCTCTAGTAGCTTATCTATGAAGGAAAATGTATTTCAGAAAAGCCCATAGTACACGTGTGTCAGGAACTGGTGATATGTTAGGTGGTATTTTCCTGAGGAAAAGAAAGACATTAATTGTCATTATTATAGCATATCGTATATTAAAGCACGTTCCACTCAAAGACGAAATCTTCTGCAGGAAGACATAAAGGAATCCTAAAAATGGCTACTGTATTGGGTTCCACAATTCTAGAAGAATAATATGCAAGGATTTCTTCCATTTTAATCATCACAAATCTTAGGTTTTTCTCTTCTCTTCAGGCGATGTCTTCATGGTATTTGAATTTTCAAATTTTAGCATACTGTATTTCTGTGGGGTAGAGGGGCTGTAGTGGTTAATAAGAAGCTCTACAAAGTACTCATGGGAGAGACTATAGCAAGGTGATCTCACATTTAGAATGTGAAGAACATTCATATTGGAAAGTGTGGTTCTTGCAAATGCATGAGAGGATACACATGGACTGTTTATGAAGATGGTCTCAGAGAGTCAGCACACATAAACTAGTCATGTTATTGGGTATGGGGAAATTTCACTTAGTCTTCTAGATATAGAACTTATATAAAATCAAGGGGAAAGGGCTAGGACTTGAAACATGAAGGTTTATAAGCACACAGCCCTTAAGACTTGTAGTTAGTAAAGATAGTTCTCTAAGAGAAAATCCATTGTGACATTCTCAGGGAGTCAGATCCTACTAAAAATAAAAATACATCAAACCAAAAAATCTCAAATGAATCTTAATCTTGAGGAAAAAGTATTATGCAGAAAGAAGTTTCCCAATAAACAAAGGTACACTGAAGCTCCTGAGTCTAGACCAATTTTCTTTACTTTCTTTTTTTTTTTTTAAGGTTTTTGCTATAGAGCATGTGTGTTCATCAGAAGAAACAGAGACATAAAGGCATATATGTATTTACTTGATGTGTACAGGTCAACCTGGGAACTGAGCCCTGATTTTCCATATGGCTTCCAGCATTATAGAGAGTAGCATTATTGTAACTGGGCCAAGACTAACTTCTTTAATATGTTTTATGAGAGGTGCTAAGAAAGAAGAACATTTTGTTCTTGGTAAAGGTAGGAGACTACAATAACAAGATGCTATTAGTCAGAGATCCCTCATGAGTAAAACTCTAAATATTCAACATTATGAAACTCCTAGACACGAGGTATTCATTGATATTAGAGAGCTTACATAGAAATCTTATAAATGTGAAGAGTAAAAGCCTATGGAGAAGCTGAGCTATTTAAAATCATCACAGTTGGGACAAGTAGATGGCATGGGACTCCCACATAGTTGACTGTGGTTCAAGTCCTGGATCCCGTGGCTTAAAACTCACACTGGGCGTGTGTACATACATGCCCAAAATACCAAGAAGAGAGTGGAAGAGAAGGGATTGTGGCCTGGCCATGCCCCTGGGGAGTCATTTCTCACTTTCTGTCTCTCGGACTTTTTCTGTCTCTCCAATGAGCACATGTGCCCTACTGCAAAAAATCTCTCTTAAAAAAGGAAAAATTCATCCTAGTTAACCCAAAGAATAATCTCTACACCTGTGGTGGATTATAGTAAAGACCACGAAATCCAAGCATATATTTTTGTTGGCATATAGTTCTTCATAATAGTCCCTAATGATCCTTTGTATTTCTGTAGTATCAGTTGTTATGCCTCCTTTTTCATTTCTGATTTTATTTATTTCGGTCTTCTTTCTCTGGCAGTTAGCAAGCCTGATGACATTCCATCTGGTTTTTCTTGTATTTTTGAAAGCATACTGCATGTATTTTTTAGATTCATATTCAACATATGGAAGAGATACAGTAGGGATTTTTTTTTTTCATTTTGGAAATTTGCTTTATAAAATGGTATACAAAAATTTATGAAAATAATAATTTCTCCCATGATGTAATTTACAAAACACTTTAAAAATGCCTATAATAGAGAAAATGTATTTAACTCTTAAAATGCTTTGCTTTTTAAGCTTCACAAAAAGTAACACAGTTGGCTCTCTGTAGCTACAGTTTGCATCTGTAGATTCAACCAGCTGCAGAGATCGCTAAGCCACGTCAATTGCTATGAAATGCAAGATGAAACATTTTCCTAAAAGAAAGTTGCTGAAGAAGTTTAACCATGTGTTTCCTTGTTCACTTATATCTGATGCTAAGATTATTTATTTATTTATTTATTTTAAGAGAGAGTTTTGCTATAGGGGGCATGCACTTGCTAGAGAGATAGAGACAGAAAGCTAGAAATCAGGTCCCAGGGGAGTGAGTGGAAGCACCTCAATCCCTTTTCCTCCATTCTCCTCTTGTGATTTTGGGCACGTACGCCCCAGTGTAGGTTTTAAGTTGCTGGTCTGGAACTCAAAACACGGTTGACTATGTGGGAGTCCAGTGTTGTAATCATTATACCATCTTTTGGTCCCTGAGATTCTTGATATGTAATTTAGAGATAATTTAAATTATGTGGGAGGATGTGTGTAGGTTATATGCAAAGACTATGGACATTTAATACAAGAAACTTGAACATTCAAGGGTTTTGATCACCATGGAAGTCCTACATCATCCTTTCTCCTAAACAGAACAACTGTAATATGGAATGTTCCTTTATTTTTTTTCCTTAGACTCATAGCCATATTAAGTATGGGTAAGTTAAAGTTATGAGTAATAGAAGTTAGTGAATTCTCCCAGGGTCAAAGTGCTAGGAAGTGGACGGATAGCATCTGAATTCACATTTTCTTACTTTAAAGTGTCATTGTTCTGGGTCTTAGTTTTTTAGTCACCAAACCACTTTGTAAACTTCTTAAGGTTTCTTAAGGGTTGCACATTGTCTCTGTTGTCCACCATTGCACCTTATGGTGACCCTGTCTACTATACATTTCATTCATGCCAAGTCTCTATTGGTGTTTCCAAAGCCTCCCACCAGGCTCAGGGGAAAGACCAACATTCTTAAAAATATTCTGCACAATTCTATGTTGTCTGAGCCCTGCACATCTCCCTAACTTCAAATTCCTCCTTAGTTGTCTGACTGCTCTCTGGCCTCCAGCCATGCTGGCTTTCTTTCAAGTCCAGGGAGAGGTCATGCTTCCTTCAATCACAGGGCTTTGCACATATTTTCTTGACGCCAAAATGTCATCTCTTTACCCTAATATCCTCAGTCCTTCTCAGCAGAACCTCCTTCAATACATTGACTCCTGCTGTTGGCCTTCTTCCTCTCAGCATCTCACTTAGTTCTCTTCTGTTAGATTTCATTGGATGTCTGTCCTGCTATGCCTTATTTAAGGTACCACATTGAAAATCCTGCCTACTGTTCTGCCAAGGAAACACTAGTATATACTGGGTTGTTGGAAAAGTCATGAGGCATTTTTGCATAGAGAAACAGAAAAAAATATGTCATGACTTTTCTGACAACCCAGTCCATCATCAGATGCTGTATAAGGTGCTGGGGAGTAAATTCTCTAAAATACCATGTCTCATCCTCTTTCCTGTCATCATGAAGGTTCCTCTTTTTGTTTGTCTCATTCACCGATGACCAGGCAACTTCCTTGATTACTTTCATCCTCATCCTCTGAAAGGATATTTAACTCTGCCTCCGTTATGATTGATGTAGTTCTCTTTGCATTAGTTCATTGGAAGCATCATGACATATTTTTCTGGACAAAAATGCATCGTGAGTTTTCCAATGACCCAATAGAAAGTCTCCAGTTCAGTTGTACCTTCAGTATTGTTTTTTCATTGCCTGGTACATAGCAAGTATTCAGCAAACATTTCTTAGATCTCTGACTATTCAGATTCAACACTGTCCACACTGTACATGAGTTGATTCAGTGGCAAGTTGCAGCAACTCGTACAACATAGCGGTAAGAAATGGGACAGACATGTCTCAGGTTTTGATAAGGAGAGGAATCTCTTTGTTCTATGCACTTGGAGGTAACTATGAGATGGACATGTGGTATAAAGAAGTGAAGAGAGGGGCAGGCAGGTGGCGTGGTGATTAAGGGCACTGGATTCTCACATGGCCAACTGTGGTTCAATTTCTGGAGCCAGAGGCTTGCTTTCTCACTTTTCCTCTCTTTCTCTCTGGTCAAATAAAAATAATAATAATAGTAATGATGATGATAGTAAATAAAGTTAAATTAAAACTTTTTTTTTTTTTTAAAAAAAAGAAGTGAAGAGACCAACTGTGGCCATTGTAACATCACCAGACACTAATCAGAGAGATAAAAGAAAGCATCCTTGGGCCAACAAGTCATATGGTGTTTAAGGCTCTGGATTCCCACATGACCCACTCTGCAATTTGAGTTCATGGTTCAAGGCAGCTTGAAAATCATGCCAACTGTGTGCACTCAAAATCCCAGGAGGAGAATGGAGGAGAAGGGATTGTGGTGGGGTTATCTCCCCCAGAGGCTGATTTCTCATTCTTCCTCTCTCTTTCTCTGTCTTTTCCCACTGAGCCCACAAACCCTATGGCAAACATCTAAAAAAAATTAAAATTTAGATTGTACCTTCAACATGTGAAACTAGTTATACGGTACCTACTGTGTGCCAGATATTGAACTAGGTACTTTACATATATTTTTCTGGATAAATATTATTCTCATTTAATAAGGGAGGAAACATGTTCATAGGAGCTATGATACTTTCATGAAGTTACACAATTAAGCAGCAGAAATGAAATCTGAGTTCAGGACTGTGACTAGCCCTCAGCTTTATGAGGCATGTGGTAACAACATGTGTGTGTAGACGTCTCCATGTCTGTATTTCCATCTTGGTGTATAATATGTATTATTCCCTTTACTTACACTTAATTGTGTTAGTTACTATAAATACAAATGTTGAGGTGAACTACTCAATTAATATCACCAAGTTAATCCGCATAATCATCTTAGAGTTTGGGACATATACCAGTTCTCATGGCCAAACAAACATGAGAGGAAGAACTGCCCAACCCAAAAAACTTTACGGATGCCTTAGGAAACAGGGAATTAGGCTGATTGCTTAGGCTTCAGGCTTCACAATTACAACCTGGCATTTTAGTAATGGCAATTTAAAATTTAAGTTTCAACAAGACTCAAGACCAAGTTTATCATCTGAGATATTTTTTTCCCCGTATCTTTGGAAAAGAATGAATTACTTTAAAATGTAATGTGTGGAACTACTAGAAACCTTTCTCTCTCTCTCTGTCTCTCTCTCTCTCTGTGTGTGTGTGTGTGTGTGTGTGTGTGTTTGTCTCTGAAATGAGCTTAGTTAATATGTGTTCATCATATAAAAAGAAACGTCTGTCTGGTATAGACAGAATTCGGGTCCCTGTGGTAAACAAAATTGCCTCAGCTTTGCTCAAGCATGTATTTTCTAAGTAGTGGGCACAGAGACGATGTAATTGGCTACCTCCTGGTTGTAAGTATAGGTATGTTAAATGTGGGCCTGAGGGGAACCGCCATTTTGGGTTGTAGTTTATTATTAGGTGAGGAAATTACTGGACACCTCCAGCTGCCATTAATCAGCCACAGAGTCAGACCGGAGCCAAGTGAGAGGCCTGTGGGTGGATTCTGCCCAGTGCTGTGGAAATACAAGAAGACAGAGACAAATGTTTTCCAGCCTAGCAGCTCTAAACTCTGCCCTTTCACAGTCCTTAACATGCGTGTTCAAATTGATTTAGTCCATTTACCCCCTCAACCTAACCATTTATTTTCCTTGAAGACTGACAGTTTTATGTGTTGCTACCATGTTATTATGTGTTGCTGCTCTCCCGGTAGCTATAGTATTTCAGAAACATTTACTTCCAGACATAAAGGATGATGAGGAAGGGGGGAGGTGTAGAGAAAGGGAGGTGAGGTTGAGTCATTTTAATTCCTTTTTTATGGGGTGCAAAACATGCCCACCATGGCACCGACTTTCTCCTCATTTTTTTTTTCTTTATTCCTTTTCTGTGTCAATGATTTCCATGAAAAAGCCTTGAATAAAATTTCCCACTTGAGAAACACATCTGTCAGGTGATGTCAACGCCTGGCTTATTCCTCTTCCTGTTAGTTGCAAACATGGCATTCTCTAATGGTCCTGGAATGTTGACATGGTCAAGCAGAGAAAACCAAACACAGGTAGGGTCAAGCTGAAGAAATGGATGGGGCCCTCTCTCCTCTATTTAGCTTTGGAGGGGATAAGAATTGAGGAACAATTTATCGTCTTTGCTGCTGTGTCAATTCAGAGGAGGGTGTTGGTGGAGGTAAAAGCAAGATCACAAACAGTCTCTTGTCAGCTGTGGGGATGTCAGTCAAGACATTCCAAGTGCTTGTCCAATTGGGGACGTTTGCCTCAGGATAAGTAGGGATTCAGATCTGACCCTCACCCTCAACGTTTTTGGAACTGGATGAAAGTGCCTTATCTGAACATGTAAGAATAGTTCTGGCACCAAAGGCTAAATACTAAAACTCAGAGTTAAAATAAATACTCAGAGAAGGAAAGGAAACAGCGAAGTTAAATGTTTGATCAGATATGAATCTCTGAGCTCACTGACTTTAAGCATACCCTTGTTTTATTCTATCCCGTTTTCATGGACTAATCTATACAAGACAAACAGAGAGATTCTCCTTTTACTCTTCCTGCTTTTGTGTGGAAGGGTGGAAGATGACAACTCCATTGATTTATGCAGACAAATAAAAATAACACATGCAAAATATTAACATAAGGCAATTTGAAGAGTGTAATCAGATATGAATATTTTCCATTATTTTCTGTGGGTTGGTATTTAGTTTGCATAATATCTGATTCTATTGAGTAGTCAGAATGATCACAAAATAGTCATTTTTATTTTGTTTCAGACAAAGGGACAGAGAGAGAAAGTGAGAAATCACCCTTCTCGGGGGATGGCCATGCTGCAATCCCTTCTCCTCTATTATCCTCTCGGGATTTGCGGCATGCATGCACATATACCCAACATGATTTTCAAGCTACTGGGCCCAGAGTGCAAACTGTGTTGTTGGCCATGTGAGATTCAGCACTTCAACCTCCCCACCACCTGCTAGCCCTAGAAAAAAATTTCTAAGTAATACCTTTAGAATGAACTTACTATTTTATGACTCAGAATGTGGAGGAAAAACATTGGGTGAGACAGACACACCCATAACATACACATGTATGTATTTTTAAAAGAAAACTTAATTATTTTCACAGTAATTAAGTTCATGGCTTGGAAGTGAGTTGTCTATGGCTTTTGAGTTGGGTCTTCTCTGAGCTGCTGTAGGAATCCCTGAGTTGGTGTGAGATGGTGTTTGTGGTGCTCCCTACACCATCGGCCCTGAGAAGACAGGCTTCGTCTTCCCTGCAGTTCTCAGCGTTTGCATGATGGACTGTACCTAATCAGAAATCACTTCAGTGACAAGCTGAGTTCCTCTGAAGCCGGGCACCTACAGGGCCCTACAGAAATGAAGCACTTGGTTCCTTTGGCCAGGCATTCAGTCTCCATTTGATGATCGTGAAATGACTGAGAAAGCCTCACGAACGTCTGCAAGCTTTCTTCTTCATCCTTGTGTTTAAGTATTGCTGTCAGTTTGGTGCTGAAAATTTTGATTCAGACTGCCTTGCAAGGCCGAGGTGGCCCAATGAATGACCTATACTGCTTTCTGAAACACCCTAATTTCTTCAGGTGCAATTCTACGAAAATAAAATTGGACAACACAAACCTTGTTCAGTATGCAAATCTGATAGGTCACTAGGCTACTGTAGGAGTCTTTTTCTCTGATAAAATTTTAAAAATTATTTAAAAAAACTTTTAAGGGTATGTGGACGTATGCACGCAAACGACTTAGTCATCGAAAAAGTTACCCTTATTTTTGGAAACGTAAAACAGATGCTTTTAACACTCTTGGGTAGTAGAGTTTGTGTGACCATTTCTTAGGATATACATTGTAAAACACTAGAACTGTCATTATGTGGGAACCGCAGGACAGCCTATTTGAAACAGAATTTTCCAGAAAATTGGACAAGTGATTGTCACAGTAATAGCTTAAATAATATGTTGGTAGCCTTTAGTCATATTTTATCTGTGTAAATCTTTTCCACAACAAAGTAAAATAAAAATGAACCAGTAAGGGACTAGCAGATGGCATAACAGTTACATCGCTGGCCTTCCACGTAGTTAACCTGAGTTTAAGTTCCAGACCCAGCAGTTTAAAACTCACACTGGGTGGGTGTGTATTCATTCCCAAGATCCCAAGAGGAGAATGGAGGAAAAGGGATTGCAGTGTGACCATCTCCCTTGGGGGTGATTTTCCACTTTGTCTCCCTGTCTCTTTTGTCTCTCCAGTGAGTGCATGTGCCCTATAGCAAAAAAACTCTCTTTAAAAAAGAAAAAAATGAACCAGTAAAAATATTTCTACTCAGGGACAGCAGGTAGCATGGTGGTTAAGTTGCTGGATCGCATGTGGCTGACACCATGGTTTGAGTCCTAGACCTGGAAAAACACACTGGGTATGTGTGCCCTAAATCCTAAGAGGAGAGTGGAGCAAAAAGAATTGAGGCAAAGTCATCCTCCCTGGTGGGATATGATTTCTCACTTTCCCTGTCTCTAAAAAAAAGTGTCTCTTCCCCTATCCCACTTGTGACCACATGTGCCCCCATGGCAGAAATCTAAAAAATAAATAAATAAGCAAATAAATCTACTCAAATCATCTAAGGAAATTACTCACAAGTCAGATAATACTCTAGATAGAGAAAGAACTTTTGATAAAACTGGCTACATTGGGACCAGCAATTGGCATAATGGCTATGTCGCTGGACTCCCATGTAGTTGACCACGGTTTGAGTCCCAGACACAGTGGCTTAAACTCATGCAGGGCACATGAGTGTGTGTACCCAAGATTCTAAGAGGGGAATGGAGGAGAATGGATTATGGTGTGGCCATTCCCCCTGTGGGGTGATTTCTCACTTTCTGTCTCTGTCTCTCTCTGTCTTTCTTGTGAGGACACATGCTCCATAGCAAAAACCTCTCAAAAAAAAAAAAAAAGCTGGTTATATTAATCTGCCATTTTCCTCATGCTTCAATGTGGCTTTCTGATATAGAAACTAAGCCTGAAAACCATCCGCAATGCACAGAAAAACCTATAATTTGGAACTTAGAAGTTTCTTTAATCAGCTTTATTATTTAAATAAGTATCCCTATTCAACTATAAGTAAAACCTCATAGTGGCTATTCTTATTTGTATAAAACTCAGTGTCTAATGACTATTTAAAAAGTCAAACTCTTGCATATACTGAATCATAATTTTTAGGGTGGCCTTGTTATAAAGTATTTTTTTTGTTTTTGTTTTTTTGGAGAGGTTTTTTAGGGTGCATATGCTCGCAAGAAAGACAGAAAGAGAGGAAGCGAGAAATCACCCTCCAGGGGGGATGGCCATTGCCACAATCCCTTCTCCTCCATTCTCCTCTTGGGGTCTTGGGCATGTATGCACACATCCCCGGTGTGAGTTTAAGCTACCAGGTCCAGGACTTGAACCACAGTTGACTACATGGGAGTCCAGCAACATAGCCATTACATCAACTGCTGTTCTCATAAAGTATTTTTAAAGAAAATTTGAATCCATAAAAATATATGTGAAATGTAGTAAGAGATTCATATGCTACTAAAGAAGAATTTGTGTTTAATAGAGGAATAAAGAGAACAGTTGAAAAGGCAAAGTAAATCTTATTTTCAAGTATAAATCATCATTTGAACAAATGTTTATCTTTTATAGTCTCTCTGCCATATAATGTTTATTAAAAAGGCAAGCCTATTGCACTTCCTTTTTTTTTTATTGTCCTGTAGGATACTATTTGATCATACATGTATACATACACACTCACTCTCTCTGTATGTATGTATTTTATATATATGTAAATATACATATTTATACATAATATATAAATATATATACATAATATCAATTATATATATA
>NW_006159859.1:5577498-5589565 GCF_000334495.1 Tupaia belangeri chinensis
AGTATATATATATTTATATATATATGCTTTATATATATATATAAAACATACACACTATACATATATACAAATATACATATATAAAGCATGCACACTATTCATATACACATATAAACATTGTGTGTGTATATACACAAAAACATATCTATACATATATATACATATATATATATATATAGAGAGAGAGAGAGACAGAGAGAGAGGGAGAGAAAGAAAAACTATACATTTAAGAACATTCGACTAAAGGAGAATTGTCCTGGACATCTTTTAGGGACAATGGACTCAGAGAGTCTGTTGCTAAGGCCAGTGTGCTTTGCTTTTATTATTTATTTATTTATTTGAGAGGTTTTCGCTCTAGGGCGCGTGTGCTCGCCAGACAGACAGAGAGAGACATAGAGAGAGAAAGCGAAAAATCACCCCCCAGGGGAATGGTCACACCGCAATCCCTTCTCCTCCATTCTCCTCTTGGGATCTTGGGCACGCACGCACACACGCCCAGTGTGAGTTTTAAGCCACCCGGTCCGGGATGCGAACCGCGTCGACTACGTGGGAGTCCAGTGACATAGCCATTACGCTAACTGCTGGTTCCCTTTTATAGGTTTTTTGCCTCAGGGTGCTGTGCTTTTTAAACCTTCAGGGCGAGAGCCTTTTCATTGTAGAGCAGCATATCTTATTGTAGTATGGTTGTGCAGGGTATAAAAAATGAAAGGGGAGCAGTATAGTGATGCCACTGAGAAAAGATACACTTCACCTGGATAATTCATTTTTTTAAAATATTTGTGACTGAGTTACGTGTAGACTACAAGAAGAGGGAAGTGATTTATGAAGACTCAGTACAGACACCCATTACCTGTTGTAAGAGAGCCTTACAATACTCTGATAAGAATACAGATTACTCTACAGAATTCCAGAAAATACAGCTCAGTTAATGACTTCTTTTAGCTACATCGTCATCTTAAACTATCCAGTTCCACATACCTCAAAATTCAGAGCAAGCAAATAAAAAAGCTGGCCATCAACATTCCATCTCATTATTTTATCCAAACTGTAGCTACTTTGATTCTATATGTTTCTGTTTTCAATGAAAGTGTATCTGGCATCCTATTATTTACTTTTTCTTCCTGTCCTTAAAAACAATCGTTCCACTACATAACAGACATAGTTGCTTCCCCAGTTGTGTTTGAATACCTTGGCACCTCTTGGTATAGTACACTGAGAATTCTGGAAGGGCTGAGTTAGAGGGAGGAGTCCTTTGAAATATATTTTGATTTGGGGTCTTAAATTTGAATCCTAAACTTTTATGTCTGACTATCATCAATATCAAAATATATATCAATAATTTGAATTCACTTCTCCACTCAAAACCATTCTATCTAAACATAGAAACTTGAGAGTTTAAAAGCAGAATAGTTATATACTTACATGTATACATATCACATGTATACACAATTATGCATGTGGTTGTATATCATACAAAAATGTGTGTGTATATATATATATACATATAAAATATATAATTTGTATATATACACATTTTTCCTCATTATATAAACTTATAATTTAAGAAACGAAGTGAGGCAGATTTCTGCTTAAAAATGACCTACTAACTGAATTTAGAACAATTCAACAAATATTTATAAAACAATAACTATATACTAGATGATAGCAACAGAGAGAAAATAAGATTCAGTTATTTCTGTCCTAAGGCTACGGGGTATAATTTTGGAGTCTGGAAAGTAAACAGAACATTCTCTTGTTTGACAAGGTAAACCCTAATCTTAAACCTAGAGTGCTATTACCATGATATGCTCAAACTGCTGTGTCCTACAGGCATGAGAACTATTCTAGAGGGTTTAAAAATATATAGAAGGGGCCAGCAGGTGGCATTGTGGTTAAGGGTGCTGGACTCTTACATGGCCACGTGCAGTTGGAGTCCCAGACACCTGGGGGCTTGCTTTCTCACTTTCCATTTCTCTCTCTCTCTCTCCTTTCTCTTTCTCTGTTTCTCTCTGGTCAAATTAAAAAATAATAATAACAAAATAAAATAAATAAATAATTCTTTAAAAATATACATAGGAATGCTAAAAGTAAATTTCATCTGGAAGTTTGCATTTTGATTTGAACTTCTCTTGGATAATCATCAAATTTATACAAGAAGCTTAAAATTCTGAATTGTTTCTCTTTATTGTGTCTCTTACCTTTATTATGTCTCTTCCATTCCTGATATATTCCATGATGGAGAAGAAATGTAGTATAACTGTTTTTGAACACAAAATGGAAAGAAAAAACAACACCCCCCTTCCTCCCAGCCGTAGTTTAGTTTTTGGTTGACTTTGGTGAATTTCATAGACTTAGCCCCATATGTATTAGAGACAGTTTCCAAAATTTTGTGAACCCTTTAGTAAATTATTACCTTGGTGTTCATCTTTGATTTAAGAACCATTGCATTAATTAATGCTTTCAAATCTGCTGAGTTATGGTTAAGCTTGGATTATAACAGTGTGAATTATGACATGTTTTATCTTATGCTTTAGTTATCAAAACCGTACTGGATTAGCCTGTAGGAAATCTGGTCAATTTTCATGATAAATTGTTTTAGCCATATAATGTATAATTCACTTGTCTAATTTTATAGTCTGGTGTGTTCACTGAAGGATGTGGTTTTACTTGTGTGTTTGTATCAAGAAAATCTAGTTAAATATTTTATTTATATCTCAGAAACATATAAACACATACATTTTTAAACATAAAACCAGGTTATATACTTTATTATAAACACTACATGTATTTTTTTTTCCTAAAATTCACATGCCAGGTTTCGAAGAATGGCATAAAATTTTTGTGCAAGTTTTTTTTTTTTTTTTTTGCATCATTCTAGTAATGTTTTTCTTATTTAGGAATATATCATTTTCTTTTTGCTCATAGTTTCAAAGAAAATATTCCTTAGAGTGTTGATGGGGCTGGTAGGTGGCATGGTGGTTAAGGCACTGGACTCCCATATAGCCAACCACAGTTTGAGTCCTAGATTTTGTGGCTTGCTTTCTCATTTTCTCTCTCTCTCTCTCTCTCTGGTCAAATTAAAAAAAAAATAATAATAACAAATAAAATTAAATCATTTTTTAAAAAGGAGCATTTATATTTTTATTATTAAGAGGCTACAAGGCTCAGAGTATGAGTACTGAAAATGGAGACAATAATTATTTCTTTTCTGTTTTCACAATTGTTGAATGCCATAACAAGACTGAAGCAAATATATGCATATGTGTTCTTTCTTTTATCCCCATCTATGACTGAGATAAGGACAACAGATAAATGCAGATATCACTCTAGTGTGGGTTCAAACCCTAGGGAAGTTACAGTCCTGTTTACATTTAGAAAGTGAAAATGTAGGGACCAGTAGATGGCATAATGGTTATGTTGCTGCACTCCCACATAGTAAACTGCAGTTCGAGTCCCAGACCCAGCGACTTAAAACTCACACCTGGCATGTGTGTGTGCGCATGCCCAAAATCCCAAGAGGAGAATGAAGGAAAAGGGATTGCAGCATGGCCATCCCTCTCTGGGGGGTGATTTTTCGCTTTCTGTCTGTCTGTCTGTCTGGTGAGTAGGTACCCTATGAGAAAAATCTCTCAAAAAGAAAAAGAAAGGAAAAAAAGAAAATATATATATTAAATTGGAAGGTACTGAGGCCACCAGTTTGGTGACAACAGGTAAAAGAGTTGTGAAGTGGTACAGAAACTGTTTGATGGCAGGATTGATTCTGGGAGCTAAGACAACTATGCTCCTCTTCTTGGATAGTCATCAAATTTACACAAGAAGTTTAAAACCCTATATTGTTTTTCCTTATTATGTCTCTGACATTTATTATGTCTTTTTTCTAATCCTGATATATTGCATGATGAAAAAAATGTAGTATGACTGTCTTACAATGAACAAAAAATTTAAAGAATAAATATTACTCCCCTTCCTCCTATCTCTATTTTATTTTTTGTGGACTTTGGTGAATTTCACAGAGGTAGCCCTATATTTATTATTAGCCTTTATTAAAATAACATCTCTTAGCCATAAAAGCCCTAAGCATTTTATGAATTGGAAAATCTCTGCAGTGATACAGAGAATGTGTAGAGAATATCTGTTCCAAATGTGAAGTTTCAATGTGAAGAGTATCTGTTCCAAAGCCACTGACATAAATTATCTTCAAGCTTCAGCAAGGTGTAGTACTTAAGGTTTTTAGGAGAGAGGCAAAACAGTTTTTCCAGATGTTTGAAAAATAATTATTTTAGGTAGAATATTTGACAAATGAATTTTAATTTTGGATGTGCTTACTATTAAGGAAATTCAGAGGCTTCAACCAAAGTAGTGCATGTGAAGTTCATCCTGAAAATCAATTTCGGGTGAGCATGAGGCCCTTTTATTTGTTTATTTATTTTTGTTAATTTACCAGAGGGCATGTGTACTTGCAAGAGAGAGTCACAGAGAGAGAAACAGAGTGGAACAGAGAGACAGAGAGAGAGAGAGAGAGAGTGAGGAATTACCTCACATGGTGAATGGTCATACCACAATCCATTCTCCTCCATTTCTCTTTCTTTAGGGACTTTGGGCATGCACACACCTACACCTGGTGTGTTTCTCAAGTCACTCAGTTGACCATGTGGGATCCAGCCTCCTTAATCAACACACCAGCAGCTGGCTTATATTATATTCTTTTAAATTTTTCCTTCTAACATCTAGTGGTGTAGAAATATGCTCCATAACTGGGAGAACATCTCAAAGATATTATTGCACATAGGAGACAAGCGAGCTATCAATATTCCCAACTTCTTGCTTCTACCTTACTGTGATTATTCATGTTCATTGTCCTTATCCCTAATCGTTAGTAATAGTGAAGAGATGAAGATAAAATTAGTGGTATATTTTTATTGCTTATTAAAATATTAGAATTATTATTTGGTAGAGATAGATTTGTGTGACTTAAATGCCAAGTATGTTTTCAAAATTTTATGTACAGGCTTCCTAGCACATAATTATTTCTGTGAATGAGAACAAGTTAAGGTTACTAGGTAAATACTGAGTAACAATTATGTTAAACACTGACAAATTATTTAATGTATTGAGCAATATTATAGACAGCTAAAATTCAAATATTGTGTGCTAACTATTCCCTAAGAGTTGTGATAACATTAGAACATAATCTGATTCATATAACTAAATTTTACCAATATTTTACAATTTTCTAACAGTTTAACTTATGGATTAATGGTTATAATTGCCTAGCATAATTTTAAAATATAGATTATTTTCTAAAATGTAATTGATAATTTTAAGTAACCTTAAATTCAGGTAATTTAATCTGTAGTTTCTCTATTTCTTCCAATACTCGAAGACTGAAGAAAACCGCAGATCCCTCGCCATTCAAGTAGAAAAACCCGAGCTAGAAAATTAACAGCACAGCTGCACAAGCTAATGAACCGAGCATTTAAAAATGCTTGCAAAGGCCTTTACCCCTGGATCCCAGAAGTGGCTCTTTTGGAGATAATTGACTCAATCATAAAACTTCAGAACCAATTAAAAAGCACACTGGTGAGATAGATCGGTTGATACTCCAACCTTTGCGATTTTTCTCACGATTGTCTTTTAGCACTCATCATTTGCTTCTGACAAAGGGCCATTTCTTGTATTCTCTTAACAAAGACAAGTTGCTAATCAACTGGCAAGGTGGCTGGCCTGGGTGAGACCTCTGTTATTGAATTCCTATGGCGGGAGTGAAAACAAAAATACTGATGGCTACCCATGTTATGCCTGCAATTAACAGAGTAAACATCTTAACAGGCATGGAAGACACAAGCAGATGTTCTAATTGCATGTCTGTGAGAAACTGATGTTTACTAGTTCCACTCTGGCTTGGCCTTTGAGACCTCAGGAAGTCTCCCTCCCAGTGGGGATTTCAGTGATTTATTGATTTCAGTACAATGAATATTTCAGAAACTAGCAGGATTTTTTTTTTTCTTAAGAGGTTAAATACATCCTTACAAAGGTTAACATTAATTCATGGCGGAAGGGAATGCCTATTCTGCTCTATCCCGAATTGCGATGGCCACATTTGCCACATTCCTGCCTAAGTGGGAGGAAAGATGAACAAACGGGAAATGCAAGGCACTTCCTTCCTAATAGAAAATGTAGGAATAAAACACTGGCATGGAATTTTCTTTTTTGTCTCGAGTTGAACCAAAATGAAGAAGGTATGGGTAACAGAAGGTTTAAAAATGCCTGGTTGGAATACTGAGTAGTACTGATCTAAATAGTAAAGATATATTTCAAGCTTGTATTTAAAATTCTCTAGCCTAAATGAAACAATAAGGCTGAGAAGCTGTTTTAATACTTAAGAAATACTTAATTTACCACTTGCTTTTCATATTCAAGTTCCAAAACTATTCTGTTATAACTATTGGGCAGGTTTTTATGAGAAGGAGTCTCAGAAGTAATTGATGGGTACTTTGTATTCTGATGCTTTCTTTCTTCTTAGTCATGCTCTTGGGTATTGATAACGTGGTGTGTCCTTATTGCGATTAGTTCTGATAGGCCGAACTTATCCAAATGTACTCTGTGCCAATTACACTGTGTAAGTACTTTAAACAAATTATGTCACTAAAAGAAGACTAATAAGTATGAAATCATTGGCAGACGGTGATTTTGTATAAATGCAGACAGTAATTTATTTTAGCTACTCTTCTTCTAAGTTTAATTATTTATTTCCTTTATGAGAGAAAGAGAGAGAGAGGAAAAACACAAGCACTTCAACATGAATCCCTCAAGGGCCTTCATGCTGTAATCTCCCCTCCAGCCCTGTAGCCAGCTGGGATTAAGGTGGTCAGGTAGACCTGGAACACAAACCTGGAGCCTTTCCATTGGCCTCTAGCACTGTAAGGCAATGCCCCTTCTGCTTGGCCTCTTAACTACTCTTTTAAACTGTGCTCATTTTTTTTTTTCTGGCGTTAAGATTTGGCTAAGTTTATCTCTTCTTGTAGTAAGAAAAATGATCTATAAGAATTTTGTGGGGCCAGCTGGTGGCATGGTGGTTAAGGTGACTGGGTCCCACATGGTTGACCATGCAATTTGAGTCTGGACCCTGTGGCTTGAAAAACATTGCAAGCTTGTGTTCATGTTTGCCCAAAAAATCTCAAGAGGAGAAAGGATTGTGGTGTGGCCATCCTTCCTAAGGGGTAATTTCTCACCCTTTCCCCTGCCTCCATCTCTCTCCAGTGAGCACATGTGCCCTATAACACATTTTTTTATGTTTATTTTTAATTTGTGGTAAGCATGGCCTACTATTTGTGTATTTTCTGTCTCTGGAGCAGCACTGTCTAATACAAAAGCCACTGACCACACAAGGCTGCTACATACCTGAAGCATGGCTCGTCTAAAGTGAAGCCTTGGGATAGAGAAAACAGTATTATTATATCATTAGTATTAATTTCACCTGCTTTTTTTTTTTTACATGAAAATGTGGCTACTGAAGAGTTTAAATTTTAATAATTAGAAATACATACTTATTTTTTTCTTCTCTTTTGGAGAGGTTTTTTGCTATAGGGCGCGTGTGCTCGCCAGACAGACAGAGAGACACAGAGAGATAGAAAGCGAGAAATCACCCCTCAGGGGGGATGGCCACGCCACAGTCCCTTCTCCTCCATTCTCCTCTTGGGATCTTGGGCATGCACACACATGCGCCCGGCGTGAGTTTTAAGCCACTGGGTCCGGGACGCGAACTGCGGTCGACTACGTGGGAGTCCAGAGACATAGCCATTACGCTAACTGCTGGTCTCTTCATAATTAGAAATACATATTTGTTAAACAATGTATAATTTTACAAACTGTGGGATCAATTTGGACACTGCCTTCTTCCAAGATTGTGTCTAGAGACTTTACTGAGTATGTGGGGTGTGTATGTGTCTGTTTTCTGGAGCTGGCTGGAGCTGGGGGAGGGATCACAGCATGGACACGTGTGCCCAAACTATTCAGGAAGGTGTCTGGACAAGAACCTGGAACCTTCCCATGCAGGCCAGCCTGATAGAACACTGTACTTCAGCGCTGAGCTACTGTCCTGCGCTGACCTGACATGGTTGTATTGATTGCATTGTAAAGACATTAAGTGAAAGCTGAATTACTTCAGGTGTCCTGAGTGAGGTCTTTGGGTGTGGGGCTACTATTAGGGCAAGGTCTCCATGATTGAGAAAAGAGAAGGCATTATTAACATTTAATTATCTTAGCAAGATTTCCTACCCTAATGCAGAAGTCAACGGCATGTGACTTTGTCATCAATTATGTAAGAACAATTTTACTTATTTATTTTTGAGAGATTTCTTCTATAGAGTGTGTACACTTGCTGGAGAGACAGAGAGAGATGGAGAGAGAACAAATGAGAAATCACCCCCTGGGGGAATGGCCACATTGTAGTTCCTTCTCCTCTATTCTCTTCTCAGGATTTTGGGCACACATGGACATGCACCCTGTGTGAGTTTCAAGTGGCTGGGTCCAGAATTTGAACTGTGGTCAGTCACGTGGGAGCCCAACACCTAACCCATTATGCCACCTGCTGGCCCCATAAGAACTATTAAATAAGCCTTCCTACCTCTCCTCCCCCCCACCTCCCAAACCAGTTTTTACCGTGTAGTTTTCTTGAAAACAGATCAGTGGTCAATATAAAAAATATGTTTTCCTTCGGCTGGAGAAATTCAAAATTATTTTCATTGGGCTGGAAAAATTCAGTTAAGCCATTCAATTTCATAGTGAGAAAGCAGTGTCTTGGCAAATATTGTAATTGAACTGGATCAGTATTAATTTGATTCAGATTTACTAGGACCCGCCAAGTGGCCACCATTTGCTAGACTGTTACAATGAAGGCTTAACATCCTGTTTCTGTGCATGTTGTCACCAGGTGGTAATTTTCTGAGATCAGTCCTGGGAGAATTAAATAAAGAACATTGTAGTAATTAGCCCAAGAAGGTGTTACAATAGTCTTATGGTCTGTTAGTTACACTTTGAAGTTGCCAACGTCTATTAAATGAATTAAGCTTTAGGCAGCAAGAAAGGAAGAAATTTTGGTGGCGACTTTATTCTAACTGAATTAGAAGAGAGGAAGAGAAGTCATCCGGAGCTTATTTAATAATGGCAATAACATAGAAGGTGATTTTTGAATGCATTGTCAATGCTCTTCTCTAAGAGATGGTACAAGAACTAGGAAGAAATAGATTGAATTTAACCCCATGGTAAAATGATGATGCAGCTCAAGCATTCGCTCTATCATCAAATGCAGTGCAGATATCGCTACATCACTAGAGACCAGCTGCAGTTATTTTTTTTAAATAGGAATCTTAGAATGAGACCTCAAATTTAGAATTTTTGTCTCTAGAATTTACAGCTAGCCCACTTAAAATGTAGTCAGGAAGGTTCATCTTGCCTCGGGCAATTGTACCACGAGCTGAATTGAGTAGAATTCAAAATCAGGGGCTCAGATGTGGCTCTTAGGCTGGGAACAGGCAGGACCATGCTCAGCAGTCCCCGTGGATGCTTCCTCTGAACTTTGGGAGGATGGGGAGAGGTAGGGAGAAAACAGAGAGCCATCAAGTCCCAAAGCTTTTGTACTCTTTTGTACAGAGACAAGATGTGTGGACCAATTTGGCAACACCTAAAATCTTGCCCCCACTCTCTTTCTATTACATGCAACACCAGCTTCTCTTTTTATGTGAAGTTCCAAGATGATCTTTATCCTATTCCCAAACTATCTTCAATGGCTTGTTACATCATGCTGAATTGATTTAAATGATTCAACCGACTTCTGGCATTTAAGGCTCTCTGCAGTACATTCCCCTCCCCTATGTTCTGGTCTTCGTTCTGAGTGTACTTTACAATCTCATAGATAATGTGAAGGGACTGAGTTGAAGGGAATTCCTCAACTACTCTGGGTGGCTTGGCACTGCCAGTGACATGGCACAAGGCTAGGGTTATGTGAAAATGAATTTGTATTCAAGGTTTTAGTGCATTTGAATATGATATTATGAATTTCAATTCTATACTATATAGTATGCTATTATTTACTAGTTGTGCTTGTATCACGTAGAGAATATAAAATTCTCTACTTTGACTTTTATTTTTATTTTTTTTTGAGAGGTTTTTGCTATAGGGCGTGTGTGCTCGTCAGAGAGACAGAGAGAGACAGAGAAATAGAAAGCAAGAAATCACCCCCTAAGGTGGATGACCATGCCACAATCCCTTCTCCTCCATTCTCCTCTCAGGATCTTGGGCATGCACGCACATGCACCTGGTGTGAGTTTAAGCCACCAGGTCCGGGACTCGAACAGCCGTCGGCTACATGGGAGTTCAGTGACATAGCCATTACGCTAACTGCTGGTTCCTCTACTTTGACTTTCTATCATTATTGCTAGCATTATGGAGAAAATTCCATGAGATCCTCTGTAATTGAAGAGTAAGTAATCTTTGACTCCTGTTATTTATTGAAGGGTCACATGATGTCTTCCAAATCCAACCATCTGAGAGGGTTTTCACTGTGTTGAGAGAGCAAGAAACCACTCAGAGAAGAGAGATGTTTTGCTAGCAAGACCTGCAGAAGTCTAAGTTCTTCTGAAAGAGCATTCAAGTGGTAGCTGGGATATTACCTGGCATAATAAAAGGCAGCGTTCAGAATTTAAACTCCTCATGTTCTAATATTGCCACTGTCGGCTGTGTGGACCTTGTGTAATCCCTGAACCTTAGCTCTTACTTTTGACAAAGTAACTACAAACTAGGATAAAAATATAGTTAAATAAAAATTTGGGGATACTGAACTGAAAAGAACTTTTTCAATAGTTATTTTGGGAAAACTAGCAAAAGTCAAATCCAGGGAATGAGAAGTACTTGGAAAAGAGAATTTGTACTTTGGCATATGTAAGGACAGATGTGGATGACTGAGCCCTCAACTAGAAAAGCTCTTTCACAAAAAGACTTTTTATGTAGATTTATGAATGCCTTCCAACCATTTAATTCTAGTTCAATATCTACGTGATTTGGGAAAGAGGAAACTTGAAAAACTTAGTTAACAAAGAATTAAGAGTAGAGTTTTAGGGACTGGCTCTGAGGCTGGTGGTTAAGGTGACACGATATCACATGACCAGTCAAACTACAGTTTGAGTCCTGGACCCGACAGCTTAAAAAACACAAAAGGTGTGTGTGTGTGCACATGCCCAAAATCCCAATAGGAAGGAGAGATGGAAGAGGAAGGGTTAGGAATTGACCATATCCCATGGAGGGTACTCTCTCCTTTCTCCCTTTCAGTCTCTGTCTCTTTCTGGTAAGTCCACATACCCTCCAGTAAAAAAAAATAAATAAATAAAAATAAATAAAAAAAATAGAGTTTTTGTGGGCTGACTTAATGGTGCAACTTGGCCCCCAGGTAAACTGTACAACAGATCATGCAGGCCCATGGACCTGGCTGACTGGGGTCATGGGAACCTCATCTAGGAAGGCTGGGGGAGGGGTCATGGCATGAGATCCTCCCCCCACCCCCCCACCCCCAGTACAAGTATTTCCAAGTAGTTGGGGTTGCTTGTCTTTCTGTCTGTCTCTTACTCTCAAGAAAAAATCAGGTAAACTTTACAAAAGTTGGAGCATATAAAAATAGTTGTTTTGGCTCTAAAATTACAAAAATAAATTCTCTCATTCTGAAAATATTTCAAAGAATTGAAATGATGGGGACTACCTGATAAATCATTGAAAGACCACTGGATTTTTGGCATTGTCTTTGAAGTTTTATTTCAAGAAAGAGAAGAAAATGAACATTGGACACCTGCCTACACTATGCCAGGACTACATTTTTTTTAAGAAAGAGGGAGTAGGGGCCAGCAGGTGGCATAGAGGTTAAGGTATTAGAATTTCACATGGCCAACAGCAGTTCGAGTCCTGGAACCAGTAGCTTGAAACTCATGCCAAGCACATGTGGATATGTGCCCAAAATCCTGAGAGGAGAATGGAGGAGAAGTGATTGTGGTGTGGCCATCCCTTCTGGGGAGTGATTTCA
>NW_006159859.1:5589585-5603940 GCF_000334495.1 Tupaia belangeri chinensis
GGCTCTCACAGGGAGCCCATTTCCCCAAAACAAAAAAAAAAAAAAAAAAAAAAATGGGTATAAACACCAGATACACAAGCTTTGCAGCAGATCATAAGACATAGCCAAAAAGAAACAAAGAAATGTGGAAAGGAAGAGTGAGGGTCATATGTATAGCATTAAAAAATGGACTTAGTCATATTTAAATATAGATTTGTTCAAATGGCTAGCCAGATGAAGTAATTCTCATCTGATATTTCATAATTCTGGTGTCAAGAAAAGATTCTCTTTTATTACTTTGACAATCATTTTTATGACACATAGCGAAACAACACAGTCAACCAAAAATAAATTCCTCGTTCTCAGCGTGATGATGAGCAGAAATAACTAGCCTTTGTGAAGGTTTCTGATTTATTTATACATTTCTCTACATCATGGAAACCATTCGGGTTACTTTCTCATTGTCGTTTAAGGAATAGAAAAGCAGAATAAATCTCTCAAAAACTGCTACTTCAAAGAATCATCTAAGAGGGCATTTGGAGAGAGGATCCCAAGACCCAGGCAATGTTTCCAGTAGATGATATTTAGAATTATAGAAATAAGAGAAATCATAAGGTCTACCTCTTGATTTAAGCTTAGCTTTGTCTTCCCCCTAAATTTTGTATTCTTTATTACTAGGTAGTTCTATTTCCAGAGTAATATATTTTTTTATATTAAAAAAAATGTAGCAAGGGACCAGCAGATGGTATAATGGTTATGTCATTGGACTCCCATGTAATCGACTGCAGTTTGAGTCCTGGACCTGGTGGATTAAATCACACTGGGCGCATGTGTATCTGTGACCAAAATCCTGAGAGGAGACTGGAGGAGAAGGGATTGTGGTGTGGCCAACCCCTGTGGGGGTGATTTCTGTCTCTCTGGCAAGTGCATGTGACCTGTAACAAAAATCTCTCTCTTAAAAAAAAAAAAGTAACAAGATGTGTATAAAAACCATTTTGTATAGGCAAAAAGGAAGCGATTCACTTTTTAAGAAATCTTGTAAAACTAGTTGCTAATGCTAAAAGGAATGGAAAAGCTCTGATTCTGGTTAATTCTGTTTCTGGCAAAAAATGGCACAGCAGGGTTGGCATGAGTGTGGTATGCATTCTGCAGCCTTGGGTAAGAACATCATTCTTTTTCTGAAGTGTATTTTCATTAATAATTATTTGTGGTTTCTGCTCCGCAGGGAATTCTGCTTTTCTTTGACTTAGTGTGAATCCTCTGTAGGATTATCTTTGCTGAAATGGGCACTGAAGAACAAGGGTTGCTAACTACTTTTCTGCCTCCAGAACATTCACACAAGAAACACATAAAATGGGGTCAAGAGTTTAAAATGGGAGGACCTTTAAGTTGTGTGCTGTACAACACCCTCAGTTGAATGTATTTGTTGTAAAATCCAATAAAGCTCTTCCATATTGCACAACTTAATCCTTCACCTATTCTGAACAAAGTGGAGAAGTGTTAAGAAATCTAAGCGTGTCCAAAGCTTTCAAACAGATAAAACAATTCCGTATGGCCTCTCTAGCAGGCTGTTTGTTGAATACTCCTTCATAGGACTTGTCCCATTCTTCAGGGTGACTTTAGTCATTCTCAACAAATTCTCTTGTATCTAGTGGGTCCTGAAGGACTGAACGTTTCTAGAGGTTGTCATAGATCTAGAGTCTCAGTGAGTGGTACAAGTAGTTCCACAGTTAGTAGAACTTACAAACTTTTTTTTTTTTTTTGAGAGAGATTTTTGCTACAGGGTGCATGTGCTCGCCAGAAAGAGAGAGAGACAGAGAGACAGAAAGCAAGAAATTACCCCCCGGGGGAGGATGGCCACACCACAATCTCTTCTCCTCCATTCTCCCCTTAGGATCTTGGGCACACATGCACATGTGCCCGGTGTGAGTTTAAGCCACCAGGTCTGGGACTCGAACTGTGGTCAATTGACTTAGTGTGAATCCTCTGTAGGATTATCTTTGCTGAAATGGGCACTGAAGAACAAGGGTTGCTAACTACTTTTCTGCCTCCAGAACATTCACACAAGAAACACATAAAATGGGGTCAAGAGTTTAAAATGGGAGGACCTTTAAGTTGTGTGCTGTACAACACCCTCAGTTGAATGTATTTGTTGTAAAATCCAATAAAGCTCTTCCATATTGCACAACTTAATCCTTCACCTATTCTGAACAAAGTGGAGAAGTGTTAAGAAATCTAAGCGTGTCCAAAGCTTTCAAACAGATAAAACAATTCCGTATGGCCTCTCTAGCAGGCTGTTTGTTGAATACTCCTTCATAGGACTTGTCCCATTCTTCAGGGTGACTTTAGTCATTCTCAACAAATTCTCTTGTATCTAGTGGGTCCTGAAGGACTGAACGTTTCTAGAGGTTGTCATAGATCTAGAGTCTCAGTGAGTGGTACAAGTAGTTCCACAGTTAGTAGAACTTACAAACTTTTTTTTTTTTTTGAGAGAGATTTTTGCTACAGGGTGCATGTGCTCGCCAGAAAGAGAGAGAGACAGAGAGACAGAAAGCAAGAAATTACCCCCCGGGGGAGGATGGCCACACCACAATCTCTTCTCCTCCATTCTCCCCTTAGGATCTTGGGCACACATGCACATGTGCCCGGTGTGAGTTTAAGCCACCAGGTCTGGGACTCGAACTGTGGTCAATTACATGGGAGTCCAGCAACATAGCCATTACGCCAACTGCTGGTCCCAAGATCTTACAAACTATTGATGCAGCAAGCCATACTTCATTGGGATGTGTAAGATATTTTGCAATGTCTGAAAGCTCATGAACATTGCTAATTATTATCTCTTTAGGACAAAGCACTTAATACACCTCACTCTCACTATGAATATAACACCTGTAAGTATGAATTTCTGTTAACCAATATTTTACTATAAACATTTGTTGAACATTGTATTTGACCCCATCCTAAGCCCAGGGGTGTAATATGTGTTTGCATCACCACCAATGGGTAGGCTGGGATGTTCTCCTTCGGTTTTTGGGTGATACAACAAGAAAAGGAGTGAAGGAGGCCTCTTGGGTATACGAGAACATCTCTTTTGTTTCTCCTTTAGAAAGAATATAGGCTTTAATTTCTCCTTCCCACTGAGTCTTTTCTGCCTTTGCCCTGTCTTCCATTTCTCTTTTCTTTGGTAAATATGGTTTTCCACCCCTCTGAGATGACTAAGCTTCTGGTTGCTGCTTCACTCCCCCAGATAAATATACACAAAGAATGCACATGGGGACCAGATGTTGGTGCAAGGATAATGCAAGGATCTACAAGGCTGACCCATGATAAGGTTCTAGATTCATGTCTAGAGACCTCCCTGAGTACACTTGGCATACTTTTGCCCATGATCTGGGACTGGCAGAAATTGGAGTAGATCGCTGTATCAAGAGCCTGTTGGGGAACTTCTCTCTCTCTCTCTCTCGCAGAAATAAATCAATTAAATTTTAAAAAAAGAATGCCTGTGATGATATTGTGCCTCTCAGCTTCTCAGAAAATCTCCTTTGCCCATGTTTAGTTGTTTTTCTTCCACTAGGCACAGTGGCTCAGAGCCTATCTGGCTCGCACTTGTCCTGGTGCTGTCTCTATCAGGTCTGTGTAATTTTTAACATGTAAATTATAACTCAATCAAAAGACAAGAAGGGGGTCAGTGGCATGGTGGTTAAGATGGTTGGATTCCACATGGCTGGCAGTATGGTTCAAGTCCTGGTCTCAGTGGCTTGAGAAACGTATCAAAAGTGTGTGCATGCTCAAAATTCCAAGAGGAGAATGAAGGAGAAGGTATTGCAGTGTGGTCATATCTCCCTGGAGGTGCTTTATCTATCTCTCCCTCTCCAGCAAGTGCATGTGCCCTATAGCAAATTAAAAAAAAATAAAGAAAAAGAAGGTATGAAAGTGAATATTAAGCCAACATCATGAAACTAATGCAAGGCTCTTTTGGATAATCTTTTGCCTCTCCTACCTATTTATTCAGAGTATTTATTACCTGTGTGTTCCCCATAGCTCAGATTTCTGTGTTCTAATGTATAGTCTGCATTCATATAATAGTAAATTCCTCTTTATTTCATCATTACTTTTGGTGAATGATTTTGCTTGTCCTACATCATTATTAGTATCTGCTCATTTGTCTAATGTTTTTTAGAACACATGAATATCCTTCTCATATATATTCCTATCACAGTCTTTGGTATGATGTGAAGGACTAAATACCATAATTAGGAAAAATAACTTCATGTGGTGTCATGCTTTGGGGATTTTTCTAGAACACTGGAGTAGGTCAGAGCAATCTTCCCCTGTGGCACAGATCTAGGACAAACGTTCTGGTCCCCTGGGACCACTCCAGAACCCCATACTATAAAGCTGCAGGTCTCTATTTTGAACATTATGAAAGTTTGTCCTACCCAATAGATGAGGATTTTGTGGTCAGAAAGCCTGTGCTTAGATACTAGGCAGGCTAAAAATGTAAATTCATGCCGTTTACAGAAGGTATAGAGATAATGTCAGCTTTAATTTCTATTTTATTTCCAAACACAGAGGATAGGCCAAAGGTCATGAATGGAAATTAAAAAAAAATGGAAAACAGATGTTAGGAAGCTCACTACAGAAATGGAAACACAAGCAGCACTGAAAATTATTTTCTAAAAAAGCACCCCCAAACAGACCACTGCTTAAAAGAAAACAAGAACCCAGAAAGTGGGGTATCTTATCAAAGTCTTATGTTCATAACAATATGTTTAGAAGCATTTGACATTTTAATATTTTTCTAAAGTGGTTTGACTTCATATATTCTCTTTTATATCTACAGACAGAATAAAGGAGGAAAAGATCTTCCGTTCCACCCACTATAAGTTCCTACAAAGAGAATGCCTGGAGTATAGATACTTTTCCAAAGCTAAAAATACAGGTACTTTATTCCAGTGCATTTATTCTTGAACTATCTTTCCATTAAAACACTTGAATTTGTTTCCTTTACATTAGTAAGGGCTATGTAGATTTCTTATTATAAAAATAAGTACTTAGTTTGGGCCAGTAGGTGGTGTGGTGGTTAAGGCACTTGACTCTCATGTGGTTGAATATGGTTCAAGTCCCAGACCTGGTGGCTTGAAAATCACACTGGGTATGTGTATATGTGTACATGCATGCTCAGAATCCCGAGAGAAGAATGGAGGAGAAGGGATTGCAGTGTAAACATCCCCCCTCGGGGTGGATTTCTCACTTTTTTTTCTCTCTCTCTGTCTCCCTCCTCTGAATGCATGTGCTCTCTGGCAACAATCTAAAATTATATATGTGTGTGTATATATATATATACATATATATATATATATATATATATAAACAAGCACACAATGAATGTCTAGAATCTGTCCTAAATCTTTTTCCTATGTTATCTTTTATATTGTCAGATAAGATTCATAAAAATGAAGAAAGGTATAGTGACATGATTAAAAAGCAATTCTCCAAATTTAAAATAAAACCAAAAATTAAGCTAAATTATTAACAGTACATATTCCTCATCGTGTCTTTCTTTCTTTTTTTTTTGGGAGAGGTTTTTGCTATAGGGCGCGTGCACTCGCCAGAAAGACAGAGAGAGACAGAGAAATAGAAAGCAAGAAATCATCCCCAAGGGGGATGGCCATGCCGCAATCCCTTCTGCTCCATTCCCCTTTTGGGATCTTGGACATGCATGCACATGCACCCAGCGTGAGTTTAAACCACCAGGTCCAGGACTCAAACCATGGTTGACTACATGGGAGTCCAGCGATATAGCCATTAGGCCAACTGCTGGTCCCCCTCATCGTGTCTTTCAATCCCAAAGCTCTCACCGATGGTTCTCTCGTGCGTCTCTATGTATTTGTTAAGTATTAACCAATTGACTCCAAGGATGACAAAGGGGAGTTGGCATGCATGTGCAGTACGTATGTAATTAAGCGGATGTAATTAAGGATCATTGCTGGATGCATTTACATTAGGATGTAATTATGAAGAAAGAAGTCAGTGAACAGCCAAAGGCATGCATGCTAAAATGTGCTTGGAAACCCAGAATCTGAGGTGAGTTCCTATTTCGGAAGAACTTATAAACATCCCAGTCACCAACTCTCAAGGCAGTGACAGGGGTGGAATAAGGAAAAGCCTGAGGGCTACCATGGCTAGAGTCATCAGAGCAGCCATCTGCCCTTGTCCTCTCTTGCTCCTAGGCGACCCTGCCACACGAAATTCACAGCATACCATTTTTATGTGCATTCTGACTTTCTCACAAGGAGACACATTATCGTGAGGAGTCTAACCATAGCTCATTTTATTTATGAGCCTCTGGTTAAATGTTAATAGCCCGGAGTCAAGAATCAAACACAAGAATTTAGAGCTAAAGATCTGACAAGCCAATCCTGTTTCTTTAGTTGTTTTAATATCATCAACAGTGAACACTTAGCATGCTTATTAAATGCCAGGCACCGGTCTAAGTATTTTAGATATGTTAACTCACTTAATCCTCAGGGCAACCACACGAGGCAGCTATTATTGTTATTATCATCTCCATTTTAAAGTGGAGAAAATTTAGGCATAAAGATGAAGTAATTTGCTTAAGGTCAAATAGCTGGGGAACAGCCAAGTGAGGTACGACGCCAGACCCAGCTCTCAATCACCATGTATTGTCTGTGTTTTTTCTTTTCACAGTTACTAGATAAATCATTGTATGATGATCTCTTATTATTTGAGGGGATCAAAATGATTGGATTGGAAGTGTGTAAGGCTGTTCATTTTAAATAGCGTTGGGGAGTTTTTCCCAACTTCACAGGTCTGTTTCATATGTCGAATATACCCAGCTTGCACCATAACACACATTACTTGACATAATATCTAAAACCATGCAAATTCATCTTCATCCTGTCTTCCGTGTGAGTAACTCATTGCCTCAGCAAATATAACAAACTTGTTCTTAATAAAACAAGACACAGTTTTGTTCGAAGACTAATTAAAAAGAAGGAAGTTGATCTCATGTCCATTAAATTGCTCGTTTGATAATCATCAGAGAAAGGCAAATCAAAACCACAACAAGATATCATCTTACCCCAGGTAGAATGGCTATTATCAAAAAGACAAATAATAATAATAAGAAGAACAACAACAGTAAATGCTGGCAAGGATGTAGAAAAAAGACAAACTCTTTGGTACTATTTATTGGTGGGAATGTAAATTAGTGCAGTCATTATGAAAAACATTATGGAGGTTACTTAAAAAACTAAAAATACTGTGACCAGCAGTTAGCGTAATGGCTATGTCACTGGACTCCTATTTAGTTGACCATGGTTTGCGTCCTGGACCCAGTGGCTTAAAACTCACACTGGGCACGTGTGCGTGCGTGCCCAAGATCCCTAGAGGAGAATAGAGGAGAAGGGATTGTGGCGTGGCATCCCCCCCGGGGGGTGATTTCTCGCTTTCTGTCTCTCTGTCTCTCTCTGTCGGGTGAGTGTACGCGCCCTATAGCAAAATCCTCTCAAAAACAAAACAAAACAAAAAAAAAAACAACCTAAAAATGTTGCTGTGTTAACTAGTAGTCATACATCCAGAGGAAAGGAAATCGGTAAGTTAAGTTACAGAAATATCTTCACTCTCATGGTGATTGTCCCACTGTTCACAATAGCCAAGGTATGAAATCTACTTTTCTGTTCATCAACAGACAAACGGATAAAGAAAAGTGCTGTTTATACACAATGTAATATTATTTCACCATTAAAAAGAATGCAATCCTGTCATTGGAAGAAACATGAATGACCCTGGAGGATATTAAGTTAAGGAAATAACTCAGGTGCAGAAAAAGAAAAATGACCGAGTTTTCTCTCATATGTGGAAATGTGAAAAGTTGAGCCTGTGAAGGTAAGAGTAGAAGAGTGATTACCAGAGGGGAGGAGTATGCGAGGGAGAATAGATAACTGATTAATAGGTACAAAAGTAGTTACATTAGAGGAATACGTTTTAGTTACCTAGTATAGAGGTAAATATAAGGCATTGTATATTTCAGAGTAGCAAAAAAAGAGGATTTTGATTGCTCTGAAAACAAAGTACTGACAAATGTTTGAGAAGACCCCGATATGCTAATTACTCTGATTTGACCATTACACATTGAAGTCAGTACTGGGAAATCACAAATATGTGCAATTATGGATCAGTTTAAAAGAATTCTCAAATTGCTAGTTTGATCTCTTTGGAAAACCTACAAAAGGTTAATACATGTGTTTCACTGAAGCATAATGAAAATTTACGTTTAGTGAGGATTCGGCTGGGGGGAAAGGAGAACATGCAAGATGAAATAACAAAGACTTTTCAGAAACAATTTCTCCTTCTTCACTTTATATAGAGCTTTCCTATGTGAAAAGAGGTTAACTTTATGTAGCTCCTGCCCTGCATATCACTATTATTTATTAGTGAGACATAACAACTTTATTTCATAATCATTTTCTTCCGGCCAACCAGCTGTGGTTACTCAAGGCAGATTAACTAGAACCTGATGGATTTCAGCCCCTGTTCAGCAATGCCAGCCAAATACTATAATTACACAGGATGCAGGCTGAGATAATGTCGACCTTGTACTTAGAGATAGTTCTAGATAAGCTCAACTGTCAGATTTGCAGGTCAGGCTTTTCAATCACTGGAGTTCTATCTGTGGGGAAAAAGAGACAGAAAAAAAAAAAAGGCAAACAAAAACAAAACATTTAGTTGTCATTTTAGTTGTCCTGAAACAAGATACTCAACACAGGTAAAAAATTCAAGAGATCAGAGTAGATTCCCCAACTTAGATCTTAAGAGCTGTGTGGAGGACGTGTCTTCACTGCCTGAGGAACATGTAATCTCTCTGTTCTTGCTGAGCCTGTGTGCTCTGCAGGTGGGGCACGTGGGAGCTTTCCCATGAGACCCTCTGCACACCGTTCACGTTATGAAATTTACATTCACTTGGACAAACAGTCTTTGTCATACCTCATACCTCGTTCTTTTGAAGGAAATGGGATTTCCTTAATAAGAGCACCACAGTATTTCCCCCATGAATCCAGATCACATTCCTGCATAGCGCTCTACCAAATAGAGAGGCTGCAAGGAAATGGCTTATTATTCTAAAAATCCTAGTGACCCAGAAGCAAAATATTTTTGGTCCTTATATTATAGTCATGTGTTCAGATTTCAAGTGCCAAGACCTCTGAGGTACGGATGTTGGAAATTGAACAAAGATGAGAGACACAGAGCATTAATTAATTCAAAATTAGTATTTTCCAATAGAGTATTGAGACAGATACTAAATAATCTTATTTACTAAAAAAAAATTCAGAGGCATTAAAGTTGTTTTTTTTTTTTTTCAGAGCATGATATTGGTCTAGTAGGTCTTGTAGAAGTCTAAACTCTCCTCTAAAACAAGTAGAGAGTACACTTCACCTTCTGGTTGACCATATTGAGTCATTTTATTTTAGTCTGAATCTAGTGCTAGGAAATTCACTAACTCTTGAGACTTCCTGTTTGCTAGTTGGATTACTCCAAGTGTTAGAGACTATTTATTTTATTAAGTTTTATTTTCTTAAGTAAAACTTTTCTTTGTAAATGTTTCTAGTTCTGTTCTCTGGCGGAATAAAAATCCATTTGATCTTTTTCCTGATACATCTTTAGATCTTAATGTTATATCTTTCAAATGAAGGACCATGTGTCTTTCATCTGCATATGCTCCTTCTCTGCTTAATAGTAATAGAAATATCTTATGAATACTAAGCATTGTGCCTGATGGTTATAGAAAAATGATAAGAAAGGAATCATATATACGTAAAGAAACGCTAACGGACTATAGTGTAAATTACTGTAATAGAAGCATGTATAAAATGTCAAAGGAGGGACTGGCAGGTGGTGTGTTGGTTAAGGGTGCTGGACTCCCACATGGCCGACCATAATTCAAGTCCAGATCTGGTGGCTTGTTTTCTTGCTCTCTCTCTCTCTCTTTCTCACTCTCTGGTCAAATTAAACAAACATACAAACAAATAAATAAAAGTTAAAAAAAAATGCCAAAGGAGTCCAAGAAAGGGGATATCTCATACTGCATAGAAATAGGGCTATGACAGCCACAGAAGAAATGAGGTTTGAATGAGTCCTAAGGGAGAAAATTTTTAGACAGGTAAAAAGAGCATTTTTCAGTCGGCAAGATCAGCATGTGGAAAGTCATAGCAGAAAAAAGATTTCATAGCACACGTAGTGACTGTATGGACTGTGTGGAGGGTGGTAGAGGAGTCCCGAAATGAAGGTGTTCAGGACACGAATAGCTTCTTATTCTCTGCTAAGGGTATACTGACCTATAAAGGAAGATAAGCCGATATAAGATGTGGAGTAGGAAAGTAGCTATGTCAAATATTTTAGAGGTATCATGCCAGTAGTTGTGCAATGGAAAGAAGATGAAATTAAAAGAAGGAAGACCATTTAGAAGATTTTATTTATTTATTTTGTTTTGTTTTTATTTTCACAATGGTCCAGCTAACTATTGAATAACGGTCGGGGGAATGGAGATTAAAAAGATGGATATGAAAATATTTACCATGTATTAATAGAATACACTAGTATTTGTTGCTGAAAAAAGATAGGGTGAGGGAAGGAAGGGATTTAAGGAACAGGATAAATCTGGCTATTAACAGTTTTGGTTACTTTAAGGTTGTTTAGTTGAAAAAAAAAACCCAAGTATACTATGGATGTTCAAATAATAAATCTTAGGAAAGAGTTCAAAGACTAATAATATAGAATTGGGAATCTTTAACCTATAAGTAGTACTTGCACCAAAGGAATATTCAGTGCAAGAAAATGCCATGATCAAGACCCTGGGAAACATGAACACTTGAAGGGCCACTGTACGAGAGGACCACTCTCTTAGAAGACTTAGAAGAATTGCTCAGAGAGATAAAAGGAAAATAAAGAGTAAATGGTGCTGCAGAGACCAAGAGGAGAGATTTCTCTGGAAATTCGTCATTGTCAGAGGACACAGAAAGGTCATGTTAAACAAGGACTGATAAACTTCTGGTGGATTTCTTGATTAATGACCCTTACTCATTATGGATGACCCTTATTCAAGAGTGATTTGAGTGAGATGAGATGGGAAGAAAAAAAAAAAAAACAGAGATGTTGTATTCCAGATAGTGGCTGAGGAAGGAGGTATTATATAAATTAAGTTTTTTTTTTTTTTTTTGGAGTGAATATGTTTTCTGTGTATCTTTTTTCCAATGATTTGGGGGGGCTACATGAGATTTACTACTGTCTCAGTCATAACAGAATTAATGTGGCTAATCTTGCTAACTACCTGTGGGAGATCTGTGAAGATCATTATCATCTCCAGCTTTGCACCATCACCCGCCTCTGAGAGGTCTCCAAAGTTTGAACTACAGACTTATGTACCTATCCAGAATAGAAAAATTTTACCATAGAGTGTGTTATTGGAGTAAAAGTACTGAATTGCCTTTGAAGTTCTTTACGAAAAGATAGAGGTAGAAAGAAATGAAAGAAAATCTGATACCATTTAAGAAGTTTAAAGCAGCAGTGCTGTCAATTAATGCAACTTTAAAAACAAGAAATAAAAAATAATGAAAGATTGAGTAACAGAATATTTGTTCTTTATAGAATTATTTGTAGGATCATATCAATGAGTTGATAATGGTAACAAATTTCTGAAAATTAATTGTGTTTAAAAGAAAAATGGGGAACCAGCAGTTAGCGTAATGGCTATGTCGCTGGACTCCCACGTAGTCGACCGTGGTTCGTGTCCCGGACCCGGTGGCTTAAAACTCACGCCAGGCGCGTGTGCATGCGTGCCCAAGATCCCGAGAGGAGAATGGAGGAGAAGGGATTGCGGCGTGACCATCCCCCCTGGGGGGTGATTTCTCGCTTTCTATCTCTATGTCTCTCTCTGTCTGTCTGGCGAGCGCACGTGCTCTACAGTGAAAATCTCTCAAAAAAAAAAAAAAAAGAAAAGAAAAATGGATTTTTTTAATTGCTAAGTAATGCTCACTTTTACATTTATTTGGGGCTTTGTCATTTTGGGGAAAAAGAAATGAAATTTCTAGAAAGTTAGGTGTGTTAAAAGTATAGTCATCTTATTAGCTTATCATTGTGCAAACTGATTTTCAAGAAAACGGTGTGCCACGCTACAGGTTTTGCTGACATATTTCACAACTCAATTACAGCTCAATTAGTTTTTAAGAGCTAAGAGAAGTTAACCAGAAGTTATATTTAATTTCTCGGCAACTTCGACTTGTAGTTTTTTTTTTTTTCAAGCTGATTTTGTAGGAATTGTTTGAAGCTATTTCATGGACGTGATCCTATTTTTCTTTTCTGACCCTGTGGCCTCTTCTTGAAAATAAATCTCTTCAGTGACAGACTCATTCAGAGCTGGTCTCAAATATTTGTCTCACCTCCTTGGTCTTCATTTGGAAACCTGCCTGAATAGTCTGGGGGAGTAAGAAGCTTCTAACTGCATTCCATGATCACTCCTTTGGAAATATATCCTGATATCTATAGTTTTAATTTTCCATTAAATAGTTGATTTTTGCTGTTAAGTTAGATATCCATTATGAGTAAGTGCTATTTAATTTGCTAGAATTTTGCCAAAACAAGCCTTCAAGAGGGCAGGTATCTATCTTTCTCAAATGGAAAGGCAACATGGGCAGTCTCTTCAGATGAGCTGGGTACCATGTGGAGTCAGAGATCAAAGCTCCCTGAGTCTTTCCACTCTGCCACTCTCAGTGTATAGTTTCCACCTCGTGTTTTGAGAGGGTTTTCCTTGCTGCTGCTATCTTGTCAGCATTCTGGCTGGTGAGAAGCAGGAAGGGCTGAAGAAAGACAGGCCAGCTATCACTGAGGGCATTTCCTAGAAATTGTGCACTATGGTTTTTTTTTGGAAAGGTTTTTTGCTATCGGGCACGTGCACTTGCCAGAGAGACAGAAAGCAAGAAAGCACCCCCCAGGGAGGGATAGCCATGCCACAATCACTTCTCCTCCATTCTCCTCTCAGGATCTTGGGCATGCACGCACATGCATCTGGCATAAGTTTAAGCCACTGGGTCCTGGACTCAAAACACCACTGACCACATGGGAATCCAGCGACATAGCCATTACGCCAACTGTTAGTCCCCACAGTATATTTTTATTTATACTCTGCCAGCAAAAATTTAACTAGGCTTATGTCTAGCTGCAATGGAATCTGGGCAATGAAGTAGATAGAATAAAGATTCCAGGTCGTTCTCTTACAGTAATCCCTGAAGTGTTCATTTTCCCCCAGGTCTTGATTCAAATACTACTTATGGATTAAAGTTTCTCAATTCTGAAACACTATTGATCTCTGAACTCTCTTCAAAAATCCGTTGTTTTGACACCTGTAGTATTCTGGATTTTTTTTTTTTTGGCCTGAAAACCCCCAAAGAAATCAAACCTATTCAAAATTAGACTTATCCCCCAAATCTCTTTCCTCCTTCACTCTTTATTCAGCCATAATTCCTATTTCATCTGTTAGTTAAATGTCACTAGCTAAACTAGCCACATGCTGAGCATACTATAACTAAAGAGAGAAGGGGACAGATCCTGGAGAACAACCAGGTGTGTCTGACACACTTTTCTTCTCTCTGCTCCCTCTGTCACATGATACCCTTGATTAAATCTGTTTGTTATTTTAATTCACTAAAGCTGTTTTGGGCATTAGTCATCTCTTCAGCTTTTAGGAAAATGATTTCTATACTCTTATCTTTATATATTTATATTTGCATCTATGATGTTTTCCTCATCTATTAAATAGTATTCCTTAAGGGCAAGGGTCTCAAGTATCAAAAGCCTACTCACATAGTTATTCATGCTAACGGAATTCAATAATACTCCAATTAAAATATTAAAGAGGTACATAAAGTAAAATTTTAAAATAAGCATTATATTATACTATTTTTGGTAGAATAAGATTCTTTCAGAAATTTCAGAAAACCTATCGAGTCTTCCTAGGAAGCTGCTTTGCTCCATATTAACAAATGTCTTGTTTGATGAATTGAGTTTTTTCTTTAAAGTTGGCTCCTCCAGATCATTCAAAACAGTGTCCAAACCGAATGGGTTTCCCAACTAACTGCTCATGTTTCTTCTGTTTTGCTCAGGAAGTGTTTTAGAGGTACTAGAATTACTTGAAAAGATTCAAATTGGACTCAAGAAATGAATCTGTTCACCTTGTGCGACAGAATAAGAACTCTAAGATCAGTTCTCTGCAATTTGCTTTTAGAATACTTTAATATATATATTTTAAATATATATATGTATATATATATACACACACACATATATATGTATATGTATGTA
>NW_006159859.1:5604125-5608162 GCF_000334495.1 Tupaia belangeri chinensis
TATATATATATATATATTGCAGTTATTATAATTAGGTATTGTAACAGGCCAGTTTAACGTTTAGCAGGACTGCAGCCATTTTGAAATTAAGAAAGGCCTCTAATGAGAACCACTTGACCAAATGCTGAATCATAGGGAGATCTATTTGAGGAATGGTCGGATGAGTAACCAAGAGTGGTTATTTGAAGAAATCAGGAAAATTATTAAGGGAAAAGCAATTGACTCTGATTGATTGAAGTGAGGAATGATCTGCATGTGTTTGTATCTTGTACCTACAAATACAGAGAACATGTTGACCTTTTCAAACAGTTTGATGGTATTTGCTGACTGTCTCTCTGTAACTGATTATAGAATAAACTTCTTTCTTCTCCAGCCTCTGTCTTTCATTTCACTGATTGAAGCAGCAACAGCTGGACCTACTTTGGCCAGTAACAGTGTCATAAGATACACAGACATAGGTATGATCGTCATGACCAAAGAAGCACCAGGGTCATTGAAGAGACAGAGGAACAGGGAGGTAGTGTGGGTGAGAACCTTTATTGTGGTTTTTAAGGGAAGGAATGGCAAAACAGGGTAGGCAAGTTTAGGATTGACCAGCCTGAAATTTTCAGCAGATTCTACAATGTAGGGACTGCCCTAACTACATGAATCCTAATCCCACAGTGATATTAGGGCAGTGGGACAGTGCTCAATCTGTGAGAACGTGATAAAGGAGGTAGTTGGTAAATATGAACTCTAGATTAGTTGGTTTGCTTAGGAAAAATATGCTCCCCAGAGGAATCTTTTGCCATATTTAGGAATTAGGTAGCTCTTGGAGGGACAGGTTTCCAGGATTCCCAAGGACCCAATTATGAAGCATCATAAAAGATAGAAAATAGAAAACATGATTAATATAAATCAATATACCATTTTTTCCTTTGTCAAAAATACCTAATTTTTACAGATTAGAACCATTTATTTCACAATTCCTGGGCCTACAATGAGCTTTTTACTTTTAAATACTTGCTATATATTTTTTTCTATTAAGTACAGACTGAAATTTATCTGTACAGTGCACCATTCAAGATTCCATCCTCTATTAGATGCAGTTCTGGCACAGTGTCTGAAGAAGTGCAGTATATGTTGTTAGAATGGATTAATTTACAACTGAAATGTACTTCCTGAAGCATAATTATCAAAACACATAATTTTCTGTTTTTAAGAGCACCTTATAACTCCTTTTTCATCAATCTCTCTACAATCAACTCCTCAGCATGTATATTTAATAGTGTCTCTATAAATATTTATTAGATTATATTTAACTTTAAATTTAAATAGCATATTTTAAATTTACTTTAACGGTGGTTAAGTAGGATTTCTTTATTTACTTTTTTTTTTTTTTTTCTGAGAGGTTTTTGCTATAGGGCATGTGTGCTCACCAGAAAGACAGAGAAAAGAAAAATATGAGAAATCACCCCATGGGGGGATAGCCACACTGCAATCCCTTCTCCTCCATTCTCCTCTTGGGATCTTGGGCACACACGCACACGCGCCCAGCGTGAGTTTAAGCCACTGGGTCCAGGACTCAAACCATGGTCAACTACATGAGAGTCCAGCAACATAGCCATTATGCCAACTGCTGATCCCTTCTTTATTTACTTAAGGTGTACTCTTCTTACTGTACTTCCAGGAAAATTTGTACACATAAAAACTGCATCAAAAATTGTATAAAAAATTCCCACAAATTTGGGACCAGAAGATGGTATAATGATTATGTCAGGACTCCCATGTAGTTGACCATGGTTTGAGTCCTAGACCCAGTGGCTTAAATCTCATGCCGGGTGCACGTGCATATGTACCCAATATCCTGAGAGGAGAGTAAAGGAGAAGGGATTGTGGCGTGGCCATCCCCTCTAGCAGGTGATTTCTTGCTTTCTGTCTCTCGTCTTTCTCTGTCTCTCCAGTGAGCATAATGCCCTATAGCAAAAATTTCTCTCTCTCAAAAAAAAAATTGTACAAATTTACAAAACAAAAGCAAATTCAAATTTAAATATTTTCCATCCCTAGAATAACAACTAAGTATTATCTTGGGATCCACTAATGAGTTTAAGTTATCATTTATTAACCTCTTAATGTCTTTAAGTCAGTTTTTATTATTGAAGTATTTTATTATTGAAGTATCCCAGTCATAAAAGAGATTGCTTGGAAGTGTAAGGTATGTAGTATTGTATAAGGATACTTGCGGGGCCAGCAAGTGGCATGGTGGTTAAAGGCACTGGACTCCCACATGGCCGACCATGGTTCAAGTCTTGGACCTGGTGGCTTGCTTTCTCACTTCCTCTCTCTCTCTCTCTCTCTGATCAAACTGGAAAATAATAATGATGATAATAAATAAAAGTTAAATAAAATACTTCTTTAAAAATTAAAAAAAAGTTTACTTGGAGTTTAGGATTAAGTCTATATGCTTTTCAGAGATTGAACAATCAAAAAAAATTTAAAGAATGAGCATAGCAAGTAGCATTTGTATACCAGACACAATATAAAGTATTTAAAATAAAATAGGATGCTTAATTCAGGAATATGTGATCATATACATGCCACAAGCACTTCATATGGTCCCAAGGAGCTGCAACTGAGGGACACTACAGAAAGAGCTCACTGATGGTTTTATTTAGTCCAATCTAAATGCCAAAACCTCTCACGGATATGACCTTGAAGTCTACTTTTAGAAGGTTATCAATGAAATATTTGGCATACTTCCAGTTTTCACATGCTCATCCAGATATATTAAACCTAGAAAAGAAAAGATGATGGTTCTCTTATGTGTTCAGTAAGAGTAAGCAACAGATGTATTCAGTTCTCTTTATAATTTCTTTTGGCCTATGGAATATTTGTGACCCATAGATATTCATCTTACCATTTCTAATTATAGTTTTTACCAATGAACTCTGGTATTTTATAATGACTAGAACATGGCAGTATTCATTATGGTATAAAAAGAAAGCTATTTAGTGGACTAAACGTGTGTGTGTGGGGGGGGGAAAGCAAGGCAATCAGTCACATGATTCAAATCTCTTCCTGGTTCTTTCACCGTCAGTTATGTAATTATGATTTTTTTTTCCTGGACTAAGGGATGAATACAAACATGTGACTTGTCTTCTAGTTTGGCCAGTAATCGTGTTGATGGGTTAATTAGCCTATTGCTTAGCTTCCTCCTCTCCCTTCAGATTGCTTTCAAGTATAAAGCGACAGAACCAACTTTCCATGTTGTCACTAGCAATGCCTCACGACTTCTGTCGTGAACTTATTTGGTGATTTGCTTAAAAACCGAGGTTCTTACTCAGTTTTATTTTTACCTAGGTCGATTGCAGATTAGTGTATTTGGAGGAAGGATTAAGTATTTTACCTGCTTGCATCAGAAGTACGTGAAGAGAACGCCTAGATGATAGCGGGTAATAGATAATGAGTTTGGCACCTGCCCAGAGTGAGGTCCGGCCCTGAGTATTTCATTACTTACTCAGACAACTGAGCATTCAGCTTCTGGATCGACTCAGATACCTGAAAATCAGCTCTTCTGGCACGTTTACAACCTGGTGACCAAATTTATGCAATCTTAAGTCTCTCTGCTGATTTACCTGGAAAGGCCATTATGTAAGATAATGAGTGTAACAGATGAAAACCGGTAAATGCTTTTCCACACTGTCACTTTATATAATAAGGGAAGTTCTGGTATTTCCTCACTTAGGCATGGCCATCCTCATGTGATCTACCTCTTAGAGAGGTGGCCCCTTCTTTTGTATCAAAAACTCCTTGATTAATTTTCCCCTTGATCATACATATATTTAACCAGGGAATTTTTAACCCAAGTCCATGTATAAGCCTGATACCTTCAAATATTCAGGATAAAATAGTAGTTAACAATATCAGTGCAGAAAATATTTATTTACTCTTTCCTGTATTTGAACTTCAAAAGATTTATGAAACTCTAGCCAGAGCCTTCCTTAAGATGGAATTTAGATTGGGACAAGGGCTGAGGTTGGAACTGGAATAAATAAGGG
>NW_006159859.1:5608232-5633617 GCF_000334495.1 Tupaia belangeri chinensis
AATGAAGTATCTTTTCTTTTTTCACTATCTTGTACTTCTTTAGGAGTTTTGACCCAGATGATTAATGTAGATGCACTAAGATGATCAGTATATCGAAGTTAGCTAAGCACAGTTATTGAGGGGGAGATAACTGAAACAAACTATATGAGAGACTGAGAAATAAACCAAGATGAGTCAGATAATAAAATGTAGCACAACAGATATGTCAATAGGAATTGAGAACCAACAAATATAAGAAGATAGGTAAATTAGGATGAAAAATGAGACAGACCTGTGAAGACATCTTTTTAAAGCCAGGAATAGAAAGAGTAAAAATAGAAGGAGGAATGAGACCAAAAAAGTTGAAAAATTTAAGATTTCAGGCCAGCTCTGTGGCCTGGTGGGTTAGGCAACTGGATCTCATGTTGCCAACCCACGTGGTTCAATTCCCAGACCTGGGATCTTGAAAAGTGTGCTGTGCATGTGTGCATGCTTGCCCAAAATCCCAGAAGGAGGGAGAGATGGAGAAGAGGGGTAGCAGCATGACCATGCTCCATGGTGGGGGCGTATGCTTTCTCCTCCTCCTCTCTCTCTCTCTGTCGCCCTATCTCTCTCTGGCAAGTGCACAATCCTTCTAGGAAAAAGAAAAAAAATTCAAATTACTTTATTGCTTTTTAAAAAGTCTTTTTAATTGCTGTTAAAGGAACTGATAATCTTACAATATTTCTGGCCACTTTGTTGCTATACCAAAAAAAAGATAAATAATCACTTGGATAGCTTTTATATATTAAAATAATCTCTGAATGGTACTTTTGATTTTTCTTATTTTAAAATTATTATAAAGTAAGTTAAGAGTGCAGTCAAGGGGACAAACTGGTGAACTTGATCTTGGTTTTGCCACTTATCATCTCAAGATATTTAACTTTAAACTTCCATTTTCCCATCTAAAAATGGGTATAGTAATATTAAGTGCCTCTTAGATTTACTGTCTGCTTTAAATGAGTTAATACATGGAGATCTTGAAAAACAGTGCTTATAAAAAAGTGTTAGCAGGAACCAGCAGTTAGCGTAATGGCTATGTCGCTGGACGTAGTCGACTGCAGTTCGCGTCCCGGACCTGGTGGCTTAAAACTCACGCTGGGCACGTGTGCATGTGTGCCCAAGATCCCGAGAGGAGAGTGGAGAAGAAGGGATTGCGGCGTGACCATCTTCCCTGGGGGGGGGGTGATTTCTCGCTTTCTGTCTCTATGTCTTTCTCTGTCTGTCTGGCGAGCGCACGCGCCCTGTAGCGAAAACCTCTCCAAAAAAAGAAAAAAAAAAAGTGTTAGCTAAGTCTTATGATTACAACAGTTGGACGGAGTCTTATCATTCTGTATTCATTCATGTTCCCTTATGCAGAATCAAATGATTTTTTTTTCTACATAAAAGCCTTGAAAGATTAGTAAGTTATTTTTCCTTGATCTTTTGTCATGTTTATATTTTGAACTGAGGGGCTGGTGGTTTTCAAAATTACTTAAATGGTAGAAATGATAGGCAATCATTTTGAGAAGTTTTATTGTAAATAACTAGAAACAAAAGGAGATAGTTTGGGGTTGCGAGCATAAAAGCTTCATCTGTTATATTCTGTGAACTCTATTTTCTTTACTTTAAATCTCTGCCCGGTAGTGACTAGGGGAAATGCTGGCATTGAGTTTGATTAGAAATTGAAATAAATCTGCTAAAAATCTAAGATTCATGTTGGTCGATCACATTCCTTCTATAATCTAATCTGCCTCGAGGAGTGATACTGCATGATTAGACTTGCTGGTTTATGAATGCAGCTGGTGCGGGTTTCACAGTTTAAAACCACTGAGAGCAGAAACCAACCTCACATATGGTTTAGCTTAATCACATACGAGTTAGCTTAATCTCCTGATAGGAGCTGAACTTCTTTGGAAGAAGTTAATCAGAAGTCACAATGCATTCATGTGTGCAGCAGTGATTGGCCATAGCACTAACTGACAAAGAGAAGTGCATTATTGAGAAAGTATGTTATATGTGGTTTTTGTTTCTGGAATTCTACATGTGACAAGCAACAACAACATTTTGCCTGTTTTCCACAACACGAGTAAAAATGGCACGACTGTTTACACTACTGTTTTGCTACTATTACGTCCACCGAGCCAACATGACACAGTGATATCTTTGGTTGATTAAATGGATGCTTTCACGGACTCATGTTAAGTCCATTTGAAAAACAACGTCACATAATCCTTACAAGATCTGTGTGATAGTAACTCATAAGCTTGATTTAGGTCATAAAATTAAAAACTAAAAGCTGATAAATTAGTAATCCAAAATCGTCCAAATGGTAAGAAATAGGATTGGGATTTAAACCTGGTTGTACGTGACAAGCCACCACACACATCCTATCTATGTACTTCCATATTGTTCCCATAATCTGTATTCCACAGGTCTTTAAAATTTTTAAAAAATAATAATTTAATCTTATTAGTTATTGTTTTTTATTTTTTTAATTTGATGAGAGAGACAGAGAGAGAAAGGGAAAGTGAGAAAGCAAGCCATCAGGTCTAGGACTTGAACCATGGTCAGCCATGTGGGAGTCCAACATGGAATTCTACATGTGACAAGCAACAACAACATTTTGCCTGTTTTCCACAACACGAGTAAAAATGGCACGACTGTTTACACTACTGTTTTGCTACTATTACGTCCACCGAGCCAACATGACACAGTGATATCTTTGGTTGATTAAATGGATGCTTTCACGGACTCATGTTAAGTCCATTTGAAAAACAACGTCACATAATCCTTACAAGATCTGTGTGATAGTAACTCATAAGCTTGATTTAGGTCATAAAATTAAAAACTAAAAGCTGATAAATTAGTAATCCAAAATCGTCCAAATGGTAAGAAATAGGATTGGGATTTAAACCTGGTTGTACGTGACAAGCCACCACACACATCCTATCTATGTACTTCCATATTGTTCCCATAATCTGTATTCCACAGGTCTTTAAAATTTTTAAAAAATAATAATTTAATCTTATTAGTTATTGTTTTTTATTTTTTTAATTTGATGAGAGAGACAGAGAGAGAAAGGGAAAGTGAGAAAGCAAGCCATCAGGTCTAGGACTTGAACCATGGTCAGCCATGTGGGAGTCCAACACCTTAACCACCATACCACTTGCCAGCCAAGGTCTTTGAAATTTTTAGCACTCTGGAGTCAACATATTTATAAAAATGAACTAGTACAACTTCAGAATAAACTAAATATTTATTTTTGTTTTTATTATTAAGTAATTAATTTTTTGCCCTAGAGAGAGAGGGAAAGTTAGAAATCACTTCCTCCCCAGGAAGAATAGCCATGTCACAGTCCCTTTGTTTCTATTCTCCTCTTGGGATTTTGGGCATGCATGCTTATGTACCCAGCATGATTTTCAAGCTGCTGGGTCTGGGACTTGAACTGTGGTTGGACACTCCAAAATCTTAACTACTGTGTTACCTGCTGTCGCCTGAATATTTATTTTTAAATGTATATTTATACATTTATATAACTGAATGTAGATAGCCTTATTGAAATGTAGTACTTTGTGCTTATTTATTTGCATACATATATTGGTAAAAACTCTTCTGGATGATATCAGCCTAATACTTTCACAACTGGAAACCACTGCATGACACCACTTGATGTGACTTGATTCCTTTTGGCTGTATGTAAAATTCATGTTTATACTAGAGGAGTTACCCTAAAACAGGTGTATATAAAGTGACTATGTTAAACTATGCTTTCTCATTAATTTTTATTATAAACTGGGAAATGTGTTCTTTGGGGATATAACTGGCTCTAACTCACAATACATATGATCTTAAAGATCCTAGAATCCTTGTGATTTTCATAATATAAAGGTGATATGCATTTATTTTTAATAACTGCTACATAGTTAAAGAAACAATCAATATGCTTCTACATGCTCCTTTTAAAGTAACACATTTGCCATGGTCTGCATGTTTGTGTTTTCTCTGCCCCCAGGATATTTATGTGTTGACGCCCAATCTCCAGTGTAACTGTATTAAGAGGTGAGGCCTTTGTGAGATGATTTGTACCATTGTGAAAAAGACCTGAGGAAGGCTGAGAGCTGGCATGGTGGTAGTGCAACTGGATCCACACAGGAAAAGTCCTAGGTTCCTGTCCTGGTACCTCCCTGAGAACACCTGCAAGACAGGCTGGTTGGGATGGGGGAGTGTGGATCTCAGCATGAGGACCCTGTTGGGCGTGCCTGTCTCTCCCAAGGAAAAAAGAAAGAAAATAAACTTAATTTTTAAAAAAGCATACCTGAGGGAGGTTGTTTGCCCTTCTATCACATGAGGACACAGCTAAATGATGTCGTCTTTGGAGCAGAGAATCATCTCTCACCTAAAGATTCGGAATCTGTGAAACTGCTGCTGCCTTGATTTTGGACTTCCCAGCTTCCAGAACTGTGAGCAAAATAGTATGTATAAATTACCCAGTTCAAGGCATAGTGTTATAGTAGCCTGAATGGACAAAGGCAACATTTTAAATATTAAAATTTTGAAAGTTTATTTTCTTTTTATTTAAAGTTTTATTTTATTTATTTATCATATGACTTGACTTTGCAAGTAAACTGGAATTCTGGCATTTAGTTAAGTTCCAGAAATTTCCTTGTAACTTTTCAAAGGGTGTATGTAGACATAGTTGATTTTCTTAACACTAAGTTGGAATACATAAGTGCACATCATTGTGCTCATGAACAAAAGTTTCTCCAAAGTCCTCTTTCTGTGGAGCTTCTGTATCTTTATGGTTTAACATTTCTGGTTTGTCCCTAAGTTTTCAATGTAGAATTTCTGTGTTCCCTTCTAACACCAAATATTGTTCTCTGGAGATAGCTATTGTTCTGGTCTTATATTGTTCTGGTTCTTCTCAGAATAGCACAATAAAACTATTTAACTATGAAATCAGCAGATGTTATAGTGGTTATGTCGTAGTACTGCCACGTGGTCAATAACAGTTCAAGTCCCAGGGTCGGTGGCTTTACATTTACGCTAGTTACATGTGTGTGCATGCCCAATGGAGGAGCAGGGATTGCAGTATGGCCATCCTCCCTAGGGCATGATTTCTCACTTTCCCTCTTACTATCTTTGTCTCTCTCTCTTTCTTAGGAGTACATGCATCATAAGGCAAAAACCTCTACCAAAGGAAAAAAATAAAAGATACTCAGCTAAGTCTACTAACCTAAAGGCAGGATCATATTTAATCAAATGTTCCTTATTTATGCTCAATTAACATGAAAAATCTGGCTCTTACATCTAGCATTTGAATGTTCATTATCCCTAATACTAAATCTTCTTCAATTTGGAAATTTAAAAAAGTACTCTCAAGAAAAGATCTTCTGTGTGTGTGTGTATGTGTGTGTGTGTGTGTTTTGCTACAGAGAATGCATATTCTCCAGAGAGAGAGAGAGAGAGAGAGAGAGAGAGAGAGAGAGAGAGAGAGAGAGAGAGAGAGAGAGAGAGAGAGAGAGAGAGAGAGAGAGAGAGAGAGAGAGAATCTCCTCCTCAATGGGGTGTGGTCACGCCACAATCCCTTCTCTTCTTCATTTCTTTATCCTTTCAGGACATCAGGCATGTGTACACACACATCCAATGTGTTTTTTAAGCTGCCTGCGTCAAGATTCAAACTGTGGCTGGCCATGTGTCGGACACCCTTAATCACTGAACCCTTAAGTCATCCCTTAAGTAAATATTTGAAGAAGGGCCATTTTTGAATACTTGCAGTAGCTAAATGACTAGAGTATTACCTCAGGAAAAGTGGTGCCAGCAAAGTTACCCACTTAGTCAAAGATATTCAGCAAAACCTGCTTATACCCTGTATTTTCACTCTACAGAATCTACTTAGGAAAGAGAAGAATGATGTTTCTTTAAAGATAATCTTAAAAAATGTGAAAAAAGCTTTATATTATTTTATTTTGGAGAGGAATATAGTGAAAAATAGTGAAAAAATAAAAATAGTGAAAACACTTGACTTTGTTTGGAAGAGGGGCATAGTTCAATGATAGAATTTCTAACTACCGATCGCTCTCCATAGCAATAAGAGAAACACTGGTATTTTGGCTTTTAAAAAATACATATATTCTAAATAGCACTTGATTTTATAATAGCATGCAGGTTTATGTTTCATAGAAGTCAATGAAAAGCTTTAAGGATTGACATTGCCATGTTAGACCTTTTAGCAATGGTGGGGAAAGATATAAAAATTTCATACAAAGACTACACAATATGGAAAACTGTATGATAAAATTCTCTATTGTGTGATCTCCTGATTGTGTACTATTCAGAAGAGAAAAAGCTCAATCAAGGTGAAGGGATTCAGAAAGATCCTAGTCCTATGAGTCCTATTACTGTTCTTTGTTTTCTTTTTTAAGAGAGATTTTTGCTATAGGCATGTGCACTTGTTAGAGAGGAGGAGAGAGAGAGAGAGACAGAGGGACAGAAAGTGAAACATAACCCCCTAGAGGGATGGCCACACTCCAATCCCTTCTTCTCCATTCTCTTCTTGGGATTTTGGGCATGCACGCACACGTGCCCAGTGTGAGTTTAAGTTGACGAGTCCAGGACTCGAACCATGGTCAACCATGTGGGAGTCCAGCAATAGAACTGTTTTGCCATCTGCTGGTTCCTCCTGGAATTGTCTTTAAAGGAAAAGGACTGGCTAGCAGAAGAGGAAGAATATAAGCATACAGACCTATATAGAAACCAGCATGGTGTACTTATGGAGTGTTTATATCACTACCTAGCAAATCGTCTTGATGCTTATGCCCTTCTCATTGCCTAGAACAGGCAATAGGCTAAGCTTTTTTTCCATGAATGAGAACATAATTTTCGAACAAATCCCAGATCATTGCTCCTGTCAGAGTCAATGTTACTTTTGAAGTAAATGCTGAAACTAATGGCTTTATAATGATATTTTTACAGACTTTACTTATTTAAATAATCTCATGGATATTAAATTACTACCTTGGGTCTGGCAGATAAAAGTATCTGTGTTTTGGCTTACAAATTTGTTTATATCGGAAACTACTTCTTCAAAAAAGGAATAAAAATTTAAGGGTGGAGTGACTGTGTCATCTCATTCTTAATAGATCTGTGTTTCTCATAAATTGGAAGGGCAGAGTGATGGACTAAATTACAGGGAAAAAAATTATTCTAAAATATCTAGGCAGGCATTCATGTGGAAGAAATATACAGGAAAAAAATGACCCATACAGAGAGATTTACAAAGGACAGGAGAGCTTACAAAGAAGGTAGAGTAGGAAGTTATGCATGGATGTATACCTCTTATTTTCTTTCCTCCTTTTTTGTCCTCTCTCCTTCCCTCTAGTCTTCTTGGTATCCAATCTTGTTCTATTATCTGCATACCTAGCAATTCTATTGTCAGAAGTTAACTCCCCCAAATATCCCCCAGCTAGATCTGAGAATTTTGGGTGCTACCTTTATAGTAAAAAACAGACACCTAACTGTTCTACTCCTGCTACCCCACCTTACCATTCCTCGAGTAGACCATTCCTTTTTATGAGTCTGACATTTTTTTCTGGAAAACTTGTCTTCTATCTTTTCTTTTTAAGAATTACTTATTTTAATTTTATTTATTATTTTTAAATTTGAGCAGAGAGAGACAGAAAGAGAGAGAGAAAGTGAGTATACAGGAAAAAAATGACCCATACAGAGAGATTTACAAAGGACAGGAGAGCTTACAAAGAAGGTAGAGTAGGAAGTTATGCATGGATGTATACCTCTTATTTTCTTTCCTCCTTTTTTGTCCTCTCTCCTTCCCTCTAGTCTTCTTGGTATCCAATCTTGTTCTATTATCTGCATACCTAGCAATTCTATTGTCAGAAGTTAACTCCCCCAAATATCCCCCAGCTAGATCTGAGAATTTTGGGTGCTACCTTTATAGTAAAAAACAGACACCTAACTGTTCTACTCCTGCTACCCCACCTTACCATTCCTCGAGTAGACCATTCCTTTTTATGAGTCTGACATTTTTTTCTGGAAAACTTGTCTTCTATCTTTTCTTTTTAAGAATTACTTATTTTAATTTTATTTATTATTTTTAAATTTGAGCAGAGAGAGACAGAAAGAGAGAGAGAAAGTGAGAAAGCAAGCTGCCAGGTCCAGGACTTGTACTAGAGTCAGCCATATTGGGATTCCAACACCCTAATCACCATGCCACATGCTGGCTCCCTTGTCTTCCATATTTAAAAACCAAATGACTGCTACTTTGGTTATTGCTAAAGAAACATTGCTATCCTCTGGTCCACCCCTTTTTCTGTCATCTCCCACACATTGAAACAATTATAACTTTTAACAGGGTTTAGGAAAAGTTAAGGAATAATGGAAAAAAACCTACAGTTTCTACCAAATTATCTGCATGTGAAAGGACTGTTCATCCCTGATACTTAGGACTATTTCAAACATCTGTAGACCAAACTATTCATAAGTTCTTCCCCAGTTAAGATATGTTGCCCACATCTTCATTTTCTGTCCTAAGATTAATATTTTCTGAAAATTTTGAAAGCAGGAATTATCATTCTCTATAAACCTTCCTATTGGGTGTGGATGCATTTCTGAGATAGTTGTAGGTACCACATCTCACTCAGGGAAACATGATCTGTGTTTTTGTTCCTAATAAGGCAATCCTACAATAGTCCAATCACAGGATGTTTTCTACATCTGAGTTAGCTTGTCTTATAAAAACCAGAGGTGACAAGACCAGCAGATGGCGTAATGGCTATGTCACTGGACTCCCATGTAGTCAATAGTGGTTTGAGTCCTGGACCTGGTGGCTTAAATTCATGCCAGGTACGTATGTGTGCGTGGAGTTTTCTTCTAGTAGTTTTATAGTTTCGGGTCTTAAATTTAAGTCTTTAATCTATTATGAGTTGCTTTTTGTATACAATATGAAGTGAAATTAGAGTCTAATATTCTTGTGCTTGTGAATATCCATCTTCCCCAACAGCATTTAATGAAGATACTGCCCTTTCTCCATTGTATTGTATTTTTGGCATCTTTGTTGAAAATCAGTTTACTGAAAGTGTATGGATTTATTTCTGGATTCTCTATTTTTTTTTTTTTTTACAAAAGACCTATTTTTATGCCAGTACCATGCTTTTTAAAATTTAAAAAATATATATAGAGATTTTTGCTGTAGGGTGTGTGTGCTCACCAGAGAGACAGAAAGTGAGAACACACCCCCTACCCCCAGGGGGATGGCCATGTCTCAGTCTCTTCTCCTCCAATCTCCTCCTGGGATTTTGGGCATGCATGCACAGGTACCTATCATGAGTTTCAAGCTTCAGGGTCTGGAACTTTAACCATGGTTGGCCATGTAGGATTCAAGCAACATCACATTACACTATCTGCTGGTCCCCCATGCTTGGGGACTATACTTACTACTATAGCTTTGGAGTATATTTTGAAGTCAGAAAGTGTGATGCCTCCAGCTTTGCTCTTTTTGCTCAAGATTATTTTGGACATTCAAGGTCTTTTGTGGTTCCCTAAGAATTTTAGAATCATTTGTGCTATTTCTGTGACGAATGATATTAGAATATTGATGGAGATTGTATTTAATCTGTAGATAGCTTTGGGTAGTATTGGGCATTTTAACGAAATTGATTCTTCCAATCCATAAATATAAAATACTTTCCATTTACTTGTGTCTTTTATTTTTTTCATCTATGTTTAGTTTTCAGTATCTAGATATTTCACCTCCCTAGTTAAAACTATTCCTCAGTACTTTATTTTTTGTAACTATTGTAAATGGGATAATTTTCTTGTTTTTCCCCATATAGCTCATTCTTCATGTATAGAAACACTACAGCTTTACTGTTTACTAGTTTTAATATTTTTTTGGTGGAGCCCTTAGTATTATCCATATATAAAATCATATCACTCTAACCAGGAACAGTTTAACTTTTTTCTTTCATATTTCGATGCCTTTTATCTCTTACTCTTGCCTAATTGCTCTGGCTAGGACTTCTAGTACTATATGGATTTGAAGTGGCTAGAGTGGTCACCCTTGTCTTATTCTTTTCTTTTGGAGAGATTATCACTGTAGGGCACGTGCGCTTGCCAGACAGACAGAGAGAGACATAGAGACAGAAAGCGAGAAATCACCCCCCAGGGGAGATGGTCACGCCGCAATCCCTTCTCCTCCATTCTCCTCTCAGGATCTTGGGCACGCACGCACACGCGCCCGGCGTGAGTTTTTAAGCCACCGGGTCCGGGACACGAACCGCGGTCGACTACGTGGGAGTCCAGCAACATAGCCATTACGCTAACTGCTGGTTCCCACCCTTGTCTTATTCTTGATCTTAGAGAAAAAGCTTTCAACTTTTCATTATCGAGTATGACATTAGCTATAGTTTTGTCATATATAGCTTTTGTTGTGTTGAGGTACATTCTATATCTAATTTGTTGAGAGTTTTTATCATGATATATTTATATATATTTTATGTGTTACTTCATTCTATACATAATTCGAAGCAGTTTTTAAAAATATAGGTAGTTTTAAGTAAATTAAAAATTCTAGCCCAAAATACAATGATTAAAATGAAAAATGGATGAGAGCAATGGGAAAAGTAGTACACAGATATACATACTGTCATTTCCTAAGGTTGAGCGACACATTTAACCATGAACTTTGTCAGGCAAAGAACAAGCGGATATGATGGTTATAGAACTCATTTGGAGATAATTCATACGGACATTCCTAAAGAGAACACTGAGTAATAGAGGAATAACACAGGAAACACAGAAAATTATATCTTCATTAACATCCCTAAAGCAAATTTACCATTGCACATTTCCTCCTCCATCAACACATTAGTTCAGGACTCCATCATCTCATACCTGGACTACATAAACTGCCTTCTAATTAGTCTTCCTTCTTCTACTCCTAAAGCTCATTGTTTATATGGCAGCTTTTTAATAGTGTCCTTTTCAAAACCTATGTTAGATTACATCAGTTCTCTGTTTGATGGGAAATCCCTCCAAAGGCTTTCCATTGTAAGATGAATGGAATTCAGCTTTTTACCTCACCTCAAATGCCCCACATAATCTGCCCTGCATATCCCTTCAACATCTCTCTGATCCAATCCTCTCACTCACTCTGCTGTAGTCACGTTGAGCTATATTCAGTTGCTGAAACACACCAAACTTGCTTCTACTGAAACACTAAATTGCTATACTCACAGTTATTGCCACAAAGTCATGGACACCTATTTTAGGTTTTCATTATAATAGTATCTTCTTTGAGGTACTAACACCTTCCAATTATCTGTTGTTGCCTACTCAACCATCCCAAACCTATTAAAAAGATAATCACTTGAAGCCAGTAGGTAGCATAGCGGCTAAGGTGTTAGACTCCCATGTGGCCGACTGCATTTGAGTCCCGAACCTGGTGACTTGCTTTCTCATTTCCCTCTGTATTTCTCTCTGTCTCTCTCTGGTCAAATTTAAAAAAAAATAATAATTAATAAAATTAAGTACATCTTTTAAAAAATCATTTTCTTAGGTTACAAATATGCAATTTTAAGTTAAATTTTTATTCTGTGGGACCAGCAAGTGGTGTAATGCTTACATTGCTGAACTCCCATGTAGTCGATCATGGTTTGAGTCCCAAACCCGGCAGCTCAAAACTCATGCCCAGTGCATGTGTGTGCCTGCCCAAGATCCCAAGAAGAGAATGAAGGAGAAGAGATTGAGGCATGGCCATCTCTCCTGCAGAGTGATTTCTTGCTTTCTATCTCTCTGTCTTTCTGGCACATGCCCTATAGCAAAAATCTGTCTTAATTTTTTTTTTATTCTGCATGTGCAGAAAAACATGCAAAACAATTAATGTATTTATTATGTTCAGCCTAATGGATTTATATAATATCAACACACTTATGTAATAAATAAGAACATTATGATTACCCCTGAACACTCCTTAGATCCTCCTCTAGTTATTAATCCCTTCTAGGGTAACCACGTGCATAATGCTTATCACTATAAACTAGCTATGTCTTATTCAGTACTTCACTAACTGTGCATGTGCTCTTCTGTGTCTGGCTTCTTTTACCCAACATTATATTTCTCAATCATTGTTGGGTTAAATTACAGTTGATGTTGTTGTTATTAATACTTCCATTGTTTCACAGTATTTCATTTTACATACAAAGCACAGTTTATCCATTTTGTAGTAGGTGGTGTAACTGATCCCACATTAGAAGTAAAACAGAATTAAACTTATGTAGCCTGCCAACTTTCTCTCTGCCTCTCAGTGGTGAAATACTAACTTGACTAATTTTTATTTTCTTCTTCCTTTGTTCTCTCCTAGCCTTGTTTGGTAACAATTTGCCACACCCAAGTAAGCAGCTTGGGAAGATCCAGCACATAGGTGTTCTGAAATAACGTTGACCATACTTTGAACAACTGTGTGTCTCTTCTCTGCAGGAGAAAAGCTAACTCACCTTGAGATTTTGTGAGCTTGTTTTGGGAAAACCTGGCAGGAACAAAGACCATACTTGCTCAGAGTTTGTAGCTGAAACTTCTATCAGAACAAATACTGTAGAGTTTGTCCTGCACGTTCCCTTTCTGTTGCCTTGTTTCAGCTTAAAACTCCTGTATTTGGGGCATCTCCTAAGGTGGATTTGGTACTTTCCTTTGTCTCCCACCCGTACAACTGGTGCCCCCTACTTTGAATAGTCTTTTCTCTACCTGAACCCTGGTGCCTTGGTTATTGGCTCTACCACTGCATCAGACACCCAAACCTAGGTTCAGCAATAATTAGGTTCATTACAGTGGCACTCAGGTTATTTTTATTTTTGAGCTATTCTAGATGTTGTTGTAAACATAATTTTCCATGTTTGTTATTGTGTAGATTTCTATTGGGTGTGTACTTAGGAGTGAATTTGTCAGAATAAATACATTCAGGTTTCTTAGGTCTCCACTCATGACCCCACCTCTTTCTCTGTCAGTCAGCCTTGTGGACAGTTGAGTTACTGCTATGCTACTGTCTAGCCCCCAAACTTTTTTAAAAAATAGATCCTACCTTTTTAATTTTTTTATGAAATATTTTTATTACAGGGTACATGCACTCACTAGAGAGACAGAGACAGGAAGCAAGAAATCATTCCAGATGGCCAATCCACAAGCCCTTCTCCTCCATTCTCCTCTCAGGATCTTGGGAACGTACACACACGTGCCTAGCCTGAGTTTTAAACCACTGGGTCAGGGACACGAACTACAGTTGATTACATGGGAGTCCAGAGACATAACCATTATGCCATCTGCTCATCCTTACATCTTACCTTTTAAACTTTATTCTTTATTGTCTTGAAATCCTCATTGGAAAGAGTAGTAGATTTCTCCTAGATCATCTCTCTAAATATAAATGAGGCTTCCTCTCTCAGACTACAGAAGAGAAGATTAGGTGCTTTTTCAGATGCTCAACCATCTCAGGGGAGCACAGAGCCAGTCAAGACCTTAGTAAGAATTTCATCCTTACAGTTTCTTCTGCTTGTCAGGCAAACCTGCTCTGCTAGTAAGCATGTCCCGTGTGACATATCTCCTGTGCCCGCTGTTCATGTTCTCAAGGAAGGGATTTGTTAGGTTTTTGTCTTGAGCTTGGACCTTTCAAAAGCAGATGCTGTAATTCTAAGGGGCCTTATTTCTGCTTCTGCTACCTGCTCTGTCATGGAAGCTCTCTGCTCTGCTCATCAGCACTGCTGCCAGGGATTTTATTTGCTCAACCTTTATGGAGCAGACTGCCTGCTGCTCACAAATCCTGATGCTGCTCACAAATCCTGATGCATCTCCCTTTTAGATATCCTACTAACCTGTATGTTTCAGTTTCCTTTTCCGGTGACCACACGATTGATTTCTTGGGAATAGAACGAGAATAGAAGTAATATTGTTCCTTCCAGTCTAGTTTACTGAAAGTCTTTAAATTTTCAAACAGATTAAAGAAAATAGATAAAGTTCCACTGTCGTAGAAAGTAAATTTTAAAGAACTATTGGAAGATGGAAATTTAGTAAGATTTTTCAGTTAAACATAGGAACTACCTTTGCTCTAAAGGCTAAATTAAGTGTATTGCAAAAAGTATAACTTACCTTGACTTATATAGTCATCTGTATGATTATCCTTGAATTTAACCTAAATATTTCCATTTTTTGACTGCCACATCAAGGCAGTGTCCTGGAATTTTGCGTAATGTTCTTCCCGCATATCCACACCCCTACATCCCACTTTGATCAGGGTCTCTGGATCAGTTACCATGAAAATAAGGTGGCAGAAATGAGATCAGGTAGAGGAAGTAGTATAGTCTTCTTCTTCCTTCTTCTTTCTTCTTCTTCCTTCTCTCCTCCTCCTCCTTCTTTTTCTTCTCTTTCTCCTTCTCTTCCTTCTTCTTTAAGGCTTTTGCTATAGGGCACATGTGCTTACTAGAGAGAGATACAGAGAGGGAAAGGGTAAATCACTCCTTCAGGGTGATGGCCATAACACAATCCCTTTTCTTCCATCGTCCTCTCAGGATTCTGAGCATGGACATGCACCCAGTGTGATTCTCAAACCACTGGGTTTAGGACTTGAACCATGGTCAGCCATGTGGGAGTCCAACACCTTAACCACCATGCCACCTGTGGATGGATTTTTAAACTGAATTTCAAATATATAACCATGTCAGTTTAAAAATATAAAGGAGAGAAGGGAAGAGTATAGAGAAGGATAGCATAAGAACAAATAGAGAGGCATGACATTTGTGGGATCCAGAAATGGTTTATTACCTGTTGATGATAACATGTATAGTATTCTCAACTAGATTGGTCTGAGAAGTATTTCATGTTAGGTGAATTCTCTTTATAATACAGATGATGAGTAGCAATTGAATGTTTAAAAAAATGAGAATAAAAGAATAATAATCTGAAAAAAAAAAGAAAAGCTATTTGCTGCTGCTGATGTGGATAGTAATGTCTTTGTCTTGACTGATAGACATGGCAAACATGCTGGAAAAAGAAAGGTCATCCACTATGAAGATATATGTGATTAAATGTAATATGAAATTTAAAAATATATAAAAGGAAGGATTTTCAAGTTTATTTATTTATTTATTTTTGCCATGAAAGGAGACAAAAGACAGAGAGGCAGTCATCCCCAACAGAGTCCTGACACTGTGATCCACTTCCGCCCTTAGCCAGCCTGGATCGTGGGCACAAACAAGCATGCCTGGTACGTCCTTGTAAGGACAAATAATTAAAATGTGCTCATTTAAGGGACCAGCAGTTGGCATAATGGCTATGTTGCTGGACTCCCAAGTAGTTGGCTGTAGTTCGAGTCCCAGACCTGGTAACTTAAACTCACGCTGGTGCGTGTGCGTGTGTGCTCAAGATTCCAAGAGGTGAATGGAGGAGAAGAGATTGCGCGTGGCCATCCTCCCCAGGGTATGATTTCTCGCTTTCTGTCTCTCAGTCTCTCTCTGTCTTTCTGGCTAGCATACGTGCCCTACATAGCAAAAAAAAAAAAACACCTCTCAAAAAAAAAAAAAGTGCTCATTTAAGACCTGTGTATTGAGAAACAACTGTTTTCGGAGCAACTATTTATACTGTGTAGTACATTACATTAAGAGAAGAAAAGAGAAAACCTTTTTTTTTTTTGCTTTTTAGAGAGATTTTTGCTATAGGGCATGTGTACTCACATGAGAAACACAGACAAGCACCCGGAGTGAGTTGTAAGCTGTGGGGTTCAGGACTCAAACCGAGGTCGACTATGTGGGAGTCCAGTGATACAGTCATTATGTTGTCTTCTGGTCCCAAGGAAAACATCTTAGTGGACTTTAAAAATATCATTTTATTAAATCTGATATTCTGATGTGCAAATATAATATAATGGGAATATATGGACATAGTTTTAACATATAAAAAGTAATTTGCCTCAAAGGAAAGGTAATACTTCACTTAATGTTCACTCTTTCATTCTTTTTTTGTTTGTTTTGAGAGGTTTTTGCTATAGGGCGCGTGCGCTCACCAGAAAGACACAGAGAGACAGAAAGTGAGAAATCTCCCCCCCAGGGGGGATGGCTATGCCGCAATTCCTTCTCCTCCATTCTCCTCTCAAGATCTTGGGCACGGATGCACACATGCCCGGCATGAGTTTAAACCACTGGGCCTGGGACTCAAACCATGGTCGACTACATGAGAGTTCAGTGACATAGCCATTACACCAAATGCTGGTCCCAATGTTCATTCATTAAAGAGCCATTATTTTAGCTTGTTTGATGGTACTAGGCAATACAATACAATACTAAAAACCAAAAGAAAAAATAAATAATATTTCAGACTATAAAATGGGATTGGGCCCAGCCAGTGGTATGGTGGTTGGGGTGGCTGGATCCCACATGGCCAACTACACTGTTAGAGTCTTGGACCAGCTTGAGAAACATGCCTGGTAGGTGTGTGTCTGAGCCCAGAATCCCTAAAGGAGAGATCACAATGCGACCATCTCCCATTGGAGAAGGGCTTTCTCACCTTTCCCTCCCTCCTTCCTTCTCTCTTACTGTCTCTCTCCAAGTGAGGGCAGATGTCCAAAAACAAAAACAAAGAAAATTGAATTGTTAACCAAGAAAATCTAAAAGAGTCAACTGGAAAAAAAAAAAAAAAGATTGGGAAAACTCAGAGTGGCAGCTTTTTATTTATTTATTTATTTATTTATTTATTTATTTATTTTTCAGAAAGAAAGATTTTTGCTATAGGGTACATGCTCTTGCCAGAGAGACACAAACAGACAGACAGTGAGACATCACCTCCCAGGGGGATGGCCATGCCACAATCCCTTCTTTTTTCCATTCTCCTCCTGGGATCTTGGACAGACACGCACACACACCTGGCATGAGTTTCAAGCCACAGGTTCAGGACTTGAACCACAGTCAGCCACATGAGAGTATAGCACCTTAGCTACTACACCACCTACTGGCCCTTATTTATTAAAATTGTTAATGGGTAAGAAACCTTGCCATAAAAGAAAAAAAAAAAAAACACCTCTCAAAAAAAAAAAAAGTGCTCATTTAAGACCTGTGTATTGAGAAACAACTGTTTTCGGAGCAACTATTTATACTGTGTAGTACATTACATTAAGAGAAGAAAAGAGAAAACCTTTTTTTTTTTTGCTTTTTAGAGAGATTTTTGCTATAGGGCATGTGTACTCACATGAGAAACACAGACAAGCACCCGGAGTGAGTTGTAAGCTGTGGGGTTCAGGACTCAAACCGAGGTCGACTATGTGGGAGTCCAGTGATACAGTCATTATGTTGTCTTCTGGTCCCAAGGAAAACATCTTAGTGGACTTTAAAAATATCATTTTATTAAATCTGATATTCTGATGTGCAAATATAATATAATGGGAATATATGGACATAGTTTTAACATATAAAAAGTAATTTGCCTCAAAGGAAAGGTAATACTTCACTTAATGTTCACTCTTTCATTCTTTTTTTGTTTGTTTTGAGAGGTTTTTGCTATAGGGCGCGTGCGCTCACCAGAAAGACACAGAGAGACAGAAAGTGAGAAATCTCCCCCCCAGGGGGGATGGCTATGCCGCAATTCCTTCTCCTCCATTCTCCTCTCAAGATCTTGGGCACGGATGCACACATGCCCGGCATGAGTTTAAACCACTGGGCCTGGGACTCAAACCATGGTCGACTACATGAGAGTTCAGTGACATAGCCATTACACCAAATGCTGGTCCCAATGTTCATTCATTAAAGAGCCATTATTTTAGCTTGTTTGATGGTACTAGGCAATACAATACAATACTAAAAACCAAAAGAAAAAATAAATATAGGGTCTTTCTATTATATATATATTTCAGACTATAAAATTGGATTGGGGCCAGCCAGTGGTATGGTGGTTGGGGTGGCTGGATCCCACATGGCCAACTACACTGTTAGAGTCTTGGACCAGCTTGAGAAACATGCCTGGTAGGTGTGTGTCTGAGCCCAGAATCCCTAAAGGAGAGATCACAATGCGACCATCTCCCATTGGAGAAGGGCTTTCTCACCTTTCCCTCCCTCCTTCCTTCTCTCTTACTGTCTCTCTCCAAGTGAGGGCAGATGTCCAAAAACAAAAACAAAGAAAATTGAATTGTTAACCAAGAAAATCTAAAAGAGTCAACTGGAAAAAAAAAAAAAAAGATTGGGAAAACTCAGAGGGGCAGCTTTTTATTTATTTATTTATTTATTTATTTATTTATTTATTTTTCAGAAAGAAAGATTTTTGCTATAGGGTACATGCTCTTGCCAGAGAGACACAAACAGACAGACAGTGAGACATCACCTCCCAGGGGGATGGCCATGCCACAATCCCTTCTTTTTTCCATTCTCCTCCTGGGATCTTGGACAGACACGCACACACACCTGGCATGAGTTTCAAGCCACAGGTTCAGGACTTGAACCACAGTCAGCCACATGAGAGTATAGCACCTTAGCTACTACACCACCTACTGGCCCTTATTTATTAAAATTGTTAATAAAGGGAGTGTTTCTTTATGTAAACAATACTAGAAATACAACTGGAGGAATTTTCCCTTTACAATGATAACATCAAACATAAAATATCTAGAAACGTACTTCATAAAAGATGTGACTCTTTTAGATAGAGTCTTCTAGATTTTCATGGTTAACAATTTAATGTTTTTGTTTTGTTTTGTGTTGTTTTAATTTGCCAGAGGACACATGCCCTCACTGGAGAGAGACAGAAGGAAGGAGAGAGGGGAAAGGCGAGAAGCTCCTATGGGGAATGGTCACACTGCAATCTCTCCTCCTCTATCTTTTATGAAAAAAAGATAGAAACATCTGAGGGACATACATAATCACTGAAATAAATACAAAGAGGTTCATATTCTTGAGTTGGCAGAATTAGTCACATAACGATGTTCACATACCTGTATCTCTAACTATCTATAAAGTTAATCCGTATGCTCAATGACATTAGTCATTAACATAATGCACCTCCATTCCTATTGATAATCTCATACAAAACATACCTGCAGGAACTAACATGCAAGGATAGTCAGGGCATTAGGAAAAAATTAACAAGACTTACTATTTTAAAATACATGTAACAATGCAACAAAAACAATTATTTAGTCATTAGAAATAAACAGCAATAGAACATAATCCAGTAACAGTCCCAAATGCATATGAAACGTCATTATAACGAAGTGACTAAATATTTAGAAAAACAATTATGTAAACTTGGATCTTTACCTCACTCCTTTCACCAAATATTTAAATATTTTTAAAAACACACAAAAATTCTAGGAAACAACAACAACTCTATTTGTTATTTTAGAGTAAGAGAGAACTTCTTGAGTGCCCTAAACCCAAGATTCATAAAATGTCCAAAGCAAACCATTCATCTAAACAAAATAAACTTCTGTCCGATGAAAAGAACTGTCAACAAAGTAAACACAAGTGACATTTTAGGGGGGAGAAATTGCAAAACCTTAGTTCATTTCCTTGATTTGAAAATAACTCAAATATTATTGCAATCCAGTTCAGATCATTTAAATGAGCAACAAAGTAGAGATATACATTCAAAAAAATCATCGTAGAGCATGAAAATAAGAAGTCCCTAAAAATGTGAATAAGATAGTGTTCCTTTCCCCTGTTTTTACTTTATGTTTCAGATTAGGTGCCAGATTTTATGTTACAACCTCAAATGCTTTCTTGAGAAGGTCCTTGCGTTCTTAATTTTCTGTTTCTATTTTTCATTTTTGTTGGTGATTATAAAACAACGCAAGGATAAGAAACACATGTTTTTTCTGTAACTGCTTTTAATTAAACTTTTGGTAAAGCAGAGATGATTGTAATGACTCTCATTATCTTTAGGCTTCTTCAGTTTCTCAGATCATTTGAGGGCAGGAAAGGAACAGGTAAGGGGAAGTTTTATCAGTTGGTGGCTAGCTAGCTGAGTAGGAGTTGTCTGGCTCTACTCAGAGTCTACGTTCTTCAATTTAGACTCTTAAGTTTCTTCATTTTCAAAGACACTTCCCCCAGTCTATTTGCTATGGCCTCACCTTCAGTTTGTCTCTGGAATCTTCACCTTCAGGGTAAGGAGTGTGCACTCTTAAGGAATCATGCCCTTCTATCCACCCAGCACACCCCACAATTTTATAAAATAATTCGGTGTTTTGTTTTTTTTTTATTTTTTATTTTTTGTCATTTTTTTCCTCTGAGATAAAGAGGTTTAATTCATTTATCAGCTTTCTTTCTTTTTCTTTCTTCTTTCTTTCCTTTCTTCTTTCTTTCCTTTCTTCTTTCTTTCCTTTCTTCTTTCTTTCCTTTCTTCTTTCTTTCCTTTCTTCTTTCTTTCCTTTCTTCTTTCTTTCCTTTCTTCTTTCTTTCTGTCTTTCTCTCTCTCTCTCTTTTTTTTTAAGTTTTTGCCACAGGGTGCACACACTCACCAGAGAGACACAGCACAGGGAGAGAGAGTGAGAAGGAAAGCGAGAACTCCCCCCAGGAGAAATGGCCATGCCACAATCCCTTCTTCATTCTCCTCCTGGGATTTTGGGCATATGTACACATCCACCTGGCTTGATTTTCAAGCTGCCAGGTCTGGGATTCAAACCACAGTCACTACCTTAACCTCTACACCACCTGCTGGCCTCACTTTCATCAGTTTATTAAAGTTGTTTTTTTAACCTTCCCCATTCCTGGAAAAAAATAATAACTTCAGAGCTCTGCTAAAACTTTCGAGTCAGAACTTCGACTCCAGTTATAAACATTGTGTCAATATCTTGTGTACCATTGGATTGCAGTAAGGGCAGAATCTCCAAAGTGAGAACCTGGAATGTTTGGTTTTTCCGTCCCCTGACATAGAGTGATGTGATGCTGCTGGCCTGTAGCAGGTAGGGTCCATCCTGCTGTGAGAAAGAGAGATTTCACAAGAAGTCTGTTCGTTTTGGCTGATATTCAAATGTCCGCTGGGTATTACTAGAGATGAAAAACACTGTAATGATGTGACCCTCCACCTGTGTTTTATATAGACACATAATAAAACTTTTGCACACTTTTTATTTTACATTGAGCATTTGAAAAATGTAATTGTGTTTATTTTCTATTGCTGCATGACAAATCACTATATACTTAGCAGCCTAAAATATATATATTATCTCATAGTTTCTATGGGTCATAGGTCAGTAGTCTGGATATACTCAGTCCTTTGTTCAAGGTCTTCCAAACCTGGAGTGGCCATTCCCCCTGGGGGGTGATTTCTCGCTTTCTTTCTTTTTCTTTTTTTTGAGAGGTTTTTGCTATAGGTCATGTGAGTGCACTTGCCAGAAAGACAGAGACAGAGAGACACAAAGTGAGAAATCACCCCTCCCCACCCCGAGGGGATGGCCACACCACAATCCCTTCTCCTTTTGGGATCTTGGGCACGCATGCATACACACTCGGCATGAGTTTAAGCCACCAGGTTCAGGACTTGAACCATGGTTGACTACGTGGGAGTCCAGCAACATAGCCATTACACCAACTGCTAGTCCCATTCTTGCTTTCTGCCTCTCTGTTTCTGGAGAGTGCACGCGCCCTGTAGCACAAACTTCTCCAAAAAACAAAACAAAACAAAATAAAAACAAACAAACAAAAACACATGCTAGTGGAATAAAAATAAATTAGTAACTACTACTTTGGCCACTGCTGTATTTTAAGATCTATGGAAAGGATTATGAAATTACACAGTTAAAGAAAAAATTTTCATGCTTTCTTCCAAATCTGACATGCAAAGAGAAAACTATGGTAATCATCTATCTTTTTTTTTTTTTTTTTCAGAGGTTTTTGCTATAAGGCGCGTGAGCTCGCCAGACAGACAGAGAGAGACAGAGAGACAGAAAGCGAGAAATCACCCCCCTAGGGGGGGATGGCCACGCTGCAATCCCTTCTCCTCCATTCTCTTTTCGGGATCTTGGGCACTCACGCACTTGTGCCCAGCGTGGGTTTTAAGCCACCGGGTCCGGGATGCGAACCACGGTCGACCATGTGGGAGTCCAGCGACATAGCCATTACACTAACTGCTGGTCCCATCATCTGTCTTTGAAACAGGAGCTGTGGGTTTTGAGATTTAGCTTACTCCATTTAAACACGTTTTTCATAATAAAAATTACATTTGTAGGCTGTTACAAATGTATTTTCTGTAGAGATGAGAGTGATAGTGATTCTAGTGGTCTCAACACTGTTGCTTCATTTGAATAACAATTCTCTTTCAATGTCCTAATAGTAAATTGGATTCAACTTTGCACCAGAATAAATGTGGGGAGAATGACATTTAGATGGAAAATTGGCCATTCTGAATGTGTAAATCAACATTTATACATTAACCTGAAAACAATGGCAGCAACGCTGTGTTTAAACAGGACCAACCTTGTCTCGGTAATCCTGGGTGAGAGGGGCTTTTTCTTCATAGAAACCAAAACCGCAAGAATTCCCAGTTCCAAATTCTTTTTCTTTTGTGGCTAATACTGATTGAAAAAGTCCAAGGAATGCAGAAAATGCTACTTCCTGAATGGACTTTTTTTTTTTTTTCAATTTTAAAGAAATATTTACTGTTTGATGTAGATACCTACCCCAAAGATCAGAATAAAGAGTTTTGAAAACTGATTATCAACAGAAAATGTGACTTTGGGCCTCTGATTTCAAATCAGTGATGCATCCCAGTAAGGCCTTGTTGAATTCAAGAGCATGTTCTTCAGCTAAGTTTGGAAAGATTGTTCTTTACATATTTTCATACGGCTTCTAGATGTGACATTTTTTACACCCCAGTGCACACAAGTTCGAATTTGCCCTCCTTTGTATGAAGTCAGGAATTTGTTCTTTCTCTCCCTCATGTTTAGAATGCAATTAATGAATATTCACCTCGGGGCAGTACTGCAAAGGTGATGCTGGGCTCAGTAAGAAGAGACCGAATCCCAGAACTGGATTCCTATCTAGCGAGTGTGCCTTATCGCATTTGTCTGGTTTTCGCCGTTCATTTCCTTGTGATAAGATTCCTGGGCAGAGCAAGTCTTCGGAAGTAAGCCCACAGGGCTGCCTGGCAAAGTTTATTTGGGGAAGGAAATAATCAATTTAGAGCTATTACTGCAAGAGTCCTTATCGAACTCATTTCCTCATCTAATGCTTCACAAGCTAATATTCCATGTTTATTAGCAACTTCAAAGGAACGCCACAATGCTTTGGAGGTTTTATTAATGTGAAATTTCTCGGAGGGCACCAAGTGTTTGCCATTAACGACTACAACCCGTAGACTTACAAACAGGTCATAAAAGCCATGGCAAACACTGAGTGCTGCTGTAGCCCAAGATGCTGTTAATGTGATTCCGTGTTACTGCTGAGTCGCTGGGGCTGGAGCTGGGGCCAGGCCCAGGGTGAGGGAGGGAGGGAGAAGCAAGGAATTAGGCTTATGCTCACGGTCTTGCATTTTCTTGGAGCGTAGATTCTCCATTATAGCTCAACATATGTATGAAAATAGTGGTTTAGGGGCTAGCAGGTGGCATGGTGGTAAGGGGCTGGACTCTCACATGGTCAACCACAGTTTGAGTCCTGGACCTTGCAGCTTGCTTTCTCTCCTTGTCTTTCTCTCTCTTGTCAAATTAAAAAAGAATAATAAAATTAAATAATTCTTTAAAAAAATAGTGTTATAAAAAGAAAATAGTGGTTTAGCCTGACAGCAATATAGACAAAACAATGTACAGAGAGCGTCTAGTGCACACCCAGGTAACAATAAAATGATTGTTCTTATGTATGGCACATTCAAATTCAGGTGAAGCATGGAATGTTCCAGAGTAGAATAGTGAAAAAGAAACATCTAGGCATCGCAGTAGGGCCCTTAAAGGAAGGAGAGAAGAGACTGACTTCAAGACAAGAGCCCTTATCCTCCCGAAAATTCTTAATTTGAAACATGAGTGATTATATTTATCTGCCAAGTTAAGATATTTTGGTGCTCGTTTCAAGACTTCAAGACATGGCAGTATGATTGCCTTTTGACCCTGTGAGAATTATTGTTTTCTTTTGGGGCATATTTTCCCTGACTCACAGGGGCCGACCTCTTTGTCAGCCAATGGTCTCAGTTGGACAGAAGTAAGACGATCATTGCAATTGTCATCTCTGCCTGTCGCATGGAATCTCTCACTTGAATACTTGTTTCATATCCATTTCAAATTACTACCATTCTGCGCAGGTACCACTATGTCAATTGGGCTTGTTTGTCAGATGCAGAGGAAACCTGTTCCGAAAAGCCAGGAGAGAGGGGTGCCCTTCCTCAGGGCCTGCTCCACTTTACCGTCACTCCTGCTGCAAATGAGCTGCAGCTGCATGCTGCGGCTGGTTCTAATGTCCACAGTGAGAAAACCAAAACAGTCCTTGGAATTTGGCTAGCCCTTTAGGAAAAATAGGATAAAAATACGGAAATTATAGGCAAATCATTAGCAGTTGTTGGGTGATTTTTCTGTGTCAATAGACTTTTGTTTAATATTTTAGATATTTGAGTAGTGCCGTCAGGGCTTTTGTGTTTAGTTTCCTTCTCAGTAAAAATAGCCAGCTGACCAGCAGCTTGCCAGAGTAGCATTATAAATTAGGAAAGGAAGAGAGGAGAAAATGATAGAGAACCTTTCGATTGAAATAAACCTTCCCATCCCATTTAACATTCTTAAAGGGAAGAGATAGATCATAAGGACACTTTTTCCCTTAGCTAACAAAATACTCCTGTGATAATATTAATTTACAACTCAGAGCTTTGTTAAAGGGTTTTTGTTTTCTTGTTTTAGCTTTGCTATCGGGCACATGCGCACGTTGGGGACAGAAAGTGAGAACTCATCTGAGGAATGGCCACGCTGCAGTCCTTTCTCCTCCATTCTCCTCTCAGGATCTTGGGTACTCATGCACACGGACCTGGCACGATTTTCAAATCGCCAGGTCCAGGATTTGAACTGAGCAGTCAGTCGTGTGAGATCTAGCCACCTTAACCTCCACACCACTTGCTGGCCCTGAAAAGGGAACTATTTCAAAGGGGGAACTTTTTTTTTTCAATTAAAACACAAATTGCAAAACTTTAAACAAAATCTATAGCAATGAATTAAAGACAGGACATTTTTTTCTTTCTTTTTTTTTCAAGTTATAATTTTTCCATACAATCCTTTCAATAAAGTGTTTTGAGATAGTTGTTCTGAACCTGCGATGCCATAAAATGTTAGTGTTTTGCAGTCAAGTTCCTTTACTGCGAAAGTCTAGTAACGGCAGTATTTGAAGAGGGAATATAAAAACTTATTTGTTCTTTTCTTCTTTTAACTTTCTTTCATTTCC
>NW_006159859.1:5633630-5635577 GCF_000334495.1 Tupaia belangeri chinensis
AATATGATGCAGTATTTGATTTGGCACTGACATGCATGTAATCCTTTTAAGTTTAATAATTATTTGGTTTAATAATTCTGTATTTCATGGTGCTCTATAAAATGGCTCCCAGCAGCCAGGTGTCCGCTACCTGAACACAACTAGGAAATGAGAACATGTACCTGTCTCCCAGGCTCTCTGTTGCTTTAAACTCTATTTTTTAATTAATTAATTATTTATTTATTTTTGGCAATTGGGTATGTGTACTTGTTGCAGTGAGAGACAGAGAGAGACAGTGAGAGGGAAAGTGAGAAATTACCTTCCGGGGGAATGGCCACACCACAATCCTTTTTCCTACATTCTCTTCTTGGGATTTTTGTGCATACATGCACATGCACCCAGTGTGATTTTCAAGCTGCTGGGACTCCAACTGCAGTCAGTCATGTGAGAGTCCAGCACCTTAATCACCACGCCCCCCCACTGGTCCCAAACACTGTTGTGATTTTTTAAAGAGGTTTTGGCTATGTGGCGTGCGCGCTCACCAGACAGACAGACAGGGACAGAGAGACAGAAAGTGAGAAATCACCCCGCAGGGGGGATGGTCATGCCGCAATCCCTTCTCCTCCATTCTCCTCTCGGGATCTTGGGCACACACGCACATGTTCCTGGTGTGAGTTTTAAGCCACCAGGTCAGGGAGGCGAACCACGGTCAACCACGTGGGAGTCCAGCAACATAGCCATTACACTAACTGCTGGTCCCCAACACTGTTGTATTTTTAATCTCTTGGGATTTATAAGGAAATAATTATTTCCCATAACAAATCCCAAACTTTTCCAGATACAGAGGACAGTTTGGAAATAATTACTGCACAGTGTCTGGGTTTGATGCTGAGTATTCTTCAACTCTTTGAAAGCGTTTGACTTCCCTTTGGTTTGCTTTTAAATTTTAATATCACTACTGTTGTTGAACTCTTCCTTCATTGTATTTAGAAAAAAATTATTTTTTTTAAGATGTAATTACTTTCCAGAGCCTCTTTCCATTTCATTTTTCTCGTTTCCCATATCTTCCTCTAATCTTATCCCTGGCTCTTTGTCTTGCAGTTAGTAGAATGTTGGTAACTTGTATTCTATCTTATAGAATGACAGATTTATGCCTATCTAGTTCTATGAATGTTGGAAAAGGTGATATACAATTTCCATCAAAAAATGGAAATAACTGGGTATATTTTTGTAAAAATGGATATGCATGCCATTTTCTAAATTTATAAAATATATTGCAAGATATATTTGGTCACTATAGAAATTACTATTTTCATAGGCAAAAAAAAATGGTCTTATATTACCAGTTTTTCAAGGTTCCTTAATCATAGTCATACCTGCATTTATTGGCAATGCTATGTTGATTTCCATGTTTTTTGCAGCAAAAACATAAACATCTATTTTGAAACAAATATACGTAGAATCCTCCCCATCTCGACTTCCTGAGAAAACCACACTAAATATAATTAACATTGTTTTAGATGTCTAATTTCTCTGATGCACCATTTCCCAATTGCATATGTTTTTTCTAAAACCTCAATTGTTTTCAGTTGTTATCCTAAATGGACAGAAATTCATAACATCACTTGCTGGCTTTAGCTAAAGTTTTGTACCAAAAATACTCTAAAAAAGCTGTATGTGTTTTACAGTGAGATAAGAGTGAATGCTTTAGCATTACAGACTGGCTTATTTGATGACGCCACATTTCAGCAACTTAATGAGCAATATCCAATTTTCTCCCCTGTGGTTTTGATGATTCATTGGTCTCTTCCTGCCTCTGGATCAAGACCATATTTTACCAAGAGTCCTGTTACACCTCGCTTGTTCAATGGAATTGCTCCCAGCAATATTCTTTTTTTTTCCTGTTAACACCTGTACCAAGATGTTGAGGAAATAGTTTTCAAAGCAATCCTTGAAAAAGAGATTCTT
>NW_006159859.1:5635608-5644726 GCF_000334495.1 Tupaia belangeri chinensis
TTTCCCTTAATAAAAAGAACATTTCTTCCAAGAGGGAAAGACATTGCTTATAAAGCCCAAACTCCTCATAGTGTCATCTACATATTTAATTTTAGGTATATTTGTAAGGTTACCTCCTATAGTGAAAAATTTTCATGTGCATACTACATTGAAAATTGAACCAGTGTATCATACATCTTATTTTCAATGTCATTTATCATAATATTTTCATGAGTCCATATGTTTTCTATACTTGATGGGGAAGAAATTTTAATTTATAATTTTTTTATGTATTGATACCCAATATTCGAAGTCTCCAACAAATTATGAGTAACCTCATCTTTGAGAATGGGGAAAAGAGTTTGCAAATGTACACTGGATTCACCCATCTTTTCTGTCCATCTCTCAACCATCTCTCATTCATACATAGACATATTTTGAGACCTTGAGTATCGGTAGGGAACACATCACGTTTTTCTGTAGAGTTGAAGGAAAGGCAGAGAGGTTGACATTAGACTAGGAAATGTGGGTTAGAGCATAATTACACAGTGGTCCCTTGAAGGATGTGGCTATCAAAATGCAGGAAAAAGGAAACAGAATAAAACACATCATTTATTGAAAGAAGCCCATTTAAAAGCAAGAACTATTACTATTGTACATTTACAAACAGAATTGAAATATACTACAAAATTACTCAATAATTACTTCCCTGCTGAAATAGCCAGTTGCGAAACAGAAAAGTGTTCTGACATCTGCCTCTGCTTTCCTAATAAGAAGTAAACCTTGCTGACAGTTCAAAGATCAAAGTGGGATCTTAAGATGAGACTAATCAAGGCCAGCAGGTGGCGTGGTGCTGAAGGCATTGGACTCCCACATGGTCACCTGCAGTTGGAGCCCCAGACCTAGTGGCTTGCTTTCACCCTTCCCCTCTGTCTCTCTCTGTCTCTGGCTCTCTCTGGTGAGGGCACACTCCCTATAGCAAATTTTAAAAAAATAATTTTTTTTTTATAAAAGAGGTCTTTGCTACAAGAAGCATGTGCTCGCCAGAGAGAGAGAAAGAGACAGAGAAACAAAAAGTGAGATATCATCCTCCAGGGGGGATGGCCATGCCACAATTCCTTCTCCTCCATTCTCCTCTTGGGATTTTGGGCATGCACACACATGTGCCCAGCACGAGTTTTAAGCTGTTGGGTTTGGAACTCGAACCATGATCAACTACTTGGGAGTCCAGCAACATAACCATTATACCATCTGCTTGTACCAATAAATAATTATTTTTTAAAAAAAGAAAAGGTGGGAGACCAGCAGTTAGCGTAATGGCTATGTCGCTGGACTCCCATGTAGTTGACCATGGTTTGTGTCCCGGACCCGGTGGCTTAAACTCACGCCGGGCGCGTGTGCGTGTGTGCCCAAGATCTCGAGAGGAGAATGGAGGAGAAGAGATTGTGGCGTGGCCATCCCCCCTGGGGGATGATTTCTCACTTTCTGTCTCTCTGTCTCTCTCTGTCTGTCTGGCAAGTGCATGCGCCCTATAGCAAAACAAACAAACAAACAAACAAAAACAAAACAAAACAAAACAAAACTCTCCAAAAAAAAAGAAAAATAAAAGAAAAGTGGCAGAAAATAAAAGAAGACAGATGGAAAAACCAATATACTAAATAAATGACAATAAATATGAAGTGGCTTCAAGAAGGAAAAATACAGACTACTTAATTTAGGATGTAATTATATCCCAATAAGTCTATTGTTGGGTGGAAATATGGGAAGGTTAATGTTCATTTAATATGTTTTACCTACTGAGCATCATAATTTAGCCTTGCCTATCTTAAACATGTTCAGAACAAATCATATCATCTAAAACAAAGCCTACCTTGTAGGAAAGTGTTGAATACCTCATGTAATTTATTAAATATTATACACAAAGGGGAAAAAAACCAGGATGGTTGTATGGGTCCTCAAAGTACGATCTTTACTGAATGCATATCACGGTAGCACTATTTTTAAAGTAAAATGAAATTGTACGTTGGGACTGTGTACAGGATTTGGGCTTAAAAGAATCCGATCAGAATCTCTAGCACTGTCTTCTTTTGCAAACTCAGGCAGATTATTTATATGCATTCTGAAATATGTTTTCTCAGTTGTCAAACACATCTAACCATTTTCTAGAGAGCTCAGTGAGGTGTTTGAAATTATTCGGATTTTGTTTGAACTATAAAAGGCACTCACTATTTGTTAGATTTCTCTGCTGCATTACTTTTGGCATGAATCTCGGGACTTCTAGAAAACTTTTGCAACACGAACGAGCACACAGTAGGCTAGTAAGTATTCTTACAATGGTCACAGCAGCCTAGTAAGGACACTTAAAGTGATTGAACCCTCAGATTTGGATTGCTAAATTCAGGCCCTTAGGGGCAAATTTGGATACAGCAGTGACTTCCGGCCGAGTCAGTTTTTCTAATTCAGTGTGGGTATGTTTATGGTCAGTGCAATTGGGGAAAGGGTGCATGTATTTTCTCTTCTTGCTGGTAAACTCATATTTCTGGTGTTGCTAAGAGTGAAAAAGGAGAGGCAAGAGAAGAAATTCAACAGAATCTTTGGTTGAATCCTGAAGTGGAGGCTGGCTGAATAGGAATGAGATGTAACCTGTCTCTTCCCTTTAACTCTTGGATCTAGAGCTGAGTCAGAGAGAGGAGAATAAGGCTTTAGATTCCTTGGTCTTTGTCTTTGCCAGTTCTTTATTCAAATTCTGGACCATGTCAGGTTGTAGATAGTGATGGTCATATCGAGGGAGATTTCTTATCTTTTCCTAACTTTTATTGGCTGATGTAACACATTGTATCTCTTTAAAAGTAACTTGAGGGAGGGGCTGGCAGGTGGCATGGTGGTTTGGGTGTTGGACTCCTACACGGCCGACTTTGATTTGAGTCCTGGATCTGGCAGCTTGCTTTCTCACTTTCTCTCTCTCTCTCACTCTGGTCAAATAAAAATAAATAAATAAATAAATAAATAAATAACGTTAAATAAAATAATTCTTAACATAAAAAAAAGTAACTTGAGGGGCCACCAGGTGGTGTGGTGGTTAAGATGCTGGACTCCCACATGGCTGACCACAATTTGAGTCTCAGGTCCCGTGACTTGAAAATCACACTAGTCCTGTGTGTGTGGGCACTGAGATCCCAAGAGGAGAATGGAGAAGGGATTGTGGCATGGCCATCTACTCTGGGATGTGTGTGTGTGTGTGTGTGTGTGTGTGTGTGTATGTGATTTTTCACTTTCCCTCTCCCTATTTTTCTCTGTCTCTCTCTGGTGAGCACATGAGCCCTATGACAAAAACCTAAAAAAAAAAATAAATAAAAGTAACTTGAATTGTCTAGTATATTATATATGTAAGTGAATTACTTTCCTAAATAAGAAGAAAGGGTGGATTACCAGACTTTATCTGCACAATGACTGTCACAGTATTCTTTGCATGAAAATATAAATGTATATAGTCTCTTTATTCATTGCTAACTTGATATAATTACATGTATATCTTTCCCATTTTCAATTTCCTTTGGGATTTCTTTCTTAATTAGATTTAGCAGTTGACACATTCTATTAGTTTATTTTTTTTTAAATCAACATTTTGGATTTATATGTATATTTCTGCTTTGTAATTTATCAATTTCTTAAAAATATTTTTATTTCTATTGTTCTAATTCTTTGAAGCTTGCTTATTATTACTTTCTTTTTTTTTTCAAAAATTATTTTATTTAACTTTATTTATCCATCCACTTTAATTTGACCGGAGAGAGACAGAGCAAGAACAAGAGAGAGAGAGAGAGAGACAGAGAGAGGAAGTGAGAAATCAAGTCTCCAGGTCCGGGTACTCTAACGGCAGTCAGTCACATGGAAGTCCAGCGCCCTTAAGCACCTCGCCACCTGTTGGTCCCCCTTATTATTACTTTCAAAATTTCTAAAATTGAATGCTAATATACTTCTGTTTCTTCTTTCTCATTTAATGATGAAACATTTTAAACTGTCATTGTCTCTAAGAGTAGCTGTGCCCTGTCCACTTCAGTTTCCCAAACTTGTTCTCACATTATTAAGTTTTAGTTTCAGTTTCTCCTTTATTCTACTGGAGGTGGAGGAGGCCTGTCTACCTTCCATTTGAGCCATTTATTTGAGATTGCATTTCTGTTCTGTTTGTTTGCCACCTGTGGCATAACATTTTCCATTTTCATCAGATTCTTAGCATACTCATACTTAATAATATTTATGGCATTGACATTTATGAGTCCCTGAAGTTAAATAACATATATTTTTCAGTGTTTCTGAGGCATAAATTTTGAAGTTAATGTGTTAAACAACTAGAAGACTAGAAAGGGTAATTAGCAAGTCAACAGACCTAGTTGTCCAGTAAATATCCTCGTTTTACGTAAGTGGTAGCTGTCTAAGTGCTGTCTGGTACACCAGAGTTCTCATTAAGTGTTATGAGTTACAAAATATTCTCAGTTATGTGATATTATAGTTCATGAGGGAATTATATTCTGCAGATTTTTTTTTCAAGTTTATAGAATAAAAACATTCTTGGAATTGTCTGTACATGTGTATAAAAATTATTGTAGTTTTCTAAGTTTATATTTGACTTGTTTATTTGCTTTACAATAGTTTAGGTGCTCCAAGAGTATCTCAACAATGGTATTACTGTCAATGTTTTATTTCCAAATCCTTTTTTTTTAGTGGATGAAGACCTATAGGGCCCATAAATGCACCCGTGTAATGTTTTGTTACTCAACTCAGCGTGTGGCTTCTAATTCACAATTTTCTTGAGAATTATACGCTTTCACAATGTGAAATAAGTTTTTATTCTGATTATTGAACTTGGCCTTGATTTTGACTTTGTCTGATTTAATACTGCCTTTTGGTTTTCTTATACATAGGTATTTTTTATCTCATAGAGTTTGATACATTTACTGGTAATTGTGTATGTATTTTAAGATATTGTGAATCTAAATAATTGATAGTTGGATGTTTTAAAATGCCAATCTGAGTGTTTTATATTTTTTACATTATTTTTTTTTCCATGAGTACTGCATTCAAATGGCACAAAATCTAAAAGGTGTGAAACAGCATTGAGAGGAGACCCTTTCTCTTTGCCTGCCTTCTAGATCTGGTTATTCCCTTCCAGGAGTCACCACGTTATCGATTTTCTGTGTATCTTCAGAGGTAATTTACAACTAAATAAACAAGTGTATAAAGACAAATTATTTTACACACATACATACACACACACAGTTCTTGTGCCTTTTTTAAAAAAAAATAGTTATCCTTAAGGAAAACCCCATATCCACACATAATGTTTTTCATTCTTTCTAACTGTCTGCATAGGATTCCATTTTGCATGCAGGTACAACATGGGTCATTGTTCCACTTATGTATGTATAGCTTCTTGTCAACCTTTTGATATTAAAGTTTTCATATTGCTAATATATCCATAAAATACTATATCTGGCACTGCAAGATCAGAGGACACTTGTAATTTCCTTTTTAGAGAATGTATTTTTTTTGCAGATTTTTTTTTCAAGTTTATAGAATAAAAACATTCTTGGAATTGTCTGTACATGTGTATAAAAATTATTGTAGTTTTCTAAGTTTATATTTGACTTGTTTATTTGCTTTACAATAGTTTAGGTGCTCCAAGAGTATCTCAACAATGGTATTACTGTCAATGTTTTATTTCCAAATCCTTTTTTTTTAGTGGATGAAGACCTATAGGGCCCATAAATGCACCCGTGTAATGTTTTGTTACTCAACTCAGCGTGTGGCTTCTAATTCACAATTTTCTTGAGAATTATACGCTTTCACAATGTGAAATAAGTTTTTATTCTGATTATTGAACTTGGCCTTGATTTTGACTTTGTCTGATTTAATACTGCCTTTTGGTTTTCTTATACATAGGTATTTTTTATCTCATAGAGTTTGATACATTTACTGGTAATTGTGTATGTATTTTAAGATATTGTGAATCTAAATAATTGATAGTTGGATGTTTTAAAATGCCAATCTGAGTGTTTTATATTTTTTACATTATTTTTTTTTCCATGAGTACTGCATTCAAATGGCACAAAATCTAAAAGGTGTGAAACAGCATTGAGAGGAGACCCTTTCTCTTTGCCTGCCTTCTAGATCTGGTTATTCCCTTCCAGGAGTCACCACGTTATCGATTTTCTGTGTATCTTCAGAGGTAATTTACAACTAAATAAACAAGTGTATAAAGACAAATTATTTTACACACATACATACACACACACAGTTCTTGTGCCTTTTTTAAAAAAAAATAGTTATCCTTAAGGAAAACCCCATATCCACACATAATGTTTTTCATTCTTTCTAACTGTCTGCATAGGATTCCATTTTGCATGCAGGTACAACATGGGTCATTGTTCCACTTATGTATGTATAGCTTCTTGTCAACCTTTTGATATTAAAGTTTTCATATTGCTAATATATCCATAAAATACTATATCTGGCACTGCAAGATCAGAGGACACTTGTAATTTCCTTTTTAGAGAATGTATTTTTTTTTTTTGAGAGGTTTTTGCTTCAGGGTATGTGCTCTTGCCAGAAAAAACAGAGAGAGAGAGACAGAGACACAGAAAGTGAGAAATCACCCCCTAAGGGGGATGGCCACAATCTCTTTTCCTCCATTCTCCTCTCGGGATCTTGGGCACACATGCACATGTGCCCAGTGTGAGTTTAAGCTACTGGGTCTGGGACTCGAACCACAGTTGACTACATGGGAGTCCAGCAACATAGCCATTACGCCAACTGCTGTTTCCTATTTTTTAAATTCTGAGGTAGGTAATACACCGTGTGTTATGAACTTAAAGGGAAATAATAAATAATAGGGTAGGCAGAATAAAGTCTCTTCTTTCCCTCTCCCCTCCTGGCAAAGATGTCTGTGTTCGAATCTCCAAAATTTGTGAATATATTATCTCACATGGAATAGATAGGTACCTTACGTATACTTTGCAGCTGTGATTAAGGTTCAGGACCTTGGGATGAGATCCTCCAGTTTAAATTGGGGTGTCTCAGGGCCAGAAAATGGCATAGCAGTTATGTCTCTGGACTCCCACATGGCTGACTATGGTTTGAGTCCAGGACCTGGTGACTTCAAACTCATGTCGGGTGTGTGTGTGTGCTCAAGATTCTGGGAGGGGAAAGGAGAAGGGATTGCAGCATGGTCATCCCCCCAGCGGGTGATTTTTCACTTTCTCTGTCTCTTTCTCTCTCCAATGATTACATAGGCCTTAAGGCCTTAAAAAAAAAAACACAAAACAACCCCTTTAAAAGAAAAATAAGAACAAAAGCTGGGTGTCTCTTAGTTTCACCTACTGCAAACTTGGTTCTCACTGTCTTGGGTCTGCTCTATCAGGCTTTACCCAATCATCTGATTTCTTTATTCTAAAAATTTCTTGATTTATTTCTGTTTCCTATTGTTTTCATCCTTGTGGGCTTGATTAAAAAAAAAAAGACATTTTAAAGGAGTTTCATTATTAAGATGAGAAGAAATCAAACACTTATGTTCAATTTGCTATTTCAGTTGAAACTTGCTTTTCTTTTCTTTTAAGGAATGGTATTTTGACTATGTACTTTCCTCATAATGTAGCAGGCTCCCAAAATTACGTCCATAGCCGAATCCCTGGAACCGTGACTGTTAAGCTTATTTGGATAAAGAGCTTTTGCAGGCAAAAGTAGTTAAGCAAAGGCCCTTGGGATTTTTCTAGAGTAGCCTGGCGGGGCCCTAATAGCAGTCATGTGTGTGAATTTACAAAGGAAAGCAGAGGGAGCTTTCACACAGTCAGAAGATGAGAAGGCCATGAGAAGACCAAGGCACAGATTGGAGTGATGTGACCACAAGCCAATGGATGGCAAGAGACACCCAGAGACATCAGCCACCTCCCCAGAAGCCAGAAGAAGCAAAACGTGAATTATCTCTTTGTAACCTCTAGAGGCCACCTGATTCTGTCTCCACCTGGATTTCAGACCTCTGGCTCTAGAACTGTGAGAATACATTCCTGTGGTTTTTATCTTCCCATTTAGTAACTTGGTATAACAGTTCCAGGCAATGAATACAGTAGTTGATCAGATCGAACTTAGTTCTTCTTAGTGCTTTCTATTTAGTTTTCATATTAATTTTGGTCTGTTATTATTTATCTTGGTTAAGATTTATAGGCTTTTCTTTTCTCTTTGACTTTGTCTTTTTAAGCTTTATTATTAGTTTTTTTTTTTTTTTTTTTTTTACAATTTCATATTACAGTAGTGTCACCTAAGAGGAAGCTTTGGTCACAATTTTACTCTTAAAAAAAGAATTATTTAATTTTATTTACTAATTATTATTTATTTTGACTAGAGAGAGACAGAGAGAGAGAGGGAAAATGAGAAAGCAACTCACCCGGTCTGGGACTCCAACCTTGGTGGGTCTTGTGGGAGTCCAACGCTTTAACCACCACGTCACCTGCTGGCCCCATAACGTTACTCTTCACTTGCTCTCCCTCTATTCTCCTTCCAGGTTTTGTTAATACAATTTGGTAATTTAGACCAATACTTTAGTTAATTAAGAATTATTTTTACACTATATATTTTCTGCCTAAAGAAAAAGTAGACACTTGCATTTTGTTTAATAATTAGATTTGTACTAATTTGAGGAATTTAATGCCTTAAGGGTATCATAGCTTCCCAATAGAATCTTTATAAAATGAAGTCTATGTATAAAATTCTTAATCTTGATTCAACTTTCAATTGGCAATCATGTGCAATAAGTCATTTTTTCATAAAGAGTTATGGCTAGTATATTTTTTAAGCATGAATACATTTCATATTTTTTGTTTTCATTTGTAAAATTCAATGCATTATTAATAGAAAGCTTAGATTAAAACTATTTTTACCCAACTCTACATTTAACACTAGTCAATTGTCTCTAGCATTCAATACAACAGATTAAAAAATATCACCCACAATTTTTGTTTCTTTTTTGAAAGCCTGTATTTTCATTTCTTATGACATGCTTCAAGATTTTTTCTTGCTCTTTTAAATTCAAAGATTGTTTGTTTTCTCTGTATTATATATTAATTTTTATGTTATATATTAATTATAT
>NW_006159859.1:5644805-5753572 GCF_000334495.1 Tupaia belangeri chinensis
TTATATGATAATATATTGTATATACTATATGTTATATATATAACATATAATATTTAACATATAGTATATATTAGTTATATATTAATTTTTATGATGTAAATTTAGTCTCCAATGTTAATTTTAATTTGAATATTTTATTTTTACTCTGTCATTTTATTTCATTCTCTTTATAATAACTCTTAATCTCTTTTTAATATTTTTATATCCTATCTCAATTTGTTCTTTATAGTTTCCTGTTCATGTCACATAATAGTTAAAAAAATGTAAAAATATAAAATATGAATAAACATAAAATGTAAAATTTTTATATAAAATCCTACAAAAATTAAATAAATTCTGTAAAGTTTTCTACTGGTTTGAGTTCCTCCAGTTAATAATTTAAACATTTATGAAACATTTTTGTTACATTTTCTTTTCCTTTTCCATTGTCCTCAAATGCACTTCATTTTTTTAAAAAATCTAATTTTTTTTCTGTTTGGAGAGGGTGCATGTACTTGTCAGAGACAGAAGAAGAGAAGAAAGCACCTATTCCCCCGCCCTTCCCAGCGGGAATAGTTAGCTTAGCTGCAATCCTGTCTCCTCCTCCAGATTCTTCCTTCCTTTTGGGATTTTGGGCATGCATGCATATGCACCTGGCTTTTTTTTTTTTTTTTTGACCACAGGGTCCAGAACTCACACTGTGTAGTCAGCCATGTGGGATCTGGCTGCCTTAACCACCAGGCCACAGAACCAGCTCTACTTCTTTTTTTTTTTCCTTAAGTAAGGAGTTATATATTAATTTACCTTCAGAGAGCATATGTACTCTAATTTTTCCTATTCATTCTTTTTTTGAGTCTTAGTTTAGTCTTCTTGTACAACATGCTAACAAATAATATACTCCAAGCTTAATTGCCAGTGCTTCCAGTGTAATATAGTTTGGCAAATAGGGCCCTCTGCTACCCTCATGGCTGTGCATTCTATCTCTGGACAGTTAATATGAAAAATGCATAATTATGTCTAGTCATGACTCTTCTCTGTTCTTCCAGAAAGCTCTTTAATGGGAATATCCATTCATCTGTTCCAATGTTCTATACTATTTTTTTCCCTGCCCAATATATGACACTGTTACACTTGGTTTTCAGTCTGTTACAGGAGTTTGTAGGAGATATTCAAGATGGTTGGGACCAGCAGATGGCGTAATAGTTATATCAGTGGACTCCCATGTAGTTGACTGCAGGTTGCGTCCTGGGCCCGGTGGCTTAAACTCATGCTGGGCATGGGTGGCTGCATGTCCAAGATCCTGAGAGGAGGATAGACCAGAAAGGGTTGCCATGTGGCCATTCCTCTAGGGTCATTTCTCGCTTTCTGACTTTCTGTCTCTGTCTTTCCGGCAAGCACACATGCCTAATAGCAAAAATTTCTGTATTAAAACATAAATAAATAAATAAATAAAAAGATGATATGAGAGACCAGCAGTCCAGCAATCTCAAGAAGCAAGATACATCACTGAATTTTTGCTTAGTTTACTGATTTATTTTGAGTCAAAGAATGAATAGTGTGGCAAAAATGAAGGGTTGTCTACCTACTTTCAGCCATACAGGCTGAGTTACTCATTTTTCGGCTGCATAGACCATATTATTTATTTTTTCAATCTGGTTCTATCCCGCTTACAATGAGTAGACATTTATTTTACAATCTGACAATTATTTGACTGCTAGTACTGTGTTTGGTTACAGGTTTGATTATATACTGTTATTTTCATAGTACAGAGTTCAGTGAGGAGTTAAGAAATATTTCATTATGGCTTGGAAATTAAATTCAATTTAAAATTTGTGATTAACTTCATTATATAGGTACCAATGTTTCTTGACTTACAATGGGGTTATATCCCAATAAATAAAATATATCCTAAGCTGGAAAGGGATCATAAGTTGAAACCTTCCTAAAATGTAAAACCTCTATTTGCAAAGTGTTATAGTTTCTACTGAATGTGTGTTGCTTTTGAATTGTCATAAAGTCAAAAATCAGTTCATAACAGATCATGTATATATTAATAAATTAGGAAAATCTAGTACTTATTCCCTCACCCATTATCATTTCATGCCTTTAATAGGAGCATATTCCATAGTACATGGGATGTAGTGGTACAGTTTGAAAGTGAACTCTGAGTAGGAGACTTGTCTACATTCCAGAAATTTCTAGTGACATACAGGGCAGCCTCAGGTGTTCTCAACTCCTCTATATCAGTGTATCAAGAATCATTCAGGGACCAGTAGATGGCATAGCAGTTAGATCTCTGAACTTCCATGTGGCAGATCATGATTCGAGTCCCAGACCTAGTGGCTTGAAAATCATGCCAAGTGCATGTACTTGTGTGCCCAAGATACTGGGAAGGGGATGGAGGAGAAAGAATTGCAGTGTGGCCATCACCCTTGGAGCAGTGATTTCTCACTTTCCCTCTCATTGTCTCTGTCTCTCTGTTTCTCCGGTGAGCATCATACCTTAAGGCAAAAGCTGATTTAAAAAAAAAAAAAAGAATCATTCATCTGTAGAAAGTATAGTCCCTCAGTTCATCAATATGGGGTCAAAAGAATTTAAAGGAAGGCTCTCAAGTCTTTAAACTAATTTGATATGGAAGAAGTTGAAAAGGAAGGCTCTCAAGTCTTTAAACTAATTTGGCATGGAAGAAGTTGGGGCTCTCCACTGCCTGCCTAATATTCATTTCATGGAGCCATGGTTGCCTTTGTCAGATGGGAAGCAGAGGAGGGAAGGCCTTGCTTGTGGTTTCTTTGTAATTAAAGCAGAGACTGGCTCACTAACTAACCCAGCATGGGATTAATTTTTCAAGTGGATGAGTGAGGATGACAGTCTGGGGCTTGAGACCACTTTACTGATGGGCTGAAGCCCAAAGGCATTAAATGGTTTTCCAGTGGGGACCACCCAGAGGTAGTTAGGGGAATGTATGGTGTAAACTAAGAGGGAAGTACCCGGGCTCAGTTTATGAGCCATGTAGAGAGAAATGTTGAAAAATCATCTTATCCTTCATCTTTTTCTTTTTCCTTTTCAGTCTTTTGTCCGACACACGTGTTCAGATCTCTTTAAATAAAGCCCTGCTTTGTTCAAAACACTGTGAATCTCCCAGTCTAACCGCAGTGCCTAAACTCTCATTTGAGCTTCAAAATGGTTGTGGAATAAAGTCAATTCTATTTTAACCTAACTTCCATTTAAATTAACTTAGAAATTTCCAGAACAAATGTAATGACAACTTGACTATAAATCAGTGATGGAGATTTGATAAGAAGAAGGTGTAAAATGGAATATATCTAGCTTGATTTGTGCATTGGTTTTGGTCAGCTTGACCATCTTCCTATCAGTGTCATGTTTTAGAAATGAGAGTTGACTTCTCTAAGGGGAGAAGAGAAAAATGGGAGAAAGCAATTAGGTTGCATAACTTAGAGAGAAGGAATAGAATAAGTGAGTTCCAGAGAACAATATTGAAAAGCAAGAGTTTTAGTGTTTTTGTCATCATTTGTTTGTTCAACCTTAAGATCATTTGACTTGGATGGGATGTTTGCAGATTTGAATAACCAAGTAATAAATTTGGTAATACAACTTTTAAGTGATGTCATTTAGTTCACTTTCTTTTTCTTCATTGGAGGAAAGATAACCAAATTCTTAAGACCTTAATTAGAAAGAATTCAAAAGTCTATGCCATATATATATATGAAGTCAAATCTTGACTCCATTTTCTTGGAAAATGGAATTAAAAGAAAATTAAAATATGTAATATTTTGGTGCCAAACATTTTGAAATCCATGTGTAGTTTTTCCGTAACATACATTTCCTATGAACTTTTTGAAGATCCCGTGTACATCCCTGTGGAGTACTTCATCATACGGGCCATGCACTTTGCTGAGCATATTAATTTGACTCATTGCATAGTTCCCATCTTCATCAGAGAGTCAATTTGGAGAGATAGCAGCTAAACAGTATTTCACTATAATGTGATACATGCAAAAGTTTATCAGTTACAACTACAATTGCACGTCATAGAAAGTGACTTAAGCACAAATGACATTTATGGGCTCATGTAACTAAAACATTCAGGCTATGTCTGCTTTTTGGGGTTACAAGATTCATTCATATAAGGTCGCCATCTTTAGGATCCTCAGAGTAACCTTGGCTTTGCCTGGCTCATCATTATCACAGCAAGTTCATAGGAAAGTACAGACTCTGCTTTCCCTGTAGTCCAAATTGGAATTGATTTTTGTCATCTCGAGTTGGTCTGATCTGTCTTGTGAATGTTTGGCTTAACACAGAACTTCCATCAGTGTGCCTGCTTTCACTGGAGAATTGTCATAATACTGGTATGCCTTGAATGAATTATACCTGTACTGGGATTAAATCCATTTAGCCGTAGGGGCTGGCAGGCAGGAACAGAGACAGACAGAGACCCTCCTGACCTCTGGTAGCTTTGTTTATTCTTTACTTTTTTCCCCCAAAAGTTATTTAATTTTATTATAATTATTTTTTAAAATTTGCTATCGGGCACATATGCTTAACAGAGAGAGACAGAGAAAGTGAGAAAGCAAGCCACCAGGTCTGGGACTCAAACATGGCAATTGGCCATGTGAGAGTCTAGTACCCCAACCACCACACCACCTGCTAGCCCCCTAGCTTCATTCTTTTTATTTTAAACATAGCATTCCAATATGACCAAGTTTTATGTTGACCACACTATGGACAAAAATTGGAGAGCATTGCCTTAACCAATTTTTATCACATATGGTTCTTGGATTAGTCAACCTTAACATTGGCTAATGTTGATTTTCTGTGAATTCTAAGAAAGGGGAATAGAAGGAGGAGTGTAATTCTGCCAGGAAACTTTTGGGAGTTTGGAAACCGAGTGAAAGAGCTTAAAACAAAGTGGCACTAGGTGAAATGATAGAGGTCTGATTCTATATTTTACTGCAAGAAAATTGGAGCTTTTCTCATGCTCTAGAAATAAAGGCTCACACAGATTTATGTCTGCAATATTTCTCAATGCCTATGTTGACAAAAAATGTTTTTAAGAATGCTATCTTCCTTCTAACATTACCTGATAAGAATGAAATCTTAGCATATTCCTTAGAGAAAAATTCTGTATAGTTACAAACTAAAAAAATAAAAAAATGCATCAGTTAAAATTAATAGTGGAAAGATAAAGAGGGAGGGCTTAAAGTAGGGTTTTTCAGTGAAAGGTCACCCTTGTGGAAAAAAATTGCTCTGGGGACATGACAAATACCTGGTGACTTCTGCATCATTGTTGTTTATAGGCTAGGGACATGCTTTTAACAGTCTGTGAGACCACTAAAAAATTGGTTCTTTAGGGTTATTGCAAATAAAAAGATCTGATTAGTCAGTTACCCCTTTGTCTAAAAGAGGCCATTAAATTTGATGAAGGAAGCTGTCAATGGTTTAAAAGGGACAACTGAGTGAAAGGTGAGAAGAAACGCTGACAAGTATGGTCAACATATGACACACCTGACAAGACACAGGACAAGTTGAGCAAATGGCTCATAAAGCTGATTTAGGGAGAGGGCAGTAAAATCCTGCCTTTCAAGTGATTTGGCTCTTTACTAAGCATTTATTTGGACACTGAGTCTAGTAATCCATAGGAAGGGCGATTGCACGTTTTTACTAGATTTTACAGACATCAGCCTTGTATAGCCATTCTGTATGATGGTGCTAAATCTACTATATTCTTACGGACGTTTTCCCTTTACATAAACATTTTCTCTGACTAAAATCAGGTAGTCATTCTTTCTCCACCACAGTGATTATTTGTGACAGGTACTCCTCTGTATCTCTTTTAACAGTCATGCAGAGTTGGTTTTTTGAAGGTTGACATAAGGCAATGATTTAGAAAAAATTGCAAAGAGAAAGTCGCCTGAGGAAGACCCAACAACTTCCTCCTCTGCTAAAAGTGGTTATGCCTGCTGCTTTATATTCTTCTAGTTATAGATGATTTTTATCCCATAGTCCCTATAATGATAGTTGTTATTATGACAAAGGCCTCTAAAGGTTTAGAAGTTTTTTTTTTTGTTGTTGTTGTTTTTGTTTTTAAATCAGTACCCTAACCATTAGATGTTTATTCAGAGTTTATCTGAATCTCATTGGTCTGGAAAATGTTTATGTTCATGAACATCTCGTAGCTTCCTGCAAGATTCATCATTTTGGATCCTTTGGAAGACAATGAAACCACACTTGATAACATTTCACTGTAGTCTGATATTTTCTCATCATGCTGTCCAAGGAGATATCTCTATTGTTTTTTTAAGGCTGTGGTAAATGCCAAGTTTTACCTGTGGCTTGGCCATCATTGCTACTGGGAAGAGCTGTTCTCTAATCTATATCCCTTTGTTAGCCATGTAATGCTAGCTACAGAGACAAATACAGCCCAGATTCTTTGTGGCTTAACATAATAATATTTATTTGTCACTCATAGCTTGCCTAAGCAGTAGCAGAAGTTCTGCTCCTTAAAGTTCACAGGGTCCAGGCTTTTGAAAAACTCAGGGAAGAAAATTACTCTCAGCCTCAAAAATCCAGCCAGTGAACTGGAGAAAAGGAAGGGTGCAAATCTCATGGAAAAATTATTTTATTGTTTTTAAGCTTTTGATATAAGGCACATGTGCTCATTAGAGAGAGACACAGAGAGAAAGTGAAAAATCATTCCCCGTGGAGGATGGCCATACCACAATCCCTCCTCCTTCATTCTCCTCTCAGGATTTGAGGGGTGCACACACATGCACACACACACACATGCAAGTCTGTATGGGGTGATTTTCAAGCCACCAGGTCCAAGACTCCAACTATGGTTGGCCATGTGAAAGTCCAGCACCTTAACCACCACATCACCTGCTGGCACTAAAAAAAAAAATTAAAGTGTCACCTTGTTCCACTTTTCATTCACCAGGAACTGAATCTCAATTCTCTATCCAGATGGCAAGGTCTCAGGAAATGTGGGTCTTTGTGAGATGAGAGCTTCTCAGCACCAGTGGTCCACCAGAGAAGAAAGCACACATGTTTGACAAGCAGCTGGCAGCCTCTGCTACCACCTTGTGCAGGACACAGCTCTGGAGTCTCAGATGCTTACACCATATGTGTCTAAGACGCTTGCACCATGCATGTCCTGAAGATAAACTACCGTGAAAATAAACCTCCAATATTCAGTGGGCCTTCAGTTTAGGCAGTCAGAAAAGGTCCACAAAATTTTCTGTTTTTACCCTCAGACTTTTGGGGACAGTAAGAAGAAAGTCTCCATATTCTCAATTGCCTAACAGACTTTGGGATCTACACCCACTCTGAGCACACTCTGCTCTGAGCCTTGGCTGTGTCTGTTTGGCAATGACTCCAGTCCTGGTCCACCTGTGTGTAAGGCCCATTGTGTGGGGCTCTTCAAAAAACTGAGGGAGGCTTTTGTTTTTGACAGAGTTACTGCATTAAATTCCAGGAGACCAGATGAAACCAAAATGGTGTCACTCATGCTAAATGCCACATAATCAAACTGAGGTTTAAGGAAGCAGAGAGATTCCCCAAATAGATATTTTCCTGAAACAGGAGATTCTAGTCTGCCCAAGTCAAGATAATAGGAAGTTCCTCCTGCTTTAACCTCTACAAAACATGTGATGTTAACCAATCAGCTTTTCCCCTAGTGTTCTGTTTCTTTGTTCTCACCGTACAGAACCCACTATTCTGCTATTGCCCATTGGAAGCACTCATTCTACTTTGTAGAATGGAGGCTACTCTCACACATACGTGAATCACAAAGAAAAGCAAGTTAAACCTGTAACTAAATCTATACTTTTGTCTTACAGGCCTTCGGTTCTCCCCATCTTCTAGATATTTGCTGGCATGTGCTGAAGAGTCATGTTACTATAATTACTTTTGACAAACAAACTAATAGCATAAATTTTAAAACCTGGAAATGTTTCTTGAGAAGGAGATTTTTTTTTTCCCATAAGCCATGTGACTGTTGTTTCAGCTCAATCAATAACTGAACTATTAATGATAATGTGACCACATATGTAAAGTCCTGCTCAAAGAACTTTGGAGGTATTAACTTAGCAAATTCCCACCACCTCCCTATGAAGTACCATTATTAACTCTAGTTTACAAAAAGGCATGGTAAATCCTATGATGTCAGACTGCTAGAAGTGGTGGTGCCAGCACTCTAAACCCAGGGAGTTTGGCTCCAAAGTTTAATCTGTTTGCCACCACACAGGGCTGCCTCTTTCTCAGCCCACTTATCAGTCTCATTGTTATCATGAACTTTTTGTGTGTGTGTGTGAGGGAAAAAAGTAGGTTCTCTAAGTTCACTCTCATGAATAATAAGAGGCACTCATTTCTCTGGGACTTGATACAGTTTAAAGAGTTTGGTGGGGATCTGGGACTGGGAAACACTAACCATGGGAGAGTTAGGTAGCAGGCATTGTAGACTTTTGGGGGAGATTGAATGATGTGAGGTCAGTTTGCTGTTGAGAAGGGCTGGCTGAAACTTGTACATGTGTGCATAAACAGATACCAGCAGATAGCATGATGGTAGCAAGCTGGCGTAATGTATGTCATTGGACTCCCATGTAGTTGACCGTGGTTTGAGTCCCAGACCCAGTGGCTTAAACTCATGTTGGTTGCGTGTGTGCATGTGTCCAAGATCCCAGGAGAGAATGGAAGAGAAGGAATTGCAGCATGGCCAGCCTCCAGGGGGGTGATTTCTCACTTTCTGTCTCTCTGTCTCTCTCTGTCTTTCAGGCAAGCACATGCGCCCTATAGCAAAAACCTCTCCAAAAGAAAAAAGAAAAAATAAGAAAGAAAGAAAGAAAGAGAAAGAAAGAAAGAAAGAAAGAAAGAAAGAAAGAAAGAAAGAAAGAAAAAGACGTCTTTCACTCATTTTGTATCTCTCCATATCATTTAGTGAGTACTTAAATACCTAAATGAATAAGGTCTGTGGTTCAATCTATTTACAGAGAACCATAGAGAGCAAAAATCTTGAATTGAATTGGAGCCCTTAAAAATGTTAATGTATCCTTCAGTTCTTTCTAAACTTCTTACTGGGTTATGGTTTGCCTTGATTCGTTACGATCTGTGCCGTTCTCAAAGCCTGAACCTCCAAACGCACACATCCAGACCAACACATTTTCTAGACAAATTGCTGCAGTGTTGTTTACTTTGTTGACTGGAGATGTTCTGATTCAACTGTGAGAGCATTGCTAATTGTCACAGCTGTTAGAGGCAGAATAAATGAATAGGATCAAGATGCTTGGACTCTTGCTGGATCCTAAAGAAGGCAGAGCACAACTGAGTGGTGCCTGGGTGACCACATGTGTGTCGGAGATGGCCCGGGCACTCTCTGCCACATTGCAAGTGGTGTGACCAAGTAACCACATGCAGCTTTGTCCCCACATACAACTTGGCATGAGAGTCGAACACTTGTCTTAAATTATAGTAGATTTTCCTATTTAAATTTATATTTATACCCACATTTTGGAATGTAATTTGACATACAAAAAATGCAGTATTATTATTATTATTATTTTTTTGAGAGATTTTTGCTATGGGGTGCATGTGGTTGCCAGAGAAAGAGAGACAGAAAGTGAGAAGTCTCCCCTCCTCCCAGGGGGATGGTCATGTCACAATACCTTCTCCTCTTTTCTCCTCTTGGGATTTGGGCACATACACACGCCCACACACACGTGGCACACACACACGCACACACACACGTGTGTGTGTACCTGGCATAAATTTTAAGCCTCTGGGTCTAAGACTTGAACTGCGGTCAACTACATGAGAGTCCAGCTTGCTACCGTCATGCTACCTACTGGTCCCAATAGCTGTATTTTTTTAAAGTCAAGCAAGCAAACAAACAGGAGAAAGGTGCAACACTCTGGCAAACATCTGAGTGAATTTTTTATATGGGTGGTCTTTAGACATAATCCAATATACTTATTAGAGCCATTTTCTAGAGAATCTTCTGTAAGTACACTGATGGAGTCAATTAATCATCAGTATAATCTAGGACTTATCAGACAATTATTCAGGGAAAACTGGGACAGTGTTTTTGGAATTTGTCACTTGACAAGTTATTTTCCATATCAATCATTTAGATACACACAAACCACCATTCTCTGCTCTGGTGGGATGGTGGCAGGACTGCTCACTGACAGTGTCACAATTCCTTAAGAAAGTTCCATCTTCCACACATACTATTTTTGTGTTTGGACTCGAGTTAAAGAATTATAAATATTGATGTTGTCTATTTGTAGAAACTTCTTGTGAATATATTTGCATGTCTTCTATTTGTGAGACTATGTGTGATTCTGTAAGTCATAAAGTTAAATCAAGAGTTATTTATTTGTATGAGTTCAAATGACTTAACATTCTAAAGTCAGTTTTTTTCAAAGGATGTGCTTTTCACATGTATTTATTTAAGTATTTATTGCATGGCTATGCCATAGAGTTCTAAGTACATGGAACATATCACTGGAAAAGCAAAGGCCTCAGACTTTATATTTTTTTCACATTTCTCCATCTGTCAAATGTTTCCTCCCTTTGCAACTCACACCTACCCTCCATGAACTCTGTCCCTCCTTACAGTCTCTAGCATCCACACCAATCCTCGCCAACATCACGGTTTCAGATCGCTCAACTTCTGCCATAGACAGTATAAACCGAGCAGGGATATACAATGTGTACCTTTCAAAAAGTTTGGCTCACTTTGGCTGACATTAAGTCTCCTTTATTCATTCATATTATTAGCATTTTAATTTCCTCTTTGTTTTAAAATTGTTTTAATTGCCAGAGGGAGAATGTACTCACTGGAGAGAGACAGAAAGAGAGAGAGAGAAAGAGATAAAGAGAAAGCCCCTTCTCCCCCAAGTGTAACATGGTCATGTCACAAGCAATCCTTTTTTCTCCACTTCTTCAACCTGCCAGGATTTGGGGCACTCATGCACATGCACTGGTGCATTTTTCAAGCCACAGAGGCTGAGATTTGAAATACAGCCTGCCATTTGGGATCTGGCTGCCACTGCTCAGCTCTTAACACTGTGTTATGGGACCATGCCTAATTTTTGTTCAAATCCTTAAAAAAAATCATATAAAATTAGATATATATCCCATTTAGTAGATGAAAATGAAAATAAAAATTTAGGGAAGGTAAAATGAAAATAAAAATTTAAGGAAGGTAATGAAATTTGCGAATGTTCACACAATAATGAATGTAGAGTCAAGATTAAGTCTCTCTGACTCCAAATACAAAATTGAAAATTTATATTTAAACAGTTTTTAATTTTTGACTGAAAATAATTTCAAACCCAGAAAATAAGACAAAATATGTTATTATACATAAACACCGCTTGGGTTCAAAAAAAGTAACTTTTTTCTTTTAAGGTTTTTGCCACAGCGTAAGTGCACATGGCAGAGACAGAGAGAGGGGAAGTGAGAAACACTGCCCCCAGGAGTTATGGCTACACTACAGTCCCTTCTCTATTTTCCTCCTGGGATTTTGAGCACATACACACATGTGTTTGTCATTTTCAAGCTGCCAGGTCCAGGACTTGAACCATGGTTGGCTATGTTCTCTTCCAGCACCTTAACCACCATGCTGGCCCCAACATTAACCAGTTTGCCATCTTTGCTATAGTTCATTTCTTTGGGTATGTATTCAGAAAATAAAACTTAGAATTTTTTTTTCTATTTGATGAAGATCAAATGGTCTATTGTCATTGTATTGATTGAAATTTCTTTGATTACTGCTGAAGTTAAACATCTGTGGATTTTTTAAACCAGTTTACCTTATTTTTGAGTTGTCTGTTGATGGTCTTGTCTTACTATTTGCTGTCTTTTCCTTATTCATTTGCAAGAGTGCTTTCTGTAGTCTAGTTAATATCCATTGGTCTGTCACAGTCCTTATAAATACTTTTATTTAGCTTATGGCTGTTTTCTTTTTGGTCGTTTTTTGTTTTTGTTTTGTTTTGATGAAACACATTAAACTTGAATAAAGCATCCATGTATGTTTCATTCACTTTACTGATTACGTGGACAATATTTCTAATTTATCTTTAGGTACGTGGAAATGATCTGTTATATAAAGATCATCTGAAAGATAAATGTTATATATCATCAAATATTTTTTCTGCTTCCTTGAGATGATAATACAATATATTTTCCCTTGAATATTTTGGTATAGTGAATCATACAAATTGTTTTTCCAGTTCTCCAACAACTAAATACTCCTGGGACTATTCCAAATTGCAAAAAGTGGATTATTTTATTTAATTTCCTATTACTTCTTTTCCTAAGTTCTTACGGTATTTTTACATCTATATTCCTGAATGAAATTGCTAGTAGTTTTCTCCTAATTTCCTTCTCAGTTTTGTCACCAAGGTTATAGTTGCTTCATAAAATAATTTGGAGGGTGTTTCTTCTTTATTCTATGATAGTATATTTGTAATACTGAAATTAGTTGATCTAAGGATCAGCTAATACACATTTGGTGAAGTTTGCTATTGAAGCTAGCGGGACCGAAATTTTCTTTGTGGGAAGATTTGTGACTAGTATTAAATGGATCATCTGGTTTTCTATTTCTTCATGTGTCCATTTTAGCAAATTACATTTCTTAGGGATTTAGTTTATTAAAACTTTCGAACGTTTTTCTAACCTAAACTTGTTCATAATATCATCTTATTTTAAAAATAGGTACATCAATAATAATGATATTTATTTATTTTTATTACTGATACTGGTCATTTTGTGTCTGTTCTGTCTTTCTTAATTAATCTTGCCAGAAGTTTGTTGATTTTATTGTTTTTTAAGCCGACATTTGGCTTTGTTGTGTCTTTCTATAGCATGGTATTTTCTATTTCATTAACTCTTTTATGTTTTTATATTCTTTCTCATTTGTTTCACTAAAATATTTCACTGAGATGAAAAATTAATTTATTAAGTTTTATTTTTCTGTCTTCATACATAGACTAAGTGAACCATTTTAAGGTCTGCTTTGGGTGCAAATGTAAGGTTGGTTTGTATTTCATTTTGAGATATTTTTTAACTGTGACATACATTTTAAAATGAATAAAAAAGATTATATTATATTCTTTAATTTCAAAAGATATAGGATATATTTTTTTAATTATTTCTAATTTCTGGTCCTAGAAAATGGCCTATGTGACCCAAATTCTTTGAAATTTGTTGAACTTACTTTTTTAGCCCAGGCAATGGTAAGTTTTTAACAAATGTTCATATTCCAAAAGAATATACATTCTGTGGTTGTTGAAAAGAGTGGTCCATAAAAATCTACTAAGTCAAATTTTAAAATTGTACTATTTATGTTTTTCATATTTTTATTGTGTATTTTTTCCTTCTATTATACCTTTATAAAGAAAAGCAGAGGACCATATGGGGGGATGGTGGTTAAGGCAGCTGGATCCCACATGATCAACTACACAGTTCAAGTACCAGACCTGATGGCTTGAAAAACTCACTAGTGGTTCTTAAGCTACATAGCCTCAACTAGGTGCTCCTTTGTAGTTCATTCTACTTACTGAGTTTTATGCCTAAAGTCAGACATGTGTTCATGGATATATATATATATATATATATATATATATATATATCAACTGAACTTGCTACTACAAGTATTTAGATTAATTAAGGAGGGAAAAATGAAGGAGAAGAGAGATTATGGTATGACCATTGTCCATGGGGGTGCATATGACCATTTCTCACGGGGGTACATTCTCATGTTTCTCTCACTCTTCAGCAAGTATATGTGTCCTCTGTCAAGTGAAAGAAAGAAAAAAAGAGAGACAGAGAGAAAAAGAAAAAAACGAAGAAAATGTGGTTAAAATTTCTTACTATGATTTTTAATTTTTATAAGACAAAAATTAAGTGAGAAAAGGGGAGATAGATAGGGGAAGTATTTTTGACAGGGTCTTGCCACACCAAAATCATCCTGTCTCAGCCTTTAGTTAGCTAGGATTACAGGTGTACAACGCCATTCCTGGCATGTCTAGGTTGACCCAAGGCCTTCCTTATGGCTCTAGAAACAACCTACATCACCACAGATGGGCCCTACACATATTTTTATTTGTCTTTTTATTCTTCTGGTTTAGTTCAATAGCTGCTATTTTACTAAATACATTAAAATTTTAAAATTTATAACTTCTTTGTGATCTGCTACAACATTTCTCATAAAGTAACCCTGTTGAAATACAATAATTATTGTTATTCCTTTTTTACTATAACATCTCTCTTTTTTGGTATTGCTCTAGCTAAACACCCTTTTAAAGGAGAGGTATCAACAGTGACAAGAGATATCTATGTCTAACTTTATAATATTTAATATTTAAAATTTTTTATTTTTATATGCTACACAAATAAGGTGATTTGGTTTTCGCATTTTAATCTATCGTATTTTTTTAGAGGTATTTGCTATAGGGCGCATGTGCTGGCCAGAAAGACAGAGAGAAACAGAGAGACAGAAAGTGAGAAATCACCCCCCAGGAGGCATGGCTATGCCGCAATCCCTTCTCTTTCATTTTCCTCTTGGGATCTTGGGCACACACTCACACACACCCAGCATGAGTTTAAGACACTGGGTCTGGGACTCGAACCATGGTTGACTACATGGGAGTCCAGTGACAAAGCCATTATGCCAACTGCTGGTCCCAATCTATTGTATTTTAATTACAATGTTTGGCTCACTTATATTTAGTGTAATTATTGACATATTTTGGGTAAAGTTCATCATCTTTTTTATGCTGTTTGAATGATGTGTTCTGTATTGCTCTTTTTACTTGTATCTGATTTCTTTTATGTTTGTGTTATGTCTTGATAGTGCAGTTTTTTTTTTCCTAAAATACGTAACAATTTATTAAATTCAAAACACTTTACTGAGGGAGATTTGAAATTATAAATGAGACAGTCAGCCTTCTGAATTTCTTCTTTTACCACCTATTTTTATTTATATTGGAGAATGAGAAATTAAAGTTTTGAACTGAACTTGAACTCTAATATTCTGATACCCTAGTTTAGGTTCATTCCTCGGGAAACTTACCTCAGAAGCCTCACAGAAATCATGAGAAGAAAATCTCTTTCTTTGTGTATCAGGAAGTTTAACATCTCTTATTTGGTTCATTTTAGAATTTTGTCAGAATCCCATATGTTGTTTTTGTTTGAGTAAAATCTGAAATATATTAAAAATACCTACTGCTGTGTTGGCTGTTTGCTTTGCTCTTTTTAAATGTCCTATTGAGAAGTGCTGTAGAAATTTTGTTCTGACATGTGGGGGCTCAACTCTTTCCTGCCACACTCAGCTTGGGGGACATAGCCTCTGGGTTATACTCTTTTGAAATTGTCCCACTGAAGTATATGTTTTGATTTTGGGATTTTCCAGATGCTTCAAAAGCAGGTTCCATGTGTTAAAATTTGTGGAAATTGAGCATGTGTCTCCATGTGAGGCATCTGAGTAGTTTACAAATTCAGGGCAGTTAGGTCTATTAGCTGGGATGAAGAGATTACCATTTAATTTCATTTTATTCTATTGTTTACATATTATATGTGTAATCTATTCTCTTTTCTATGCTTTATTTTTATTTTGTCTGGGTTTTCTAAAAGTCTCTACATTTTAACATTTTGAACGATTTGATTTTCATATGTAATTATATCCTTTGGCTACTTAAATTGAAGACACATTGTAAACATAAAGCAAATTAAGATAAATAAATGGATAATGTGTTTACTTCTGACAGGAGACTGTCCTTATGCTAAATCTTTCTGCCTATTTTAAGTCTTAAAATCATAGCATCACATAATGTTAAAAAATTGGGAAGAAGTTTAGATACTATGTTCATATCCTTTCTCACTTTACTGATAAGAAATGAAATCAACAATATTTAATAAATGGGTAATGGCTAAATCCTAGAGTGCAGATTTCCTCATTTATGATGTACAGCTTAGAAATACATACTGTGTGTCTTAATTATAACAGTTTCAAGCGTTAATGAAGTTCAATTCCGAAACATGGCAATGCTCAGATAAGTCAAAAATTTTACTTTTTGCTTAAGTATGCAAGAGTTCATCTTGTTCCTTTAAACTTTCTTACTGAGGATAAACCACTTGCTTGTCACTTAGCCACTAGGATTTTAATTTTTTTTCTTTGCCCGCTCCCCCCCCCAAGGTTTTTGCCATAGGGTATGTGCATTCAACAAAGAGAGAGAGAGAGAGAGACAGAGAGAGAATCAGTGAGAGGGAAAGTGAGAATCACTTTCCAGAGGGGATGGCCACACTACAATTTCATATCTTCCATTCTCCTCATGGGATTTTTGGGCATGCACACATATATACCCAGTATGGTTTTCTTTTCTTTTTCTTTTTCTTTTTCTTTTTCTTTCTTTTTTAGAGATTTTTGGTAGAGGGTGAGTGCACTCACCAGAGAGACAGAAAGCAAGAAATCACTCCTTGGGGGGGATGGCCACATTGCTATTTATTCTCCTCTTGAGATCTTCGACACACATGCACATGTGAGTTTTAAGCTGCTCATCTGGGACTAGAGCTGCAATTGACTAGTGGGAGTCCAGCGACATAACCATGATGCCATCTGCAGTCCCAGCCTAGTGTGATTTTCAAGTCACTGGCTCCAGGACTCAAACTGTAGCCAGCCATGTGGGAGTCCAGTGCCCTAACTACTATGTGATCTGCTGACCCCAGCCACCAGAGATTTAACAGTGAATAATAGTAGCTCTAATCTTGGTCTTTAACAATTAACAAATTATAAAAATAAATGTCAAATTGCAGTTGTTTTAAGTACTCATCTCCTATTCTCAATTTGTTCTAGGTACTTCTCACAGAACTTGCAAACCTTAGACTGAAGTTCCTTCCTCAGAGAACCTTTTGACTAGGTGAGATCTCTAGCCATGTCTTACCCTTGTGTCAGTGTGTATGTTTTTATTTATCAGTATGGGAGACCACAAGGTATAGTTGAGGTGTGTAAACTAGATCATGAAGGGCTATGGTAACAAGTTGGGATTTTACCTTTAGATGATAGAAAGCCACTGGACCATCCCTGTAGTCTAGTGGTTAAAAGAGCTGGATTCCACATGACTGATCATGACCAAGTCCTAGCCTGGTGGCTCAGAAAACATGATGAGCCTTGAGAAATGGAGGAACTGGAATGGAATTTGTAGTGAGAGCATGCTCCATTGGTAGTGTTTTCTCCCTCTCCTTGTCTCTGTCTCTCTCTGGTGAGTGCACACACCCTCAGGCAGTTAAAAAAACAGAAGTCCATTGAAGGACTTTAATAATATTTGTGTTTGAAGAAGAGTATATGGGTGCCTTTTTGTAAGGTAGTAAGCCTGGTTGAAGATCTTGTTAGAAGGCTACTGGAGTAATCCAATCGAATATGGGACAGCTTGTTCTAGAGATTCTCCCTGAAGACAGAAATCAATGAATGTGAAAGATATTTAGGTAGTAAATTAGATTCATTTTATATTTCATTGCCCTAACCAATTTTTCCTTCGGAAGTTTATTCTCAAATTCATCTTTTATTTGTTGCAATTATTTCTATGGTTACAGTTTTCTTTATTTTTCTATTCATAGTGAGTGCTTAACACTAAAAAAATTAGGTATAAATATCAGAATGGAAATCTAAAAAAGCTTTCAAAATATAAACAATATATGTGTCTGAATCATGTTAAAAAGCTTTGACATAAGGACACTTTAAGACCTTTTGTTAATTAAAAATGTCTACTTACTACTTATAAATTTGAGGATTGAAATACAACCACTTGTCATAATGGAAACTTCTAAAATTGTAAGAGATTGTAAGGAAAAAGCTTTGTGCTCATATTAGTTTTATTTATTTATTTATTTTTTTTTGAGAGGTTTTCGCTATAGGGCACGTGTGCTCGCCAGAGAGAGACATAGAGAGAGAAAGCAAGAAATCACCCCCAGGGGGGATGGTCACGCTGCAATCCCTTCTCCTCCATTCTCCTCTCAGGATCTTGGGCACGCACGCACACACGCCCAGTGTGAGTTCTAAGCCACCGGGTCTGGGACGTGAACTGCGGTCAACTACATGGGAGTGCAACAACATAGCTATTATGCTAACTACTGGTTTCCAGCTCATATTAGTTTTCAAGTTACTTTTAGGTTCTACATAAAATTCTGTCTTCTCAAATAATATTCCTTGTAGATCTTGGATCATATCTCTATCTGAGATGGTTTATTTTAATATGGAAGAAGATTTAGCAGGAGATAAATGTTAGACACAGAGCTGGATAGTAATTTTAAAAGATGTAGTTATTACTTTTGTGATAAATAGGAGTTTCTCTACCATCTCTCCCAACCTGATTGGAGATACAGCAAAAAAAGCTATCTGATTTCTACTTCTTTTTACAATTTATACATCTTTCAGCTTTTCATAGGATAAAAAAATTTTTAATTTAGAAAAAGATGAAGAAAATCTAATTGTCAAATTTATCAAAGGTGGTATTCTTTCTTTTTTTTTCTTTTCTTTTTTTTTTTTTTTTTTGAGAAAGATTTTTGCTATAGGGGACATGAGCTCACTGGAGAGACAGAGAGCGAGTTACCAGGTCTGAGACTCGAACCAGGATCAACTATGTGGGAGTTCAGCAACACCATCATTATGTCATCTCCTGGTCCCATCAAATATAGTCTTAACAAAATATCTATAAGAATTATGGAGAATGTTTTTATGTAAATAGCCCAGAATGAAAACAAAAGATACACTTTAAAAATTTAGTTAACTCTCAATATTAGTATTGAGTGAGGAATGTTGTGTCATTAGGTTGAACTTTTCCAACTTTGAAGAACAGAAATTTCCATTTGAATGAAAAGTGGAGAGTGGTTTTAAAATTTCTATCCTTTGTGAATGCTTTTTTTGTAAATAGTCTTTTTTTAGACTACTCTTTGTGAACCAGGATCATAGTCAATGATTTTTCTCAGTGAAAATATTGTTATCAATCTACCTTGGTTTGAACCCCAACCCCACTGGCAATGTGCTGGGCATACGTGCATGCAGGCTCAGGATTCTGATGGGAGGGAGAAATGGAAGAAAAAGATTGCAGGGCAATCATGCTCTATTGAAAGGTTCTCTCTCTCGCTGGAGAGTACACCTTGTGGCAATTAAAAGAAATTATTCTACCTAGAGTACTAGTTGCTGAGTAACCTAATAATTTCTTCCTACATTTTCTATTCATTTTGGGGGGGGAGGAGATAATCTTTTTTTTCAGCAACCAGCAGTAAAACTGAGATGACCAATTTAGGATAAAATTTATACAGCAGGACATTGGAAGATAATAACCATAGTCATCATCAACCAACTAAGAATACAGAGAACACATAAATGCTCTTCACAAAAATATTATATGGATAAAAGGTATAAAAAATTTTTTTTCATTTTTTTTCCATAGGGCATGTGGGCCTGCCAGAGAAAGACACAAAGAGTTAGTAAGAGGGAAAATGAGAAATCACTGCCCTCACCCACCCCTCTCAGGGGATGGCTTTGCTGCAATCCCTTCTTCTTTATTCTCCTCTTCGGATCTGGGGCATAAAATACCAAAAACTGAAATCAGGTTTTCCTTAAGGCAAGTATTAAAGTTTATATGTGCTGGCCATATATTTCCTTTTAGTTACAAATTTTTATATGCACTCAGCATAATATGTATAAATAAGACAGAAACTATATGGACATATACAATAGTTCAGTGCATGAAACGGATAGAAAAGAAAGCCATTGTACCAGTTAATAAAATTAGACTATTTCCTATATAATGACATTTGAGGAGAATTATACATGTTTTGATTTATTTTATTAACAATATAAAACTAATATCAGAAGTACTTAACATAAAAATGCTACTTAACAACTTGAAAATATAGTCAAGGTTTTCTGTGTAGATTTTGCCTCATCGAGAGACACTGAGCTGTCAGAATTATCCTTAAAAACTTAAGTTCACACAGAAAGACTATTTTTCATACTGGTTTATGGATAATTAGGAATTTGAGTATTCTTTCTAGAAATTTCTAAAGTTTGTTTTTGCATTTTATGATGTTTATTAAATTATTTAATTTTATTTATCATGATTATTATTTAAAATTTTGCTTTAGGGCATATGTGTTCACCAGAGAGAGAGAGAGAAAGAAAGTGAGAAAGCAAGTCACCAGATCTGGGACTCAAACTGTAGTTGGCCATGTGGGAGTTTAGCCCCTTAACTACCACACCTGATGGCCCCTTGTTTTTATACATTTTAAAGCAGTCATTTAAAAATGAGTAATGATCATAGACTTGTTGGCCCAAGAACGGCAAAACAATTTTAGCATCCCAGTGAAAGTGGAAAGACAGCACAGTCTTCACCAAAAATTAATGTTTAAACCTGCTCACATAGATTAAAAAGGTGGGAAATTAAGTCTGTGCCAGGCAATGCAGGCCCACTGTGTTAGAGGCATCTGCTTCAGTGTTGTGGTGTTAGCTCAAGTGACTCTTGACTGAATCTTGTTTTTGTTGATACCAACTTCAATCTTTTTTGACTTTGAGTGTAACACTAAATATCCAGCGTGCTATTTTCCTTTTCACTCTAGAAATGGATGAACTAGCTGTGCATTTATGCAGATTTCACGTGACATTATTTAAGGCAAGCAAGACAACTTCACAGTGTTACTTAATTAAAACTACTGATAGGAGCCAGCAAGTGGTGTAGTGATTAAGGTGCTGGACTCCCACATGGCCCACCAGGGTTCAAGTACCAAACCTGGAGGCTTGAAACATGTGCATATGTGCCCAAAAACCTAAGAAGAAAACGAAGGAGAAGAGATTGTGGTGTGGTCATGTGGTCACCCCTGCTAAGGGATATTTTCTCATTTTCTCTCTACTTATCTCCCTCTGTTCCTCAGGCAAGTGTACGCACCTTGTAGCAAAGAATCTCTTTAAAAAAATGTGAACTGACAGTTTTAATTACATATGAACTCTGGTTATTCTGTAGTCAAGAATAGATTCTAGATATTACTAATTCCATTCTGCTAAAAAAAAAAGTGTGAACTCACCTTCTCAACATATATTTTCATTTTTAAAAAATCCCATCATGCATCACATCAAATAAATTTTGAATGTTGGTGATTGCATGGTTTCGAAAACAAATCATAATGACAATAATAGCTATCGTTTACTGAGTGCTGTGTGGAATGCAGTTATACATATGTTGGTTTATTTAATCGTACAATATATAAAGTGGATTCCACTGCTATAGAATGTACAGTTCCAGTTGAGGCACCAAGAAACTTGGTCACCTGTTTGGAGGGTATAGACACTAAGTGGTATAGGTAATGCCCCCCCCCGCCCCAGTCATCCTGATACCAGAGCCTCAGGCAGCAACAGCAGTCACACATGCTGGAGGCATAAATTTATACTTTTATTGGTTTATGGTTGCATAGATTTAAGTAACACTATAGCAAAAACTGTTTAAATTGATGTAGTGAGAAACTGAGCTTAAATAACTTTTTTTTTTTTTTTTTTTAAATTTGCTCATGAGTGCATGTGTTCTCTGGAGAGAGATGGTGGGGAAGTGAGAAAGCATACCCCTTCCTGCCATGGGAGATGGCCATGTTGCAATCCATTCTCTATTTTTCCTTCCAAAATTTTGGGCAAGCATGCATATACACCTGGCATGTTCTTCAAGCTGCCCAGTCAGCCATCTGGGAATCCAGCCACCTCAATGACCACTCCACCAATGTAACTATTTCTTAAAAACAAAACAAAACAAAACAAAAACTCCCAGCAGGCATAGTAGATAATGTGCTGGACTCCCAAATGGCAGACCATGGTTTGCATTCCAGATCTGGCAGCCTGAAATATACCCTGGGTATGTATATGCATGCCCCAAATCCCAGGAGGAGAATGGACGAGAAGGGATTGTGGTGTGGCCTTTCCCCCAGGGGTGATTTATCACTTTCCCTCTCACTCTTTCTATGTCTCCGGCAAGTGCATTTGCCCTATGGCAAAAATTGTAACAAAACAAAACAAAACAAAAACTCTCATATAAGCCCAGCTATGGTGGTAGAAGTGGTAGATTCTGGAGCCATTTAGGAAGTCCATATAGGGTTCTGTTCTCTGGTTGACCTGAACATCTTGACTAGCTGGAAAATTGGAAAGAGAATCTCGCATGACTAGACCCTGCTGGGGGCTCCCTTTCTCTGCACCTGAAGAAATAAACTTATACACATCCACATATTACTGAGCTTTGGTTCACATAGTACTGGTTCCATTTAGGTTCAATATTGTATGATTGTGTGATTCCCTTGGCTGTGGGCTTTGGTCTTACAGGAATCATTCTAGATGACATGATTGGGTGTTGTGCAATCCTACTGTACTGGGAAGAGTTAGGCTCTTTATACATTAGTGTCTGCATTTATTAAACCCATCCACACCCGGTGGTGCATTTTTATGCACATTCCATTTGTCTTCAGAAGGAAGTTTCTGCATATGGGAGAAGGGTGTGAAAGAAAACAAAATCCTGGATTCTGCCTGTACGAAGATTACCACTCAGACATCTGTTGGGTTAAAGGCACCAGCTGTTAGCCAGGCACAGCAACTGCACACAAAATGATGGTGAGGAAATTAAGGAAGCTGGGGTGTCTGTGGATCAAACTGTGAAGAATTTTGGAAAGACTAAATACCATTATCCACGCTGACTTTTGCCTGACACAGAGCACCTAAATAAGATATATTGAAATGGAACTTTTAATTTATTCCTCTATTTTTTAAAAAATCACCTTCAGTTAAATAATTTTGAACCATTCTCAGAAAGGCTGCAAACTTAATAGTGTGCAAAAAACCTGACCTGTGTTGGAAGTGTAGTTGTATACAATTTGGCTGTGTTTTTTTTTCAATACCTCCAGAGAAACTTTGCTGAAGAGAACACTTATGAAACTGATTTAGATTCAGCTCATCACTGTTGGTCATCTCCTCCAGGTTTTCCTTCAGTATAGCATGATGAACAGCACCACAAAGTCTAAATTTCAAAAAACATATGCACCTACTTATTTTTAGGACTCATTGCAGTATTTACGTACAATCAGTGGGTTATGTCTGCTCCTTAAGGTGTTGTCATGTAAAATCACACTAGTTGATGACTCAGAGAGGAACATACCTTAGAATTCATTGAAATGTAGAAGGCTTAAGTTTTGTAAAATAAAGACTACAAATTGATTTAATTTGATGCATCATGTGTGTTTACATACAAGTAGCTATGGCAGGGAAAACTAATATTATAGAGTAAATAGGCTTCTTCAAAGTCCTGGAAAAGACAAAAAAATATAATCATTTTTTGTTTTTTTTCTTTTAGAGGTTTTTGCCTTAGGGTGCACATGCTACCAGAGAGAGAGAGAGAGAGAGAGTCAGAGACCATGAGAGGGAAAGAAGTGAGAACTCGTCTGCCAGGGGGATGGCCACACCACAATTCCTTCTCCATTCTCCTTCCAGGATCTTGGGCGCACATGCACATGTGCCCAGTGTGTTTCAAGCCATTGAGTCCAGGACTCTAACCTTGGTCAAGGATGTAGGAGTCCAACAACGTAACCACTTCGCCATCTGCTGGTCCCCCAAAATAGAATAGTTTTTATATAATAAATTATGTCAATATGAGAGGAAAGAAATGCTTTTTTATAGGTCTTAAGCTTTGGGTGAAAATACTTAACCCTGATACCTCATGTTTCTATAAATTTGGAGGGAAATCCTTCTGTGAGCCCTTCTGATCCCTGAGCTCACCCTTATTCTTCCTGGGGAGGTATCAGCCACTATTGGCCACTGGCCCATGGCTTCCCAGTGGGATGGGGCTACTTCATCAGATTCCTGTGAATGGGGATGTGCTCCTTTTCTCCTTCTTTGTCCATCAGGTCCAGAGGTAGACAAAGACCTAATCTGCAAATTCAACATCTGTTTTGGGGATATTTTTCAAGACCGAAGCAAGAATTTGGAAGCTAGCTCTTCCTCACTTGGTCACTGAATCCAGTTTAACATCCATAAAACCATTGTTTGGGTCTCTGGCCTTCTTTCACATTTGGTATAGAACCTGGATGCATGAGAAGTATACGGTATATCAGGCCCCTTCATCTTGGGATATTTAGCTCAGTAACTGGGGACCTTGTGTGATAGAAGATAGGGCATATAATTTTAAAAGACACATGCAGAGAAACTTGGGATAGAGTTTGGCTTTAATCCTTAGATCATAGAAGACAGTCTAGCTTTAACACAGGACATGGTGTAGGTTTTGGAGTGGCCTAGCTTGGGTTTGTGGGAGGCATTAGGATTTAGGTATCAATTCTATGAGATTTTCACCTCCAAAGATCATTGCAGCTTGCGTGAGTGACACTTTTTTACAGGCAAGTATTGATTTCCACTGAGCAGTGAGCCTTAAGCAAAGGAGCTTTATTGAAGGCACAAAGTTCTGTAACCCCAGGTGTATCTTGATCCCTTCACACCTAAAATATAGACTGAGATGGCCTTAGAAATTGTACAAGAACCTTGCATATCTTAGCTAAATTGTAAGCTTGGTTTCAAGTGTGATGCTAGTGGCTTTTTACGAACAGGCATGGGGCAAACAAAAAAAGACGTCATGGGCCAACATTAAGACATGGAGCTGGACCCTCAGATGGTGTAGTGGTTACATCACTGGACTCCCACATGGTCATCTGTGGTTCAAGTCCCAGACCCAGGGGCTTGAAACTCTCTCTGGGAATGTGTACATTGCATGCCTAGGATCCTGGGAGGAGAATAGAGGATAACGAATTGTGGCATGGCCATCATCCCTGGGGGATGATTTCTTAATTTCCCTCTCACTATCTCTGTTTCTCTCTCTGGTGAATGCACTTGCCCTAATGCAAAAAAAAAAAAAAAAACTTAAAAAAAAAGAGAAAGGGAGAGAGGTGGAGCTACTGTGGCTGTGTTTGTGTTTTCTGGGGGCATTCCTTCAGGACACTCTTAGTGTCAGCCCTGGGGTGGGGTGGGGGGGACACTGTTTACTGTTGTTTTTCTTGCCTTTGGAGCCATGAGGGGGCAAGCAAAAAAAGAAGGCATAACCTGAGATTTATGAACTCTGCACTGACTGGTAAGATTCTACTTTGCTACAGATTTGTATATTCTATAACTCTGTGTCATGAGATATTTCAAGACATGAATTATGACTTCCAAATAATATTGGCAAATTTTATTAATACTCAATTAAAGAAATAGGATATGTGATCATATGTTTGTTATTGCAGTGGTTTGATTCATTTTAGGGCTTTCTAAAATCTTTTTTATAAGAGAGAGTTTTACTATAGGGCATGTATACTTGCGGGAGAGACAGAGAGAGAAAGTGAGAAATCACCCTTTAGGGGTGATGGCCATGCCACAATCCCTTCTTCTCCACTCTCTTCTGGAGAGTTTGGGCACACATGCACATGTGCCTGGCGTCAGTGTCAAGCTGCCAGGTCTGTGACATGAACTGTGGTCAAGTACATAGAAGTCTAGTGCCTTAACCACTATGCCACCTACTGGCCCCAAAAGTAAAATCTTAACTGAGCCCCAGAGGTGTTGGGGACTTTGAAAGAGCAGGGCTTGATGTTTGGAGAAGCTTCAGGAGGATGGGAGCAGGGATGCCTTGATCTCAAGATTTATCTTTAGCATTGAAATTTCTTAGACCCAAAATCCCTTATATTTTGTCAATAATTCTGTGACAGCACCAACTGGTTTTATTAACAAAATCATTAGAATTTGATGAACGCATTGCATAATAAAATTAAATCTTCCAAGATTTCTGTTTGTCTTCTAATGTTATTATGTTGGGCCCTTATTTAGAATAGATCTACAGCTTTTTTTTTTTTTTTTTCAGATATGGCTCCAGTATTTTTTTTTTTTTTTTTTTGGAGAGGTTTTTGTTATAGGGTGTGTGCGCTTGCCAGAAAGACAGAGAGAGACAGAGAGACAGAAAGTGAGAAATCACCCCCCGGGGGGGATGGCCATGCCTAAATCCCTTCTCCTCCATTCTCCTCTCGGGATCTCGGGCATGCACGCACATGTGCCCGGCGTGAGTTTTAAGCCACCATGTCTGGGATTTGAACCATGGTCGACTACATGGGAGTCCGGCGACATAGCCATTGTACTAACTGCTAGTCCCAGATATGGCTCAAATCTTGATTTGCAGTTTAGAGGGAAGCCCACGTTCACTTTTGGAACTGAATACATTTTTTTGTGTGATGAGGCTGAATTTGCCCCATGTCTGCAAACAATAACTTAATTAAGTCACCAAAGTCCCTTAGGGTGAAAGAGGACAAGACTTAATGCATTTTGAGGCACTGCAGAATAACAAAAGAATTTCAGGGCATTGTTTCCCAGCTATGAGGAGGGCCTTTTAGTACATTCTGCTTTGAGGGGCTCTAATTGTACCCATGCTAGTCCCTATTCCGGTCCTGGGTTTCTTTAGCAGGGATCTGGAAGCCAAAAGGCATTAACAACCTATGCTATCTGACTTGTCAGCAGCCAGTTTCAGTGAAATCATCAAGAAATGTAGTCCTTACTTATGCTTTTGACTCTCTTCTTCATTCTGCTATATTTTCCCAGTGTTTCCATCAACTAGTCAAGATCAAGATCCTGCCTGTCTTGAGTGTGATTTTTGGGAAAGATTTTAACTAAGATAATTTTGTAGTGAATTTGAGTAGAAAATTGTTTCTTAAGAAACAAATGGATGTGTTTCCTACATATTGGTGAGCTGTTTAAATATGTACTTCTTGGGGGCCAGCAGGTGATGTGGTATGTAGGGCACTGGGTTCCCACATGGTTGAGCATGGTTCAAGTCCCAGACAGGGCAGCTTGAAGATCATTCTGAGAGCATGTACGTACATGCCTAGAATCTCTAGAGGAGAACAGAGAAGGGATTGTGGGGTGGTCATCTCTGTTGGGGGTGATTTATTACTCTCCTTCTCTCTGTCTTTCTCTGTCTCTCTCTGGTGAGCCACATACACGATGGCCAAAAAACAAAAACAAAAACAAAAAAGAAAAAAAAAGCACGTCTCAAGACATTTGATAAAGTCCCACTATTGTAAGATATATATTTGAATTTAAAATGGGAACTATTGGGAGGACATACAGTGTTTAATGATAGAGTGACTTATTTATTATTTTTTTCTTTATAAATTATGCTTAAATTTTAGTGTGATCTGAATGAATGGTAACTTTCTTCTAATACCTAAGAGCTGGAAGTACATAGTTGTTTGGAAATGACTCTCATTCTTACCAGGTTTGGAACTTGAATACATCTAACCAGGAGGTCATTAATAGGGAAGTCAGGTATTTCTTCTCAAACTCGCCCAGTTCTTTAGAAATAGACTGATCCCAAGGCTGTCTTGGGTTCCTCTTCAATTTCCTTTGCAGAGTCCTTCTTTACTCATATGTCTTTAAATTTTGGGCTCTTGGGAGATGGAGCAGATTGCATAATGGTTACATTGCTAGACTCCCACGTAGTAGACTGTGGTTTGAGACCCGGATCTGGTGACTTAAAATTTGCATTGGGCACGTGTGCGTGTGTGCCCCAGATCCCAAGAGAAGAATGGAAGAGAAAGGATTGCAGTGTAGCCATCCCCCCAGGGGGTGATTTCTTGCTTTCTCTCTCTCTCTCTCTCTCTCTCTCTCTCTCCCTGGTGAGCACACACACACCCTGTAGCAAAAATCTCTCTCAAAAAAAAAAAAAAAAAATTGGGCTCCTTAAGAGGCAGAATCTTCATTTTACATACAAAGAACTAGCAGTACAGAGAGGTAAGCTACTTGCCTATGGTCACACAGCTAGTAAGTGGTAGAGTAGGAATTGAACTGAGACTAGGTGAGGCTCCAGAGGTTCTGCTGACATAATTTCCTATGCACGGGCCTTGGTCTTGAAAGATTCTGATTCGGCAAGACTGAGTGAAGACAGGGAATCCATCTTTTAAACAGTCAAGATGAGGTAATTTTCCACATCAGCAAAGTTTGGGAAACTGGTTCCAGAGAATAAATGTACAACATCCATCCTTCAAATAGCGAAATTAAATGCCACATATAGTATTGCTTAAAAATGAGAGTACACCTATGCAATCTTGAAACCATATAGCATCTTTTCTGGATTCCATTCAAGATCCTTACATAGCTTTCTTACAGATGAGTAAATTGGGAAAAGTTCTGTGTGACTATCAGGAAAATAACCTGAGACTAATAAAAATTGCCTAATAGAAATTAGGCAGGAGGTCTGAAAATGTTGGCTATAGGTTACTTTTAAGGAATAGCTGAGAAAGGGGCCCAGCCAAGCCATGAAGGTAGACGTTTTCTCTTTTGTCTAGAAGCTTTGTGACCTGCTGAGCTGAGCCAAGAACTGGAAATACGAAAGTCTGTTTTCTTCCAGGATCTCTTTGGCCCTCTGGATATACAGGAAGTGATAAAAAACAGTACGGTGGCTCCTGAGAAATGGAAAGGCCTTGGGCGAGTCCATCGGAGCCTGATTTCCACCTCAGCAAGGCAGGAGAAGAATATTGGCTAAACTTATTTGAATACATCTGGATTTACTTACTGGCAAGTGAGAAGTGTTTTCAAAATACCAAATACTATATATGTTGTCCAAGCAGCTTAAATTTCAGGGCCCCCCCCTTTCCCTTCCTGCACGTCGGTGTGGGGCTCAGTGAGGTGGAGTATGGTCAAGTTCCACACCACCAAGGTCCCGGCTCCTAGTGTGATGCTGTTATATTGCACTGCATATACTGGTTGCTACAAACTCAGTATTGTCTTCTCTCCAAAGTGGTTAAATCCCAACTCCTCCTGATGCCATGGCTGGAGGAGGTTGGGGGTCTTTGCGAGGTGATTTGGTTATGAGGAGAGTCCTTATGAATGAGATTAGAGGTGGGGGTCTTTGCGAGGTAATTGGGTTATGAGAAGAATCCTTATGAATGAGATTAGTGCCCCTATATAAAGTTAATGTCCTGGAAAGTTCCCTTACCCTCTCTACCAGGTGAGCACAAGGCAAAAAGATAACCATCTTTTCATGAACCAGAAAGTGGACCCTCACCAAACACCACATTTTGTTATAGCAGCCCGAATGGCCTAAGACATTGACCAAGACCAGCCTAGAGTTGGGCAGCACAGATATATATTCTCTGTTAGCCTGCAGCCACAATTTTGGCATGGCTGAAGGCATTTTTGTTTTCATCCTAATTGGCATTAGGAGAATCAAAACACATGAAGACTCAGAAAATATAAAAACATACCATTGTTACTGAAAATTTTTAATGTATGTTCTTAATACTTAATTTGAGGAAAATTTTCCTCCCAAGATCAGGTCTGTGAGACTAAGCTCATTTTTTATACCTACCTGACGAATACAGGTGCTGCTCCTGTCTTAAATTGTGGGCATTACAAATCACAAAGCTAGCTTTTGCTCCTTCTTTGCATTAGCTGCTAGAAAACTCAAGGTTACCCAGTTGGCTTAGTTCTAGTAAATGCATAGGAACTTGGCACACGTGTGTATATGTACCTCAGTCTTAGCATCATCTTATATTTCCCACTTTACTTTTCCTTTTGTACTGGTTTTGTCATCCAAATAATATTAACATTGTGTATTTTTAAACTTTTAAAAATTGTTTGTAACTTGCTGTAGGGTATATGCCCTCACAGGAGAGTGACAGAGAGGTAAATTGAGAGAGTACTCCGCAAGGGGGACAGCCATGCTGCAATATCTTCAATCTCCTCCTAGGATCCTGGACACTCATGCACACACACCCAATGTGTTTCCCGAGCTACTGGGTCAGGGACTTACCCACACAATCAGCTATGTGGGGTCCAGCCACCCCACTCACCAGCCACTAGCTGGTCCAGCATTATCTTTTAATGTGTCAGGTTGCCTTAAATTGTTGTGGAATAAAAGGCATCACTGAGGGACCAGCAGATGGCATAATGGTTATGTCGCTGGACTCCCACATACTTGACTGCGGTTCGAGTCCCAGACCAGGCAGTTTAACTCACACTGGGTGCGTGTGCATGAGTTCTGAAGATCCTGAGAGGAGAATGGAGGAGAAGGGATTGCAGCATGGCCATCCCCCATGGGGGTTGACTTCTCTCTTTCTGTCTCTCTGTCTCTCTCTGTCTTTCAGCAAGCATATGCTCCCTATAGCAAAAACCTCTCTCTAAGAAAAAAAAAAAAAGGGCATCACTGAGGAAGCATTCATTTTTGAAATAGCTTGGCATATCTTCTTTATACTGATCCTCTGGGTCACCAGATACATAAGAATATTTAAGGACAACCTGTCTGTTGTAGTCTTGCTGTGTATATTCTTTCACTTAATTGCCACAGAAACCCTTATTTCTTCTCTTTCTGACTACCCACGCTATCTGGTGAAAGCAACTCTGTGCTTCAGTTCTAAATTTCTTCAGATTTTGTCTTCTTGGGACAGCTAAAACCTTTTCTATCAACTTTCTCATGTTGATAGACTCAAAATCCCACTTGATTTTTATTCCCTGGGAGTACTTCTTCAAAGCAGAAGAACAAAGGCAAAGAAATACAGGATTAAAAAACAGAAAAAAAAAAAAAGCAAGTGCATACAGGTTGAGGAAAATTGTACTTTACGCATTCCCTCCACCGTATTGCCTCATTCTTAGAATCTATTCAGTACTTGGAAAAATTCATAACCTGGCAAAATAAAAGCATTCATTCTTCTCCAGGCCATAAGCCAAATCAAACCATTCTTTTTAATTACAGGTGAATAATAACACCCTTAAATTTCTCACAAATAACGTCAGCCTCCCTTGGCTTTTTGACTGATGGAAGGTGATGAATGAAGGCCTTTTAATTCAGCACAGCTGGACGTCTTTTGTTGCACTTCCTCTCAAAGGTTGCTGTGCAGATCTGGCCTATTTTGTCAGATGTGCTGAAAACAACCTGCCTGACTGGAGGTGGAAACAGCCTTCAAACAGAAGACATGTGTGTGATTGAATACCCTGCCGGGTTGGCAGCTGTGGCAATCAGTGGAGGAGGTGGAAGATATGCCATTTGTCTGAGTGTGTGTGTGTGTGTGTGTGTGTGTGTATGCGTGCATGTGTGCATGTGCATGCAGGTATGTTTTGATTTGATTGTTCTTCCAGGACTAGAGAAGACCTCTGTCATCAACCTTTGAGACTGGAATGAAAGTGACTTTACTATTGCTGCTGATTTCAAGGCTGTCCTATAAAATAAAGAGTCTATTGTCTGGGCCCATGTCTTTGTTCCAGTTTGGGTTTTAGAATGCCCAGTGTAGGGACCAGCAGTTGGCATAAGGGCTATGTCGCTGTACTCCCATGTAGTCAACTGCGGTTCGAGTCCCAGACCCGGTGACTTAAAGTCATGCCTGGCACGTGTGCGTGTGTGCCCAATATCCCGAAAGGAGAATGGAGGAGAAGGGATTGTGGTGTGGCCATCCCCACTGGGAGGTGTGATTTCTCACTTTCTGTCTCTCTGTCTCTCTCTGTCTTCCTGGTGAGCACATCTCCAAAAAAAAAAAAAAGAATGATCAGTGTGCTCTTTCCTTGAGCAAATCAGGTCTATGTGATGCAGGTCTTAGAGCTATCTGGATAAGAAATTGACTTGTAGAAGATTAGCGTTAACTCAGCCTCTTCCAAGAAAGAATGCATTGTATTTCCTGGGAAGATGGTGGCGGAGTGTTGCAGCAGCCCTGCACCTTTCCCTCGCTCACTATGGGCGTCCCTGAAATGAGTGACCTGTGGCAGAGTGCATTGGGACCTCACTGCAGTGCTGGCCTGTCTGCCGGGGCATGAACACAGTAGCTGTAGTGGATAGCTCAACCCAGACTCATTTACTGGCTATATGTTCTTCATCCACAGGAGCCAAATTCCAGAGACAGTTTCCCAAGAGAGAATAAAGCATAGGACTTGCTAAACTCATTATTTCTGCAAGAGTAGGTGTGAGATGTTTATCAACCAGTTTATGAGCTAGATATTATGTACATTTTGCAGATAAAAACATTCTAATGATAAAATGGGACTTGGAATGATGTGGAGCAACCCAAGCCTGACAAGTATCTGAACTTTCTGTTCTGATATAGAGAAACTCGTGCATAACCTTGAAGCAGACCAGGGCCAGCTGGTAACTACCTGGGCTTTCTGTTCGCCAGCATGCTGAAACTGCCACTCCCCTGAACTGTTGAGCTGAGCGTCCAGAGGCGCTAAGCGCCCTGCTTCTCTGCTAGCTCTGTATTAGGGCACACACAGAGCCCTTCCCTTGATAAGACACTCCAAGCGTGCTGAAATCGCCGCTGCCTGATTCATCCATAAAAGACTGTGTCCAACTCTCAGCCGGGGATGAAAACTCAGGGTGTTAACTCCTCCATTCCCGCTAGCATAATAAAGAGTCTTCCTTTTTCCTCTCCGTAGTTCTGTGTTTTCTTTCCTTGGCATCTGTTTTTCCACAACAGGAAGAGGTTTGGGAGGACAGTATCACAAATTTAGAAAGTGATGGAGGCAAAGCTTCACATCCAAATCCAGCTTGTTTGAAATCCTGTGTTCTTTACCAAATTGACTTATTATCACTTCAGTAGATTTTTATTTTTTATTTATTATTTTTAATTTTGCATGTGCTCACTGGAGAGACACAGAGAGAGACAGAGGGAAAGTAAGAAATCACCCCCTGGGGAGGGGGACATGCCACAATCCCTTCTTCTCTATTCTCTTCTCGGGATTTTGGGCATGCACACATGCACCCTGAGTGACTTCAAACTTCCAGGTCTGGGACTTGAACTGTGGTGTCAGCCCTGTGAAATCCAGCATTTCAACCACCACTCTATCTATCTGTTAGTCTATTTAGCAGATTATTTAATGGAGCTTGAAGTGATCCTAAGGAAAAGGAAAGCATGCATTGAACTCTTAAAAATGTGTGATTTTTTTTTTTTTTTTTGGAGAGGTTTTTGCTATAGGGCGTGTGCGCTCGCCAGACAGACAGAGAAAGACAGAAAGCGAGAAATCACCCACTGGCAGGATGGCTGCTCAGCACTCCCTTCTCCTCCATTCTCCTCTCGGGATCTTGGGCACGCACGCACACGCGCTCGTTCGGAGTTTAAGCCACCAGTTCGGGACTCGAACCGTGGTCGACTACATGGGAATCCAGCGACATAGCCATTACGCTAACTGCTGGTCCCAAAAATGTGTAATAATTTTGTTTGAACATTTTTAATTATGAGGATTTATTTAGTATGCAAGCCAAATTGTGCTAAAATTGTTAGTTTTTAGATTTTTTAAAATTATTTTTTAGAGGTTTTTTCCTTAGGACACTTGTGCTTGTTGGAGAGAGAGACAGACAGAGGCAGTGAGGAAGAAAGGAAGAAATCAACCCTGTGGTGTAGTCATGCCACAATCCCTTCTCCTCCATTCTCCTTGTGGATCTTGGGCCTGCGCACACATGCATCCAGTGTAATTTTTGAGTCATTGAGTCCAGGATTTGAACCATGGTCAAACGTGTTGGGAGTCCAGTGATACAACCACTGTCCATCTGCTGACACCAAGAAGTGTTATTTTTTTAATGTCTTCCTTTTTTTACTCCTAAACATAGGTAACCCCTTAACAATTACTTGGATGATATTTGCATGCCAGGAGAAAAGAAAATAAATGATAGAAGAAAATTTATGTTTGCAACTCTGAATTCTTTCCAACTGCCTTTAAATTCCTCATGTGGAATTTACAACATGATTAATTCACTTAATAAACTCAGTGACTTATTAGCTAATAAGTATCTCATAAGAGCTTAGAGAGTTTGGCTTTCTAGGTCTAAATAGAAATGTGTTGGGCAGAATTTTAAATATGGTAAACAAATGTCCTTAATTAGCCAAAAAATGTTAACTACCTAGAGTAAGTAAGACCTGTATGTTAAAACTTCACTGCCTTGGCACTATAGATATTTTATGTGGATAAATTCTTTGGAGGACCTGTCCTAAATATAAGGTTTTTAAAGGTTTATTTATTTTGAGAGAGAGAAATAGGCACCCACACAAGGTTTTCGTCATGCTGTATTTCCATCTACCCAGCCCTCCAGCCAGCCAGAATCATGTGGTTGTGTGTATGCTTGTGCTTATCATGTTTCAGGATGACATGAGATCTGAAGTGTGGTCTTCCACATGGCTCTAGCACTGCAGAGTGACCTGTGTCACCATGACTGGGCTCACTGCAAGATTTTTAACAACATTCTTGACCTCTATTAATTGATTGTCGACTATACACTTCTCTCTAGTTGTTATAATCAAAAATGTCTCTAGATTTTGTCAAATGTCTATGGTTGAGAACAAACATATAAAAATATGTATGACTTGGCCAGCCAGTGGCATAGTGGTTAATTGGCTAGATCCTACATAGCTGGCTTCATGGTTTGAGTCTTGGTAGCTTGAAAAACACTCCAGACATATGTGGGTGCATCCTCAAAATCTTAAAAGAAGAAATAGAGGAAGCATTGTGGTATGACCATAACCTTTAAAGAGCCTTTCTCTCTCTCCCTCTCTTTCTCTCTCTCTGTCTCTCTCCAGTGAGCATATGCAACCTCTGACAAATTTAAAAAGAAAAACCTGTATGAACATATGAAAGAAATTTTTAAATCTGGCCTGGTAGAGTTTATTGAGTTTATTATAAATATACATATTTTTGTGTGTGTGAGAGAGTGTGTGTATATATATATGAAGGTCTTCAAAAAGTTTATGAAAAAAGAGTATATTGAAAAAACTATGCGTGGATTTCAAACTTCTTTTTTACAAAATAAACTCATACTTTGATTCTGTTTCTCTACAAATTTGTTGAGATCCTCTGTATGAAGCAATAGAGAATATGGGATAATAAATGGAACTATACTGTTGTAACTTTCTCATATATTTTATATGAAGTAGTATTCTATTTTATGAGATCTTTAGAGAAATCAAAATAGATTACTAAAAAAAATTGACGCCCAATAGAAGGCAGAAAAGCACAAATAATTAACAACAATAAGATTAACAAAAAAAAATAAAGCAAAATGGCAGAAATATATTCAACCATTTTGATAGTTATATTAAATATAAGTGGATCAAGTTTTTCAATTCAAAAGAAGCCAGTATTACTCTGTATAAAACAGTAAGAGTTAAGTATCAATGCTATCTCCAAAAGATATATTTTAACTAAAAAGGAACAAATAGTTTGAAAGACTAAAAATTCTATACTATGCAAATACTACTTACAATAAAATTGAATGACTATATGAGTCATACGGTTGACTACATTGAAGACTTTATTTAAATGGATATGTACCTAAAACAGTTTTGGAATACACGAAGCAACAACTGATAAAAAGAAGATATAGGAAAACCTAATCATATTTAGAGGCATTAACATACCTTTCCTTGTAATTGATGGTATAATTAAAATAATTAAGAAAAAAGAGAAATAATTAACATAAGGAAAGAGAAAATATGAGTAATACTAGCAACTATTTTTTTTCCTTATAGAAACTTGGAGAGCACTTAACATAGGGAAGAGAACATTTTTCTAAAGTGCACATGAACTATGAATCAGGCTAGGTCATACTGGGCCATAAAACTAGCATTAGTGAATTGAAAAGGACTATATATAATAATATTAGTGATTGCATTCTGTGACCATATGAAAGTAGGTTGTAAATCAATAGGCCATAGAGAGAAAGCTCAAATATTTAAAATTAACCAAGCAGCTTCTAAATAACTTATGGTTAATGAAGATGTTACTAGAAATTAGAAAAAATTTTGAACTGAATGCTGATAAAAATGCAACATAATCACAATTTGTGGCATGAAGCTCATATAAAACTTAGAAATTTCTACCTTTAAATGCTTACATCACAATCAAAAGACTTAAGACTAGTGATCAGAGTTTCTACCTTGATAAGTTATTGTGATTACCTTAGGAGTATCTAAAATTAAGAAATTAGAAAAAAGATAAGACATTAGACTCATTTATGGAAATAATAATGATGAAAGCAGAAATCAAAGAAATAGAAACTACAAGACTGAAATATTTTACAAAATCAGGAGTGGCCTTTGAAAAGGTTAATAAAATTTATAAAGCTTAGTAAAACTAATGAAGGTAAAAAGAGATAAATTGGGCCAGACTGTAAGTGGAGGTTAAGATGGCTGGATCCTACATAGCTGATTGTGTAGTTCAAGTCCTGGGCCTGGTGACTTGCAAAATATGTTGGGCAGGGGACCAGCAGTTAGTGTAATGGCTATGTTGCTGGACTCCCATGTAGTTGACGGCAGTTCGAGTCCTGAACCCTGTGGTTTAAATTCATGCCAGGTGTATGTGCGTGCGTGCCCAAGATCCTGAGAGGAGAATGGAGGAGAAGGGATTGCGGAGTGGCCATCCCCCCGGGGAGTGATTTCTCGCTTTCTGTATCTCTGTCTCTCGCTGTCTTTCTAGCGAGCGCACGCACCCTATAGCAAAAATCTCTCCAAAGTAAATAAATAAATAAATATATGTTGGGCAAATGTGCATGCATGTCCAAAATCCTGAAAGGAGGAGAAATTGATGGAAATGGAATGAAGCATGACCATTCCCCATGGGTGGTGGCTTTCTAACTTTCCCTCTGTCTCTGTCTATCTGTCTCTCTCTGATGAGCACATACACCCTCTGACAAAATTAAAAAAAAAAAAAAACAACGATGTCTAATATCAGAGTTGAAAATGGGATATTACTTCATAACCTACAATTATTAAAAGGATTGTAAAGAGAAAAATTATGAACAACTTTATGTGTATCAAGTTAACATCATGAATGAAATGAACAAATTCTTTGAAACGCACAATTTACTGAATCCGATACCAGGTGAAAGAGGAAATCGAAATGCCTTACATTAGTCAGAAAGCTTGAATATCCATTATTATCCAAAGGTTAAATATCTTTACATCAAGAAAATTAGAGACCAAGATGTCTTTTCATGGTGAATTCTCTCAAATCTAAGAAAAACCTAGTATCAATTTTATGCAAATTTTTTTTTCAAAAAATAGGAGTACTCTTCCCAACTCACTTTATGAAGGCAGCATTAACTGTGGCACCTAACAAAGGCATTAGAAGAAAAGAAAATTTTAGATTAATTTCTTTCATAAAAGTCCTTAACAAAATATTAATTCAAATCTCATGATAAAAGCATAATATAAAATGATCAGTATTAATGATCTAGGCTTATGTTACTTTCTTCATAGAATCAGCTCCAATTAATGCTTAGTCTTTCACTGTCTCAAATTCTCTGTCAGGTGGCTGTTATAGACTTATCTTGTCATTTCCAGTAACATGGATTTCTATTTTTCTCGTTTAATCCCTTTTTGATCCAGGGTAGACCATTTGCTTTTTGTATGAGATCAAACTCAGAGAAAATAAAATGTTTAAAAGTTTCTTTTTTTTTTTTTTTTTTTCTGTTTGTACTTTTTGATTCACTCCAGGAAAATGCCTAATATTCCACTATGTAGACTATGCACTTTATTCAAAAGAAAAATTCCAGTGAGAAAACTGGCAAGGCTTTCTGATACTGTAATGTATTTACGCATATTTGAGAGTAAAAATACGAACACTTTTTTTTTTTTTTTTTTCTTTTTGTACTTTTTGATTCACTCCAGGAAAATGCCTAATATTCCACTATGTAGACTATGCACTTTATTCAAAAGAAAAATTCCAGTGAGAAAACTGGCAAGGCTTTCTGATACTGTAATGTATTTACGCATATTTGAGAGTAAAAATACGAACACAGCTTCCTCCTATTCATCTCTTGCATTCCTAAAATGCTGTTAAGATGATAAAATGAATTCTCCCATTTTGTCTTTGAAGCTTCCTCTAGAGACAGGCATTATTTTTATCTACGCTATACGGCCACAGAAAGTGAAGCTAAGAACAGGAGGAGGATCATAGAGGTTTTATGTGAGGGGAATTTCCAGGACCTGTGTGTATTCACGACTTCACTAATCCCTGTGAACACAAATACCACCAAGATACCATGAAATTATGCTGAATTTCCTCTAAATTTTCAAAATCTGTCTCCTAAAACCTACTGCCTGATTGAACCAAAAAGGAACGCATTTTCCTCCTTATTGATTCCCAGATCACATAGTGAACTTCCCCCCACAGGACCACTATTTTATTTTATCGTTATTATTTTTTTAGTTTGCTATAGGGTGTGAGCATTTGCTGAAGAAAGACAGAGAGTAAGAAAACACCTTCCAGGGCAGATGGCCGTAACACAACCCTTTCTCCTCCATTCTCCTCTTGGGATTTTGGGCACACACATACATATGCCTGGCATGTTTTACAGGTCACTGGGTCCCACCCTTGAACTAGTCAGCCCTATAGGATCCAGCTGCCTTAACCTCTGGACCACTGGCTGGCCTGACCATTGCTTTTATTGTTTAATCAATTGGAATAAATCTAGATTCAAAGTAATAAGAAAAATTAAAATGATGTTAGCAAGAAAAATTAGAATATTGTCAGATTTGAAGGAGGAAATAATGCTAGTAGAAAACAGTTGTGGACCATGGATATCTTATAACTCAAGTAAGTGTGGCTTAAATAATACCAAGAATAATTTTGGAAGCATTGTAGATGATCAATGAACACTGGATAGATAAATAAATAAATAAATAAATGAATAGGACTTCAGTGAGACATTTTTACCTATCACATGGGCAGAAATAGAGGTAGATAATACAAAGATGGATAAGCAAACAGATAAAAGCAATATGACCTCAGGGTTCTCAGGGTGTGTAGAAACTGGGGGTCTTTAGCCAATCACAATCTTTTTTTTTTTTGAGAGTTTTTTTTTTTTTAATTACCCCCTGGGGGGGATGGCTACACCGCAGTCCCTTCTCCTCCATTCTCCTCTCGGGATCTTGGGCATGCACGCACACACACCCAGTGAGAGTTTAAGCCACTGGGTTCAGGACTTGAACCATGGTCGACTATATGGGAGTTCAGTGACATAGCCGTTACACTAACTGCTGGTCCCAGCCAATAATGATCTTCATAGGTCTTATGAGGCGGTCATTCTTCCTCACTAGGAACTCATTGCCCTGGTTTTTGGGTTTTTTTTTTTTTTTTTTTTTTTTGAGAGATTTTCACTATAGGGCACGTGCACTCGCCAGACAGAGAGAGACAGAGAGACAGAAAGTGAAAAATCACCCCCCGGGGTGGGGGAGGGATGGCCATGCTGCAATCCCTTCTCCTCCATTCTCCTCTCGGGATCTTGGGCATGCATGCACACATGCCCAGCATGAGTTTTAAGCCACCGGGTCCGGGACACGAACCGCAGTCGACTACGTGGGAGTCCAGTGACATAGCCATTACGCTAACTGCTGGTTCCCCATTGCCCTGGTTTCTAAAGAGCTGTCTGCAAATCGGATGTTTATCAGAATCAGTTACAGACTTTCTATATCTTTACTTTCTTTCTGAAGACACTAGTTTGAAGTAGAGAAGAGGGAAAGAACATCCCATCTCTTCCCTAACTCTTCCATATTCATACCCAGGTTTTTAAAACCACTAGAGATAAATTTCTAATTTCTTTTTTGATGCAGAAGTCGTGTTGCTTGTAATATTATGATGATGTATATAAACAGTATAGTCAGGACAAGAAGGTAATCTAAATCAATAAAATCTAAAAACCAATTTGCTTTCCTAAAGGAACTATGGAAGTCTTGTCTTTTCTCCTCTCCTCCCTTGCCTAGGCTCAGGTAAATATATCAAATTCTGCCCACCACTCTGAGTTACTTGTCCCTGAGCATTCCCTCAGCTCTGCACATTGCACACATAGACTTCTCTCCTGCTCTTTCATCATGCCTACAGCCCACACAGAAATAAACACAAAGGGTGAAGGCCAAGGATATATACCAACAATACATTCAACAAACTAATGACCAGTGAGTCTATTTATTCCATAAGAGACAGAGACATACAGAGAGTCACAGAGAGAGGGAGATAGACACCTCAAGAATCCCCATGCCACGATCCACTCCCAGTCTGAGCCAGCCCAGATCATGCACACACGTATGCTTATGCCCAGTATGCTTAGGAAGTCCCCAGAACATGCATCGTTTTAGACCAAGAAAACCATAGCTTTCCTGAAACCTTTCTCTTGTAGTTGCCTTCCATCTCATTGGCCTGAATTTGGCCACATGGCCTTCTCCAAGTGCTCAAGTGAATAGGGAGGTGACTAGTTTAACTAAGCACATGGCCATGCTGAAAACAAAACAAAACAAAACAAAACAAAACCAGTTTTGGTAGAAAGGATGAAGGAGAAAAAGATGTGGGTTCATACCAGGGAGTGTGTTACCACAACCACCTCCTTGAATGGATATAAGAAAAATGCTTGTAATGCCGAGAAAATAAAAACCCTCCAGTTCTATTTTGTGAGAAGATAATTTGGAAAAATGGCAATGAAATATTTTCTTCCATTGTTGTAAACAATTGTAAAGAGTGAACTTAGGAAAGCATTTTAAACTTGGGGATTGGCACTAACTAGTTAGATTTTTTTTTCTTTTCCTTTTGCCCTCCCTCCCTTTCTTCTTTTCTTTCTTCAAAAACTATAAATGCATCCATCCTGTGTCTTTCCATCTCCTGGTACATTGTTTGTCGAACTGTTCTGAACCTCCTCAGCAGCTGCCCCAGGAAGCCAGACCCACAGCTGGGGCTCTGATGGCAACTTCCTGCTTCAGCCACAGGAGTTCCACTGTTGGCGTGTTTCTGCTGGGGCACATCATCACTTTTAAAGGTTTTTTTGTTTGTTTGTTTGTTTTTGGTGCATTTATTTACTTCTTTAGAAAGAGAAAGAGAGAGGCATCCTCAACAGTGTCCCCATGCCAAAATCCATCTCCATTGATCCCAGATCAGATCGTAGCCACACACATGTGTACCTGGTATGCATAGGGAGATACTGGGGCATGGACCCATGACCATCCCATGTAGATCCAGTCAAGACCATTGTATCACTGCCTGGCCCCTGTTAAACAATGCCTGTCCCATAGAATTGGAAAACCATTAAATCAAGTAGAACTCTAATTTTACAGAAAAATAAATCAAGTAAAAGTTAAGAAAATTAAGACCGGCAGATGGTATGCTGCTTAAGCTTCTGGATTCCCATGGCAGACTATGGTTCAAGTCCTGGACCTGGTGATTTGAAAATCATGCTGGGTGTGTATGTGCATGCATGTGTGTGTGTGTGTGTCCAGAATCTCAAGAAGAGAATGGAGATTGTGTGTGATGTGGCCATTCCTCTGGAGGGCGATTTCTCACTCCCTCTCTGTCTCTTTGACTCTCTCTCTCTTTGGCAAGCACATGTACCCTATAGCAAAAACTAAAAAAAAATGAAAAAATAAGAAAATTGGCCAAAAGCCCAAAGGAACATTAAAGGCTAAGCCTTGTTTTAATTCATTTTTCTTAGTATTTTCCCTTAGTCATCTTCTAACTCATCTTAAACAGGTTGTTAGTAAGTTTAGTCATGATTGCTATTTAAAGAAATGGGTCAATAAAGGGGCTTGCAATAGAAAATCACCTTTTGAATTTTAGTTCAAGTAATTGTTCTGAAATATATACCTAGCAAAAAATATCTTTTAACAATACATTCTGTTCCACATTGAGGTTTTATTTATGTAAAAGGATGACTTTGAAATGAAATGTATGTGCATTTACCTATTTCTCTAAGAGTCTATTTCTCTAAGATTAGAATTAGGGTGAATGCTTGATCCATGTGACATTGTGTCTTGTGAAACTGTGTTAGGCGCTTGTGACCCTTGCTTTAGGGAGACTTAGAAATGTCTTTTGTGCCTAGGAGGCTACAAACTAAATATCTGGTCATATAATCAAGATTCCCTGCACTTCTATGAACTTCCTTTAGGATTTTGGGCAGAAGTGCTGAAGAGTTCATTACTACATGCTAGAATACTAACGAGGTTGGTAGGGCTATTTCCTCTAAGAAGAAAATAATAGCATTCATTATTTTTAACCTGCATTGATCAAAATAATGTCTTTTGAAAACCACAATGATGAAGCTAAGAATTATGACATTTTAAATTTCCCCACCAAATGAGTGTAAAATCTTGTTTTGAATTTGATACAGGTTATTATGATGAAATTCTATTTTTTTTTTAAGAGAGAGATTTTTTGCTATAGGGTATGTGTACTCACCAGAGAGACAGAGAGAGACAGAGAGACAAAAGGGAGAAATAGTCCCCTAGGGGCGGATGGCCAGGTCTCAATCTTTTCTCCTCGATTCTCCTCTTGGGATTTTGGACACCACATATACGTGCCTGCTGTGAGTTTAAGCCACCAGGTCCAGGACTCAAACTGTGGTTGACTACATGGGAGTTCAGCAACGTAACCATTATGCCATCTGCTGGTCCCTGATGAAATTCTTATTGGTCTTAATTTGTTCAGTTTAGGATTTTAATTATATGTTCCTTTTTATAACAACTTACAACTGCTTAGTATTTTGTCAGGATGGCAAGCAAGGTTACCATTGCTTCTTTAATAACATTTGCTCTGAAGTCTTTGTTTATTATGCTTGAGAACTTCTTGAAAAATCTTAATCAGAAAGAAGTTTTAGAACAAAGAACTTCAGACTTGATCATAACACAAGGAACTGATTTTAGCACTCCGAAAATATGCCAAAGGATCAAACCAGCAGACACAGGGCGGGGCTTTGACAGCCTCCTTTCTGTACAAACAACAGCTGGCCGTGCCTGTTGCCCTGGTGGGGGACAGAAAGAATGGAAAAAAAACATTTTTTTTTGTAATGTGTTGGAAAGTTTTCAGTGAAATCATGATGTCACCAGGATATGTTTTGTCTGTGACTTTAATTTGCATAAGTTCTTTCCCATGAAACTATGTAAAATACAAAGGAATGTGTTATGGTAATTTTGCCTCTATGATGCCAATACCCTTATTTAAGAGTCCATGAAGGAGACATCACCTTTTAAGAATTTCTTCTGTAAATTATCTCAAAGTAAGAACTCATGCAAAAGGAAAGGAAGGGGGTATGCAAATACTATGACTTTCGCATTCACAGAAAAAAATGGGATTGTTTTGCATTCCTGACCATTGGCTAATATTTTAACTTTGCGCTATGTGTTTTCCAGAAGAGCCACGTTTTCTTTTTACTTACAGTTTGAGAGGTGTACTCACTTGATTATTTTTCCTCTTTAATTACCTCATAATGTTTTGTTGGAGTCTTTTCTTCAAAAAGTTTTCATCATCAAGCAAAAATATATGGGAAACAAAGTTTTAGAGATTGGTTTGGATATCAAATTAAGGAATGTTTTACTGTAGAGCAGAGATATTCAAAACTCCAGTAAAGTTGAGTGTTCAGCATTCCACCCAGCAATTGTAATTTCTCGAATCTATCCATTGGAGCCTTGGGAACTTGGTTTGAGTTGGTTCCTCAGCCTCCGTCTATCTCAGAGGATGTAAATAAAATAATAGGGAGAGGCAAAGTGAGGTGAAGCAGGGTGGGTCCAGATGCCAGGGACATGGTTTCTAACTTTCTCAGTATTTTTCAAACTTAAAAAGTTGGACTTTTTTTTTTTTTTTTTTTTTTAAACTTTTACTGGTGATTTTTATTTCCAATAATACGGCTATTTGTACCAGGACTCTCACTGAAAACAAGTAACACAGGTTAGGTAAAATACTTCTTTAAGAAGTTCTTAAAAGCATCAATTAACTGGTAAAATAAGAAGCTTTCTCAGGACACTTTCTAACCCAAAGCAGGAACCTGGAGGAGTCAGACAATAAATGAAGCCACTTTCATCCTCAAGGCCTTCCTTGAACTAGGCGAACTTGACCTTCAGTTTTGAGGTCTGTGCTGGGACATGAAAGGATGAAATCAAGGCTCAGGGTCTGGCCAGGGTGTGGAGTCAAGTACCAGCCCTTCCCTGCAAGCTGAGGCAGCAAAACAACATCCTCAGGATAAAGATAAACAGGAATTACATTAGCCCCATGCTGCTCTCCTGAAGAGGGCAAAGAAATTGGCCTCAACCCTGAGCCACGCCAGAGGGAAAACAGCTTACTGAGAAGCCCTAACCGCATGCCAGGCTTCTCATGGATGCGTAGCAACAGTCAATTCTATCCGTATTATTTGTACAGGATAAACTATGCATTTAATTTTAAATGATTTTTTAAACAAATGATTTGTCATATGAATAGTGCAAGAAAAATGCATATTATAAAAAAAAATCTATGCCTGGATGTCACTTTTTTTTTGTACAAACATAAACTCATACTTTTTTTTTTTTTTTTTGCTATAGGGCTTGTGCACTAGCCAGACAGACAGAGAGACAGAGAGACAGAAAGCGAGAAATCACCCCCCAGGGGGGATGACCACACCGCAATCCCTTCTCCTCCATTCTCCTCTCTGGATCTTGGGCACGCACACACATACGCCTGGCATGAGTTTAAACCACCGGGTCCAGGACTTGAACCATTGTCAACTATGTGGGAATCCAGTGACATAGCCATTATGATAACTGCTGGTCCCACAAACATAAACTCATACTTTCAATCCATGTGTCCATGAACTTTCTGAAGTCCACTTACAGTAGCTGAGCTAAACTGTTTAGAAGTCATCTTAAACATAAAGAATTGAACAAGATATTGTAGATTAATTCTCTCTCAAGTGACAGTCCACATGTGATGTACTCATGGCCAATGAAGTAACTGTCATACTCAACATACGTCTCTTTCAAGTTTCCTTAAAATTTTTCCATTGAGTAACCATTAAACAGAATGAAAAATGAGGCCTTGGACAAGTACCTTCCTTCCAAAAAGAGTTTACACAGAAGCTGGGTACATGAAATATGTTTGTATTCCAGTGGCCCCAGATTATAAACAAAATCATCCCTAATCTAAAAGTTTGTGCTCACACTGATTTCTCATCTTGTTTTCTTTTTCTTTCTTTTTTTTTTTTAAATTGAGGTTTCTGTTCTTATGATTGCTTTTTCTTATTGGTTAGATTGTTTTGCCAGCATGCCAAAGGAGTACACTTTATTATTATTATATTTTTTGACTCCTTGCATATCTTTTTTTTTTTCCACTCTGGCAAATGAACAAGTCTCTTCTCACTTCCTGTGTTGCAGATAAGAAGTTCAATGCTATGAGTTATTGTTTTCCCTTCGCAAATAACCACTTCTGTATGTTTGGAAGCTTATTAAGATGTCTCCTTGGAGTTGAGGAATTTTATCAGGACACATGTGATAGGAGCGTGTGTCTTTTCTGAGAACCTTTCCTGGAACTCAGGGAGCCCTTCTAATCTAAAAATTCTGGTCTCTGTTCCATGAAATTTTACAATGTTATCTCTATAGTGATATTTCTCTACAGCATCTGTTGCTTTTCCTTCTTCTGGAACTCCTTGTTTCCCAGTTTAAGTCTTCTTTCAGGATGGGCCCTCTAGCTGGGGTCTGCTGGAACTTTCTGGGTAACTGCACGGCATTTAAGTAAGTAATTGGATCAAGCTGTGTTAGGCTGTGGAGGCTGAGAAAGATGCCTTACAGCCGGTTTCAGGACGGAGCACTGTGGGGTAACCGAGCAATCCCTGAGCACCGTGTGCTGCAAGATGGATGAGGTGCATTTGGCCCAGGTGAGGTGGTCTCTAGTGCGTTTCCAGACAAGCCGCCATCATGAAATGTTCTAACAGCTTATGTGTGTCAGGCCAGGCTTAGTAGGAGATAGGTACACACTCGGTCTGATGTGAACTTGAATCACCTCCAGGGTGATTCACTGTTACTAGGTGGGCTTGAGCAAAACCTATGGAGGCCAGGAGATTTGCACCTTCCTTGGAGATCTTATTGCTGGGTTGTTTGAAACTTCTGATGTTTTTCTGAATGTTTGAGATCTAGGAAATAGCTATTTTAATTTACCCAGTCTTTGTGCATAACCTTCCTGTCAGTTATACTAGTTGTGGATATTTACTAATTCAGGACTCCCACCCTTACTGGATCTGTCCTATAACTGGTATATTCTCCTGTACATTTGCCATGTATTTATATTCCTTGCTCTATATTATTAGACCTTCCTTCTACTTGATCATCCAGTTTCACTGTAATTGTTTATTCTTCAATTTGCCAATGGAAAAATATTTAGAAATTATATTTTGCAAGTTCAAAAAGGTTGTTGTTTCTAATGTGTGTGTCTGTGCATGTGATACCATTAACTTCTCTTCTGTGTTTTTGTTATTCATTTATGGATCACTTGTCTTCTCTTTCCTCCTCCAGTTCTGTGAGCACCTATTCTAGGTCTTGCGCTAGTTCTTCCTCTCTCTGAGCACTTTGTCCTCTTAGCTTCATGGTAATTATTCTTTGCCGGTTCACTGGGCTTGGGGTTGGAACTAAAGCAGTGGCCATCTTGTAGATGCAGAGCAGTCTCATCTATTAGAGCAATTGGTCAGGAAATGCTCCTTGACCTTTTGAGGTTTCTCAAGGACATCACTATTGTCTTCAGGCTTCACAGCTCTAAGTACTATCATTCTCCTTGACTCAATTAGCCTGCCCGGATGCCTCAAATGTTATTTTTTGATGGAACCTCTATCCTACCTCCTAAACCATATCAGCTTCTGACTTTATATATTTCATACTATTCTTGGTAATATTTCTAAATTTTAATTACTGATTCAAAAAGTCAAAGTTGGTACCAGCAGTTGGCGTAATGCCTTATGTTGCTGGACTCCCATGTAGTCAACCACGGTTCGAGTCCTGGACCCGTGGCTTAAACACACGCTGGGCATGTTTGTGTGCGTGCCCAAAATCCTGAGAGGAGAATGGAGGAGAAGGGATTGTGGCATGGCCAATTCCCCTGGGGGGTGACTTCTCACTTTCTCTCTGTCTCTGTCTGTCTTTCTGGTGAGTGCACACACCCTATAGCAAAAACCTCTCAAAAAAATAAAAAAATAAAAAATAAAAAGCCAAAGTAAATTGCTATATAACAAGGAAAGGAGCAGGAGAAAAGGAATGGATGGAAATTAAAATTACAAATGCCAAAACAAAAAAATAAATATAAGACCTAGAAGATAAAATTTAAAGCTCTCTCTTATAACAAAGACCAAAAAAAGACAAAGCAAAGAAGTAAGCATTCCACTAATGAGTTCTGGAACCCAATAATCAAGAATTCCTGAATGATCAAAATCAATTTCTTTTCATTAAAAAGGAGGGCTTTAATTAAAAAGCAGTAAAATGAAATTTTCCAAAATGCAATAGTTTAACCAGTCTTACACTAAAACTGTTAAATGTTCAGTTCTCAAGAGGGAACCTTGAGTGAAATAAGAGAATTGTATTGGAGGTTTCCTTTTTATCTCTCTGTATGGGTCATTTTCCCATTTATAGGATCCGTGCTTAAGTTAGGTTTTACATAAATTTGAAACCATCAGGAATGAGAATGCTATAGAAATGAGAAATTAGGCACTTTTTTTTCCTTTTTTTTTTTTAAATTTGATACTATCCAAATGGTATTTAGAAACTCCTACTCCCCTCAGGCCAAACACCACATACTCCCCTGAGCATAGAGAGTCTCCCTTGCTGCTAAAGCAGTAGGACCCAAAGAGCAGGCTAAATAGAATGGCAAATGAAGCCTTTCCTTTGAATAAAGTTGTGTGGTATCCCCCCAAAAACTCAGTAACTAAGCCAAATAATATTTCAATGTAATCTTTTTAAAAATCAAAATTTATTTTAAAAATTAGTGAAAAACAAAGATGAACAAAATATCAAAATTTTAAATTATAGCATGACCTGTATTATTGGATTTCCTTTTTGTTCCAAGTTCCAATGTGGTTCAACACAGCACTGTCAGTAGACATGAATAAAAATCTGTAGTATTTGAACAAGGGGAGTAAGTCCGCTCCTTTTCCCCACTCAGTATCAGCCAAAGGCAGCTTGAGGTAAGGAGAAGAGCAGAGAGTGTCTTGAAAGAGATGCTTTGAGAAGAACTATGGTCCCAGTAGAGGAAGAGACAGATGGTCCCTCATGAGAATTTCTTTCTTACTTTCTTTTTCAAACATCTATTTATTTATTTCTCTGTTTATTTGTTGTGATTTTCAAGCTTCAGGGTCTCGAACTTGAACTGCTGTCAGCCATGTGAGAGTCCAGTGCCCTAACCATTATGCCACCTTCTGGGCCTCATGAGAATGTCTAGGTTGTATTTTAAACTATTCTGTGCAACTTAAGAAATCTGTGTTGTAAAAAATTTAGGTTAGACTTTTTTCTCATGTAACAAGGGAAATATTATTATTTTAAATCCAGATTAATACACTAAATTACTACATTTTAATTTATGCATTTTCTCATCTAAGAACACTTTTTAAAACTGTGTCTTTAGTTTCATAGTTAGATTTACCATTGTTTTAGATTTACCTATATGGCTGTTTTCAATTATACTGTCCTCCGTATCTTTCAGCTCTTAATTTTTATTCATCTCTAGGTCCTCATATTTTCAAAGACCCCCTGTGTCATATCTTTCACGACTAGGTAGTCATAGTTCCACCCATTTGTTTTCCAACATTTTGTGTTTCATGAAGGATGTTTTAGACAGTCTTATTTTTTCTTCATCATCGATCCACTACTTCTGCCTGCATATTTTCTTCACATTTATGGATAGTCATATAAAAACTGTCTCTACTTTTAAATATTTTTCCTGGAGGTCATGGCAGGTTCTTTTAACATATATTCCTAAAGAGATACACACACACACACACACACACACAAACACACACACACGTTAGGTTATCAGGAAAGTCATGACGTATATTTTCCCAGCAACCCAATATATGTACGCACACGGCCAACCTCCTAGCACAGCAGTGAAATGCCATGTAGAGGAAGCCGACTTCCAAACGGTCTACCTTGGTTTGAATCCCAACCCCACTGGCAACGTGCCGGGCATGCAGGCATGCAGGCTTAGGATTCTGACAGGATGAAGAAATAGAGGGAAAAAGGATCGTGGCATGACCGGGCCCCATTGGCGGGTGCTTGCTCCCTCTCTTTCTTTTTCTGGCATGCATGCACTCTTTGGCATTTTTAATTTATTTATTTTTATTTATTTATTTATTTTTGGAGAGGTTTTCACTATAGGGTGCGTGCGCTTGCCAGACAGACAGAGAGAGACATAGAGACAGAAAGTGAGAAATCACCCCCCGGGGGGATGGTCACGCCGCAATCCCTTCTCCTGCATTCTCCTCTCGGGATCTTGGACATGCACACACACGCGCCCGGCATTGAATTCTAAGCCACTGGGTCTGGGAAGCGAACCGTGGTCGACTACATGGGAGTCCAGCGACATAGCCATTATGCTAACTGCTGGTTCCCCTCTCTGGCATTTTTAAAACAGGAATACACACACACACACACACACACACACACACATTAAGAATATTCTTTCTGCCATACCATCCTAAAAGCAGTTCAGCAAGTACATACTTAAAACCACTCTTTCTCTCATGCATGCACACCTGCTCTTGATCTTGAATAACATTTGAAAAATAAGTAATTCAGGGTAAGTTAAAATGCTTAGGAATACTACAACACCCCGTATTAGCAGATTGCTCACAGCGGTGTGTCTGTGAAGAATGAAGGGCAGATGTAGCTTCATTCAATGAAGAACGGCTTCTTTGGCTCACTGCTACTCTTAGGATAAATGCCTTGTGTGATTCAAGTATTGAATATTTTCAACAGTATTTTACTACCCGAGTACTCTTGTCCGATTCAGCCTTGTTTTTAAGATACTTAAAATGAAATGACAATACAAATCTCACTCCGGTCTCATAACCGAATATCCTTTTCATTCTTTCCCTTCTGTGTGTAAACTTTCATAGCTAAATACAACCCAGAGGAAGGAGATACATGAAAGGAATGTCCTTCTGCTGGTTAGGGGCCTTTTGCAAAGTAAGTGGCTTTCTTGGAAAATAGGACATCTGGAAGACAAGCAGCACCATAACACCTGATGTGGTCCCCTTGTGAGCCTCTATGCAGTAAGGTTATGTAAGGGAGTACTTTAAAAAGTTCATAGGGGAATACAAAACAAAACTGGAATTGGAGTATATAATTTCATTTGGGGAAAAAAAATTGAAATCCTTAGTTTTTTCATAATAAACATTTTCCAAGAACTTTTTGAAGCTTCCCTCACGTCCTGCCCTCCATATACTAATGAACTTTAAAATTAAAACTCAGTGTGAACTATAATAAATCCCTGGGGACCAGTAGTTAGTATAATGTTGCTGGACTCCCATGTAGTCTACCACGGTTCAAGTCCCAGACCCGGTGGCTTAAACTCATGCCGGGCACGTGTGCATGCGTACCCAAGATCCCAAGAGGAGAATGGAAGCAAAGGGATTGTGGTGTGACCATCCCCCCTGGGGGGTGATTTCTCGCTTTCTGTCTCTATGTCTCTGTCTGTCTGGTGAGTGCACGCGCCCTATAGCGAAAAAACCTCTCCAAAAAAAAAAAAATCTCTGTAGCCTACAAAGTAAGTTCACAGGCACAGGTAAGTCTATTGTGTATTTCTTTGCATTTCATCAAGTTGTATAATAAAGTATACTTGTTTAGAAACTTTAAAAAATAAAATCTTGGGGCCAGTAGATGGTGTAGAGGTTACATCACTGGACTCCCGCCTGGCCAACTGTGGTTTGAGTCCCAGACCTGGTGGCTTGAAAACCATACCAGGTGCATGTGCATGCATGCCCAGGATCTCAGGAGGGGAATGAAAGAAAAGACATTGTGGTGTGGCCATCTCTATTGCAAGGCTGGGGGTGATTTCCTATTTTCCCTCTCATTGTCTCTGTCTCTCTCTCTCTCTCCCAGGTGAGCACACACATCACAAGGCAAAAACTTATTAAAAATAAATAAATAAATAAAAATAAAATAAAACCTTTAGGCCAGACCAACTACTGGGCAGGACACCACAGATTGACGGTTTCCCATTGTCACTGGAGGTAAGAGAAAGTATTTTCTGCACAACTACTCTCCTTTTCTTAGAGCTGTTTAAGTGGTAACATAGCCGTGCTTTCAATAATGGTCAAGACTTTGAGAATTATGAGGAACTGGGATAAAACACTAGTTCATCAACATTAAATCTGAGTTCCTGGAAACTACATTTTTATGCCATGGGCCATCTGTATATTAGTGTCAAAACATTTCAGCAAAACAGTAATTACAAGACAGGGAATCTAAATCCCAAAACAGCTCATTTTTAAAGACATTTACCCTATCATTCATTTTTCTCTTATTCATTCTAAATGTTTTTATGTTTTTGGTGGATATTTTAGTTTTCTTGGGCTGCCATGACAAAAATACCACAAACTAGGTGACTTAAGCAACAAAAATTTCTTTTCTCATGGTTCTGGAGGCTGGAAGTTCAAGATCAAAGTGTCTGCAGGTTTGACTTCTATTGAAACCTCTCTCTTTGGCTTACAGCTGACTGTCTTCTAAGAACACCAGTTATAGTGGATTGGGAGAACCCTACCTTTAGTATCTCAACCTTCAGTTGAAATGGAAATTTGCTGGAGTGCTAATTGACTCTAGCCTGATGTCTAAATTACCCAGGTATCCTGGAATTTGGAATTTTTCAGATAAAAAAATTCAACTGTTTTTTTTACTCCAATCTAAAGCAATTATAAGCAATGGCTATAAAGGTGATGAAATAAAAATAGGCAATCAGCAGTGTACTGGAAGAGATTAAATCAACTGTGTTGCCATCCTACTCAAATCCTTTATTTCAGAAAGCTTCAAGTAAGCAGACAGTCTACTGAGCAGCTGGAAGAACAAGAGGACAGAATCCATTCATTAAAAGTAAAAGCATTATATCTAATTCTAGAAAGATTCTTGGCTATGAGTAATCGATCTTGGAATTGACTTGAAACAAATTAAAAAAAAAGATACTGTAGTTTGGAGCAAATTTCAGTGCCAAAATACAAAGCAAAACAAACAAAAAACCCCTTCATAAAAAAAAAAATTAAACCTGGAGGCTGATGGAGGAGAGTAGTTGGATTCTCAATTTACAGTTGTAGGAGGCATCAAGCAGGGAGCAGAACCAGATCCCCAGTTCACCCAGGGAGTCCTTCAGATGTGGACAAGCAAGAATATTCCTTAGGGTAGAGCCAAGGCTCTCAGGGACAACTCATATTCGGTTATGAGTGCATATTGGTTTTTAATGTTGCATAACAAAGTGCTACAAATTTAGTGACTTAAAGAGATACATATTTACTAGTACACAGTTTCTGTGGATCAGAAGACTAGGTATGGTTTAGCTGGGTCCACTTAGCCTCACATAGAGTGAGTCGCCTGCTTTGTCTCAGACAGTCATAGTCAAGGTGTTATCTGGGCTTCATTCTCATCTGAAGACTTGATTAGGGGAGAATCTGCTTATGATTTCCCTCAGATTGTTGAGAGATTTCATTTCTTTGTTGCTTTCCATTTATTGCTGGTGTCTGCTCATAGGAGCTGCTTACAACTCTTTGACATGTAGATTTCTCCAATCTGCCACTTTCTTCATGATAGCTTGCAATGGAGAGAGAAGTCATGTGTCCTAGAAAGATGGGGTGTTAGATAATGTAATGTAATGTAATCACATCTTTTGGTCAGAAACGAGTTGCATGTCCTGCCCACACTCAAGGGGAGAATATTATAGAAGGGTTTGACCATCAGCAGGCAAGGCTGATGAAGGCCACTTTAGAGCCCATTTGCTACAGAGAGCTTTTCCAGAGTAAGTAACCACAGCTTCCAGGTAGGCCAACTAAGGAGTTTCCTCCACCATCAGAAGAGGAATCTTTCTTTTCCTGGCTTGCAAAATTTCCTAATTGTTATGGGTTAGACATTGTGTATTTTCCATTTACTATTTTCTTGAACTTAGGGAATGTCTTTATTGAGATTATTTTGTTCTTCCTCTACTATTTTGTATCAGGTATTTTGAAGATAAATACCTTGCTTTTAGTTTATAGATCATTGAAACACAAGAAGCACATTAAGATCAGAGACACCAGAAGTAAAGTTGGACATAGTCATTGGATAGACTTCAGAGTTGCTTCTTGGGCATAAAATAAGTATGTTACATGAATGGGCAGAATATTAATACCTGTTTGGGAAGTCATAGATACAGTTTGACATATTAGGTTTCTGTTAACAGAGCCAGTCTCATCACCCTCTCTTCTTGATTTTTAGGTATTCCCATAGACTTTTTACCATGAGGACAATGAGTAGCCGATACAACTTGCTAGAAGTCCTGTAATACATGGGGTTGTCTTGCTCAACAAAAAATTGTCCTACATCTCTCATGCCTTTTCACTGTCTCCTCTATATTCATGTATATGAAAAGTCTGTTTATGATTATCTGAGCTTAATATCTAACCCTGGGTTAAAGTACTCTCAGACATTTTTGAATGGTTTTAATATTCTTTGTGTTATGCAGAAATGCAGCTACCATGTAAATTGAGAGACGATTGTATTTTGCTTGGAATTTCACCAAGGGTGGGTCATGATTTCAGAAAAGTCTATCACTGATGTTAGTGCCCTCTGTGTGTTTACTTCCCAGTACTGCTTCAGTCTGTACTTGGGTCACTTTCATGGTATTCTAAGCATAGAAACAAACATTTGACTATTGCATTATGTGTTCTAGCATAGTCAGTGATTATATTGCAATCCACAATACTGACCATCTTTCTTCACATTAAAGATGATGTTGAAATTGTAAGGATAGTTCATTTCAGAACATAAAAGTAGAATAAAGTATTTTTTATATAAAAAGAGAACATTAGGCATGCTAGGGTTAACATGTATGGATTTAAGTGAAAGGTTAAACTGAACGCTTGTGGCAAGTTGAGGTTAGGGAAGCTTTCTTAAAATGAACAAGTGACTAACACGACTCGAAGAGTGATCCCGTGTTCTTCACAATTTTAAATGTTTCCTCTTAGGTTCTAGGTGAAAACCCTGTTTATAAATATGTGATAAAATGAACCAGCTGCCTTTATTTTCATGACCATCTGAGAAAAGATGATCTTTTGTACAAACAAAGGCAGAGTTCCTGTCAAAACAACAACAAAAGTAGCCATGTATTTTTAGTGCATGTTTTGTATCAAACACTCTGCTTCATACACATCATCAGAAGTCTATTTATTATAGAAATTAAATTAAAAACCTTCCCCCAAAGGAAACTCCAGATGCAAATAACTTGACAGGGTAATTCTAGTGCACATTTTAAAAAGAAATAGCAATCATCTCTACTAACTGACTCCACAACATTGGTTTTAAGAAGGGAAGATTCATATAACAAAAAAAGAACAGTGCAGGGGCCATCAGGTGTCATGGTGGTTAAGATGGGTGGACTCCCACATGGCTGACTGTGGTTCAAGTCTTGGACCTGGCAGTTCACTTTCTCACTTTCCTTCCCTCTCTCTGGTCAACTTCAATGAAATGAAATGATGACAATAAGTAAAATTAAATAGAATATTTTAAAAAATGAACACTGTAATGCACTGTATTAACAGAATAAAAAGAAAAGTCACATAGTATCCTATAAATGACTAACATTTTTGATATAATTCATAATAAAAACTCCTTTCAGTCCAACACTGAAAAGCATTCTCATCAATTTGATAAATGATATCTATAAAAACCCTACAGTAACTTCCATAGCTAATGGTGAAAAATGGTGAGGAGTTAGCAGTAAGACATGGATAAGTCTGTAATCATGCTAACAGACCAGACCCATATGGCTTAAGGATAGAACAATGAGTTAGTTGATGCTAGCCATACAAAAATTAAAACGTATAGCAACATCATAGAAGCCTTGAGCGTAAAACTGAAGTTGATGTGGAAGGCACACATTTAGAAGTCCAATGAAGTAGCATTGGAAACTTAATTATGGGCTGGCTCTGTGGCATCATGGTTGAGGCAGCTGGATCCCACATGGCCTGCCAAGGTTTGAGTCCCAAACCTAGTGGCTTACGAAACATACCAGATGTCAGTCTGTGCCCAAGTTCCCAAAAGGAGGAATATATGAGACGTAGAAGGGTGTGACCATGCCCTTTCCCCTCTCTGTTGTACCCTCCACCACCAGCCCACCCTCTCCCCCCATTAAAAAAAAAAAAGGAAAAGAAAAGAAAATTGAAGAACAAGATTCTGCTTAAGAACTAGAGGCTCAGATGTGAATTGCCTGTGCAGTCAGGTCCCTGCCTCAATCAAGACTTAACAAGTTGGCATCTGATGGGAACCAGCAGTTAGCGTAATGGCTATGTCGCTGGACTCCCATGTAGTCGACTGCGGTTCGCGTCCCGGACCCAATGGCTTAAAACTCATGCCGGGCGCGTGTGCGTGTGTACCCAAGATCCGGAGAGGAGAATGGAAGAGAAGGGATTGCGGCATGACCATCCCCCCTGGGGGGTGATTTCTCGCTCTCTATCTCTATGTCTCTCTCTGTCTGTCTGGCGAGCGCACATGCCCTATAGCGAAAACCTCTCCAAAAAAAGAAAAAAAAAAGTTGGCATCTGAGATTCTGCAACCTCAGTTAGTCTCACTATAGTGCTCTTCTCCTGAGGTAGGATTGATAGGATTACCACCTTCTTAAGAAGCAAATTCCAAACAAAAAATTACAAAAAGCAAAAGTAATAAGAATTAAATCAAGCAAATTTATGTTTAAAAAAACACCTGTAACAGTAAGTTTATGACTTCTATGTAATACTTTTTCATGTGTTTTTCTTCTATTTGTGATGTTTAAAACAGCACTTAAGATAAATAGATATGTTAGATTTAAAGATTTAATTAGATACTTTAGAGAATTTGAGTTTTACAAAATATGGGGAAATTTAATTTGTAGATTTGTATTTGTTTATGGTATAAGTATTATAGCTACTTAGAAGAATGCTACCTATCTAATGTTAAATAAGTGTTGTTTCCTTAAAAAGATAAATGTATACAGGTGCCAGCAAATAGTTCAGGTTCTGAACTCTAACATAGCCAACGGCAGTTCAAGTCCTAGACATGGCTACTTGCTTTCTTGCTTTCCCTTTCTCTCTGTCTCTCTCTAGTCAAACTAAAAATTAATAATAATAACAAATGAAATTAAGTAAATAATTATTTTAAAGAGATAGATGTAGTATGTGTTAAATGTAGAAAGTGTGGCCAACATCCCTGTCCAGAAAGAGAATCCTACTCAGACATTGGACTCTATTTAAATTTAAGGATACTCATCCAGAATTATTTATAATAGAAAATAATGTTTACAGACCTAATTCAGGATTCTGGTTGAGCAGATTAGCAAATAGCCACTGACTATCCATAAAATAGTTTCTAGAAATTATATGCAAAATATTCAGCATAAAGAACTAATAGCAAAAACTGAGACAAAATAATGTATGTAATACTTAACATTTTAAATATAAAGATGGCCAAGCACATTTTGTTCTTCAGTTTAAGTTAAAGACTACTAAGAAAATACACATTTTTGAGGGATCAGCAGGTGGTCTGGTGGTTAAGGCACTGAACTCCCATGGGTCCTGCTGGCTTGCTTTCTCACCTTCCTGCTCTTTTTCTCTGTTTCTTTATGGTCAGTGCATGTTCCCTATAGCAACTTTTAAAAATAGATAAATAAATAAAATTAAATGAATTATAAGAAAGAAAATATGCATTTTTTGTGAGAACCTTGTCTAATCAGAGAAGAGACTATTGAGATCTAGTAATACAAACTTTCTCTATTTGTAATTTCTTTATTAAGATTTTGTTTTCTCATAGAGCACATGTGCTCACTGGAGAGAGAGAGAGAGATAGTGAGAAGGAAAGTGAGAAATCAGCCCCCCTGCCCCCGGGGAGGATAGCCATGCCTTAATCCCTTCTCTTCCATTCTCCTCTCATGAGTTTGTACATACACATACAAACACACACACACACACACACACACACACACACACACGCCCAGCATGAATTGCAGGTTGCCAGGTCCAGGACTTTAAATATGATCGGTCATGTGGGAGTCCAGCACCTTAACCACTATGCCACCTGCTGCTGTCACCTATCTATAATTTTGTAAATGCATTTTTTTTGATGGACATGTTGGTCTGGAAGTAATTGAAATGTGCAAAACTCACTTATACTTTTTTTTTAACCTTAGGAATATCATTTTATAGTGGCCAGCAGGTGGAGTGGTGGTTCAGGTGCTGGATTCAACATGGCTGACCCTGTGATTTGAGTCTTGGACACCCAGCAGCTTGAGAGACTCCTAGACACATGTATATATGATTTAAATATTTGTATTCCTGGTCATTTTACTATTTGTTCTATTAGATTATCATAGCCTTTTCTCAGTCATGACAAGATTGTTCCTATAAGTACCTGTTTTCTGCTTAATGCTTTGATTTATACCAATTACCCATTAGCCAACATAAGTTCTATTATTTAGTTCAGTTTTATGTATTTTAAAGATCCTGGGATTTATACATTTCTCCTTTTATTTACTTTAGCTTACACCTGAAGTATTTCAAGCTTAAGTACTAGTTTTATTTCCTAAAAATGGGTTGAATTTTTAAGAATTTACCACAATCTAGGGAACCAGCAGTTAGCATAATGGCTATGTCGCTGGACTCCCACGTAGTCGACCGCGGTTCGGGTCCCGGACCCGGTGGCTTAAAACTCACGCCAGGCACGTGTGCGTGCGTGCCCAAGATCCCGAGAGGAGAATGGAGGAGAAGGGATTGCGGCGTGACCATCCCCCCTGGGGGGGTGATTTCTCGCTTTCTGTCTCTATGTCTCTCTCTATCTGTCTGGCGAGCGCACGCGCCCTACAGTGAAAATCTCTCAAAAAAAAAAAAAAAAAAAAAAGAATTTAGCACATTCTAGAAAGGAGAAACTAAGATCATTACAAGTGAGGCTCTCCTTACCCCTCACCCAACCACTCAACTATATCCTTCCAGCCACAACAAACTGACTTTTTAAAAAAATCGCTCATGTTCTTTAACTTGTAATTATGAGCGTTCACTAGTCAAATGTCAGTTCTCCTGTTTAGACTGTAAGCTGTACAACTCCAGACACTATTTCTGTGGTCCTGTGGAGCCTGCATTGAGCACAGTAACTGGAACAAAATAAAAAAACAATTAACAGGGCCAGCAGGTGGCTTAGTGATTAAGGTTCTGGACTCCCACGTGACCAACTGTGGTTTGAGTTTCAGACCTGGTGGCTTGAAAATCACACCAGGGGTGTGTGTGTGTGTGTGTGTGTGTGTGTGCTCAAAATCCCAGGAAAATGGAGAAGTGATTGTGGCATGGCCATCAGATTTTTCACTTTCTCTCTCATTGTCAAAAAAAAAAAGAGGAATGAACAAATGTTGAATCAAGGAAAGAAAATGTAAAAGTCTTTTCTGAAGATGTAGGAAAAGCATTGCACTTACAATGAAAAGAAAAGCCTGAGGGATGTCATTGTAATTTCAATGCAAATAAGTGGCAAAAAGTTATCAGATATTCAATACATCCTGGACTAAATTTTGAGTCATACAGTTTGTTTTATGTACTTCTCACAAGGGACCCTGAAAGTTAAGTTTTATTGTTCTTACTTTACAGAATATAGAACTAAAGCTAAGGGCATTAAATGAGGTGCCTAGAGTCACTTGTTAGGAATTTGAATCTAGGTGTCTGTAGAGTCATAGTCAGCTGTCTCTGTCTATGACTATGTCCAGAACTGAATTTTGTGTCCCTCCCACCCACATTTACATGTTGTAACCCTGCACCCCAATGTAACTATATTTGGAGATAAAGACCTAAGAGGTAATTAAAGTTAAATGAGAAATTAAGGGTGAGACCCTAAAGTGAAGGGACTTGTACCTTATAGTAAAAGGAAGAGACACCAGAGAGCTCTCTCTCACACACAAAGAACAGGTCATGTGAGGACACAAGAGGAAGGCAGCTGGGCCCCTGCAAGCCAGGAGGAGAGGCCTCACCAGTGTTGAACCCTAATGGTATCCGGACCTTGGACTTCCAGCCTCCAGAACTGTGAGGAAATACATTTCTGTTGTTGGAGCCTCCCAGTCTGTGATGTTTTGTTATGACAAGCCTAGTAGACTAGAAAAATTGGAGAAATAGACAGTGAAGTAGAGAGAGAGAGAGAGAGAGAAGAAGAGACAGAGGGACAGAGGAAAGAGAGAGAAAAAGAGAAGGGGGAGGGAAGGAGGGAAAAGAGAAAGAAAAAGAAAGAAGAACAAAGAGAGAAAAAATAACACTCAAACTAATAGCAAGAAAAATTTTAACATGAATTTAGCCTTAAAATTGCAGATTCTGTTCTTTTGAGAAATTTTATGAATAAGCTGAGCTCTTATTTATCTTGTATGGTTTAGATTTTACTCTCTTTGAAGGTCATGGCATGAATTACAACAGATCATACATTAAAATAACTGCTGATCCACATTTGCAGGGACCAAATATATTAAATAAATAAATAAAAGATGACTCTTTGAAGAGTCAGACCTTAATCTTAAAGAGAAGACAATGTATTTTCTGTTCTTTTTTCTCTTTCACTCTTAGTCTTCTGTCCTCCTTTTTCTCACTTTTTCAAAACACTGTCTTTGTGATGAACCTCTGCCACAGAAAAACCAGCGAGAGGAAATTTTGCTGAGTGAAAAATATTTTATGAGAATAAAAATAGTTTGCAATGAGGGCAACAAGAACTAGTTATTTCAAATATAAGCATTGTGAGAGGAAAATAATAACCCATTAAATCCTGAAGCCCATCTTGGACCTTGGAAAAGTGTCTCAAGTTCTCAGATTGGCCCTGGAAAGCACTGCCTTACAGAGATTCTATTATCTTTATAGCCCCAACTCTTTTCTAAACTCATTTTTTTCCCTTGTAATACCTTGTTAAACAGAGCCAATAATAGCATAAATACATTTTATTCTCCACTCTTTTACCCTAGAGCTATTCACTCAGCAGGCACATAGCCTGCCTCAAGTTATTGTAGCAGATAGCTTATCCTGATATTTTGCCACTGTTTAACATATATCATCAAATTTAAATCACCCATATTGGTTTATTTGCTTTATTTTACCTGATGGTTGGGTCAATGCCCTCTATTTTATGTTTGTTACATTAGCACTCCACTTTATGATATCCATTTTTGGAATAGATGTGATAGAATAGGCTATGCTGCAGTAACAAACGACTCCCCAAATTCATATCTTAACACCATAAGGTTCATTGCTTGAGCAATTTACAGTCTGAAGTGTGTTGGGGGGCTCTTTCTGGCAGCTCTCTTCTAAGCAGTGAATCTGGGCTATTTCTCTCTTGAGTGCTGTCATTTTAAACATACATACAGCTTCCCCAGGTTGCCACAGAATGGGGAGTGAGATAATGTAACTTTTAGTAATGCTCAGGCCTGGCAGTGGCATGCATCACTTCTGTCCACATTCTCTTTGCTAGAACTTAGCATATGGCTTCAACCTGCTTTCCAGGAGAGCTGGGTAGTTTAGATGTCTTGTATGTCCTGAAAGAGAAATGCGGTTCTTTAATGTGCTGCGTCACCTGGAAGCCACATTTATTGATTTAACTCTATCAGTATTATACTAATAGATTAATCTTAGCAGAAATGATACCTTTATGATAGAGATTTTCAATTCAGGAACTTATGTTATTATGTTATATATTATGTTATTTGTTGGTAATCATGTTGCTAAACAAAGATACCTGAGACTGGGTGAATTCTTTATAGAGTATTCTTTATGGAAAAAAGTTTTACTGGGCTCATGATTCTGATGCCTGGTAAGCCCATGAGCATGGGTCTAGCATGTTCTTGGACTTTAAGAGATCGCAACACTCGCCCAGTGCCATTCTATTAGGGACCAAATTAAAACATCTAAACCCTTGGAGGGCAAGCCAATATCTATACCATCGTAATATGTGCTTCTATTTAATAAGCAAAGCCGGACTGACACAGTAAAATAGATGTCTCTACTTAAGTATAATATTTTTCATCCTTGAAATATAATATTGTCCTGTTTTTTTTATCAATACTTAATGAAAGTTATGAAAATTGACTTGCTAAGAGGGTTTTTTTTTTCCCCCCCTCATCCTACTTTTTAAGAGTCTGGTATGAGAAACACTGCATCTTATGGTTATTTCAACATCCACTGATAAGGTTTTCTCCACTAATCTAGCCATCCTATATTTTACTATCAGCCATTGTTTCATGCAGAAAGACTTGTGAATGTCTTCATCCCAGATGGTTTATGTCTTTTAACACTATAAAGACCTGGATAGACTGATTTATACCTTGACGTTGACCATGGCAAGCTATAGTGGTAGGTTACCCATTCTGGATACTTGAGTCATCACATGGATTTCTCTCAGCTATACAGTAGAGTTAGGAATGTATGAAAAGAAGTCCTAGTTTTGTATTGCACAAGCAGGATACAGGATGATAATACAATGATTACTTCAATTGAGTAGACAAGGGCTTATCCTGAGATTAGAAGATTTAGAAAACCTTAGTTTTCTATTGAACCTTTTTCATTTTTTATTTTCTTTTTTTTTTTTTTTAACCACTGGATCCATTTAAAGTAGCTTGGAGAATATTACTGCTTTTCTTTCTGGCCTCATGGTAAGAATCTTCATGGCAGCTCTCCCACTCCAGTTTGAAATAAACACTCTGGCAGATGAGTCTCATATGTTGATGTTGTTTGAGGAATCATTGCACTATGGAGCCTCATGGTCTGCACCCTTTTCCAGCCTCTGCTTGTTTGCACTTGGATTTACTGTGAGCTTCAATAGAAAAAAATTTATAATGGTCTCTTTTTTGAAGCGTCTGTTGATCATAAGACCTTTATTCTTGTTTTTGTTTATGTCTTTGATAATTTGATCCCATCTGCTTTATATCGTCCATAAATTTAACTAATGGCTTTCTTCCTGTTTTCTAGCACTGATATTATTTTACTCATATTTTCCTATTCTATTTGATATTAAGAGTGATGTCAAGTAATCATATGGGCTCAGTATCTCATCTTGGAATCTTTATTTAATTTTGACCTTTTTGGGTCCTCAAGTGTAGAGAGACAAGTTAATCACACACCTATTTCAAAGTTAGCTACCTCATTCTCTTTGCAAGACTCCTTTTATTTTTATTTTTTGGTATTATTTATATGTGTGTGTAGTTTCCCCTTCATTCAAATACCTACTCCCATTTCTTGTCTACCTCACTCTGGCAGCCACCAGAGTTTTCTTCTTTTTGTTTATTTTCATGATCCATTAACCTCTCTCTTGCATTTTTGACTTTCTTAAGGTTGTATCTTAGGGAGAGAGGTCATGCTCTTTTGTCAGGAACAAAAGGCAATAAAAACATTTACTTCAATATAAATAGCCATGTAGCTTAAGTATATTGATTTCAAGGCGCCGATAGTGTTGCTTCCTCAAAGATGTAGTTTATTCAAAACTGAGTTTCAGATATGTGTAAGAAAATGTTATTCTTTATTGATGATAATCATTTATTTGACATTTTCTTTCTTTTTGAGAGATTTTTGCTATAGGGCATATGTACTTGCTATAAAGACAGAGAGATACAGAGGGATAGAAAATGAGAAATCACCTCCCTGGGGGGAATGACCACACCACAATCCCTTCTCCTCTGTTCTCCTGGGATCTTGGGCAGGCATGCACATGCACCCGAAGAGAGTTTTAAGCCACTGGGTCTGGTACTCAAACCACCGTTGACCATGTGGGAGTTTGGTGACATAACCATCTGCTGGCCCCAATAATTAATTTTATCTATTATTATTACTTTCTTTTTTTTTTTTTCTTAATTTGCTATAGGTCACATACACCCACCAGATGGAGAAAGAGAGAGAGGAGAAGTGAGAAAACAAGCCACCAGGTCCAGGATTCCAACCGTGGTCAGCCCTGTGGGAGTCCAGCACCATAACCACTACACCACTTGCTGCCCCTCAGTATTCTCTGATGAAGGATCTAGAAAAGAAATTTTAATAACTTCCATTTAGCTTATAAAAAAATCCACAGAAATTATGATTTGGTGATTCTTAGGGAAAAACATCAAGCCCCTCACCATTCTGGATTCCTTGTAGGACAGAAACTATTTGGAAGCCTCATTGAAATTAGTGATTTTCAAGACTATGTGCTTTCCAAAAAATGTAGAGATGCTGTTTGACACAACTTAAACCTCACACATATGGTGCTGGCACTTTGTGCTTTGTGAGCTCAGAAACATCCAGAGACAGTTACATAAAGGATGTTTACTATAACTATTCTTAAGGAGCAAACAGGCTAAGTACAGAGTACTTCACATGAGGTATTCCATTTTGAAAGGCTAAGGCAGCAATTTACCAAACAGTACTTTAGGGACCAAAGTTCATGACTCTTTCAAGTGACTAATTTGTTGCCCCAAAATAAACCAAATCTCATCTACAGCAGGCAAAAACACTGTGGTCCTGAAATGACTCGTTTAATTCTGCTATCTATAGAGAATTATTCATTAGTATATATTCATTAGCTTTGGTTAGAAACATGCAAATGAAACAGAAAACCTATGAACAAATCTGGTTATATTAAAATCTAGGTATTTAAACATTTCTTTTGAAATAATGCCTATTTCCCTAGCTATACTTGATCTTTAATGGAATTTCTAGAAACGTTGCTGTTTTCTGAATTGGGTTACTAAATACAGACATTTGAATTTTGCATTATGAATTCAAAACTTTCGTAATACATAATACCTAATGGCTTTGGATATCATACAGAAAAAGAAATGTATCCCAGCACTGTAAGGTGATCTTTTCTTAAGCAATGGGATAATTTCTTGTAGCTTTGTGGCACTATGATAAAAACAACAAAAACAGCACAGCCCTTGAGTACAATAATTAGCCAAAACATTGGCACGAATCATTGCGGGAGGTTACCTTTGCCATTTCTGAAGCAGTCTGTGGAATGGGAAACTTGCTCTGTATGTATACTTTCTGTTTTTCCCATTTGCTCTCCCCCTTCTTTTAAGATAAACACTACAATAAAGACAGGTAGAATTTGTGGTTGACAGATGTTTTTATACTGTCAGAGATAGTAATGAGCCAAAATTAAAGAATGCAGCTTCCCTTCTTTTCCCTTCTTTTCCCTTCCCTTCCCTTCCCTTCCCTTCCCTTCCCTTCCCTTCCCTTCCCTTCTCCCTATTTCATCTTTTCCTTTTCCCCTTTCTTTTTCTCTTACATGGCCAACCACAGTTCGATTCCCAGACCTGGTAGCTTGCTTTCTCATTTTCTCTGTTTCTCTGGTGCGTGCATGTGCCCTATAGCAAACTTAAAGGAAAAATAATGATAATGATAGGTAACATAAATACAAAATTTTATAAAGAAGAAAAGAGCCCCAAACAAAGCAGGGTCTGTGCGATGGTGGTCTTGGTACATGCATGCCCAATGCCCTGGCCACTTTGCTGGGGAGGAGCTAACGTTCTCCCCACTCCAAATCTATTGCAGGGTCCTGTTTCTGAAGGCTGCAGGGCACAGAGCTCTCAGTGCTGGTAGGGGGAGTTCACTGAATGGTCTGAGACTGGTGGTGACCTCATGATTTCAGAGAGAAGCTGGGAGGAACTGTGCTGTCAACAACAGGAAGTTGGTGAAAAATGAAAGATGCCCTTGGGGAGTGAAATGAAGAGCAGATGGCTTTAATTGTTAGCCTGGCTGTGACAACTGACAAGAGAAATTCTGCTCTCTTGACATTTAAAAGATACCAGAAATACCAATGACCACATTCCATAGCTTCTTGAAGGTTTCCATGTCAGGGAGTTCAAACTCCTCTCTATTTTCATTACAGAGCAGTCCATAAAACCCGCAGGTGATAAGATTCCTGATGGCCCTGCTCTCTAATGGTCTGATAAGTCACTGAAGCGCTGATAGTGGAAGGGAGTAGGAAGGCATGGGTTAAGGGAGGCGCCCATGCAAGGATGTTCTGAGTTATTTAAATGCTGCTTCCAGGGGCCAGAAAGTGACATGGTGGTTGAGACACTGAACTCCCACATAGCCGACCATGGTTTGAGTCCTGGACCTGGTGGCTTGCTTTCTCATTTTTTCTCTGTCTCTCTCTTGTGAGTGCACGTGCCCTATAGCTAATTAAATAATAATAAAAAATTAATAAACAGATCATTCTTTAAATGCTGCTTCCAGGAAAACAAGTCACAGCCCAGGTGGAAAACGAGATCCCTCTCTGTAGCTCAATGGATTTTTCTACTCCTATGATTGCCTGCAGAAATCCAGTGTACATTTTTATTTGGCACATTGTGGAAATAGCCTTTCATCCAAAAAGGAAGTAAAACAACTTCCGTGGAACCTCTGAAAAAATGAAGTAAGAGAGAAATGCACGTTAACTCAGAGATATGCTGTGTCATTTGCATGGTCAGTTAACCTGTAAGAATTAGAATAACAAACTATAGACAATGGGTGAGGATCCCAGGTAGAAAGTATTTTAGGAACAGGATAAAAAAAAATGCAAGGAGACTTCAAGAAGTTTGTAGATAAAAAGAATTAAAGTACACTTTTTTTGGTACAAAAAAATTTGAAATCTACACATTTTTCCATGAACTGTTTGAAGACCCCCTTGTATCCAAAGGCTGAGAGGTAGAGACTCTGTATTCCATCAATGATTATGGGATTGAATTACCAATTGAATACATTCTCTTTTTTTGTATTTTTTTTTTCTGGAAGGCGTATGTATTCACCAGAGAGAGAGAGACAGAGAGAGAGGAAAAAGCACCCCTCATGGGGAGTAGTTTTACTAAAGGAAGATGTAAATGTGAAAGGTAAATATACATATATATAAATATAGATATAGATATAGATATCTTTTTTTTTTTTTTTTTTTAGCCAAGTGCTATGGCACCTCTGTGACAATAACTCGGTTTTCTAGTTTTTCATTGGGATTTTGTGTAGAAAGCTCCCAGTTCCTTCAACCCTGAGGATGAGGGGGATAACTCTAAGATATATATTCTACCTTTGTTCCCAAAGTTCCCCAGCAGGACGGACCCCAGTTAGCTAACTTACTTGAAAAATGAATGCTTTATTGGCTTTCCTCTCTTCCCTAACTCAATTCTCCATTCTCTTGTGTTTCTTCACTTCACTTCATACTTGCACTAGAATTTTTGTCATTGGGTTTGCTGCTGGAGACATAAAACCCAACATCAAACAGCTTGCCTGACACACACACCCATTCTCAAGTGCGTTCGTCCTGTGTTCCACATGCCCTATGAAATACTTTCCATCACACTGTATTTTAAACATTTCTTTCTTCTCAGCTTTTATTACACTATGTACTTTTTAAATTTAAGAATTATAATTTAACACTCCATATTTTTTTCCAAACAACTAACAAATGGATAGTGCTTCTAATGTTGTTGAGTGTCCTGACTTTGGACTTCCAGCCTTCAGAACTGTGAAAGGGAAATTTATATTGTTTAAGCCACCCAGTTTGTGGTATTTTGTTGTGGCAGCCCTAGCTGTGTGTGTGTGTATGTATGTGTGTGTATATATATATATATATATATATATATACACACACACACTGTAATATAGGCCATTACAAGTATCCTTATAATAGAGATACAGGAGGAGATAAGACACACATAGACGAGACAGTGAGATGAAGAGGGTGCAGTGACAGATTTGGAGGTGCTGGCTTTAAAGACCAGAGTGATGTCACCAGAGCCAAGAAATGTTAGTAAATATGAAACCCTGCAATTGTTAAGGAACAGGTTTTTCCCTTGAACATCTGAAGATAGCAAGGTCCTTCCAAATCCTTGTTTTTAGTCCAGTGGTTCTGTTTTCAGACTTTGGGCCTCCAATAATGCAAGTTAATCAATTTCTGCTGTTATAAACCACAAGTTTGTAGTAATTTGTTATAGCAGCCATAGGAAATGAATATATACCCCTTACGAGATGTAATCTGGAATAACCTTTTATTAACTTCTCCATGGCTCAGTTTTCTCATCTGCAAATGTTTCCTTTAGCACACAGGATTATCTGAAGACTAGATGACTTAATATTTGCAAAGTCCTTAGCAGTATTTCTGGCACATTCTGAGAATAATAAATATTACTTACACTTTTAGCTTATTCTCCATTTTGAAGATGATCAGAATAGCTACATATGTATACTTTAACACTGTATAGTATTTCTTGGCGTTATCTACATAACTATTTATTGCACAAGCACCTCTATTGGTAAAACTAGTGTTGTGGTCTGAATATGTCCCCTAACATTCATATGTTGAAACATAGTAGCTAATGTGATAGTATTAAGACATCAAGCCTTTAGGAAGTGATTAAGTGACAAAGGCAGAGGCCTCAAAGATGGGATTAGGGCCATTCTAAAAAGGTTTGAGGTGGGACCAGCAGATGGCATAATGGTTATGTCACTGAACTTGCACATAGTTGACCGTGGTTCGAGTCCTAGGCCTGGTGTCTTAACTCATGCCAGGAGCATGTACATGTGTGCCCAAGATCCCAAGAGGAGAAAGGATTGGGGTGTGGCCATCCCCCCTGGGAGGGGGGTGATTTCTTGCTTTCTGTCTGTCTTTCTTCAGTGAGTGCATACACCCTATACCAAAAATCTCTCTAAATAAATAAAAAGCCTTGAGGAAGTGGGCTGTTCTATCTGCTCTTCCACCAGGTGAGAACACTGCCCGTGTCCTTTGCCCTCACGCTTTCTACTATATGAGAACAAGGCAACAGAGCACCACATCCAAGCATATCAAGTACCCTTACAAGTCACTAAACCTGCCAACACCTTGGTCTGGGACTTCTCAGACCTTCAGAACTGTAAGAACTACATTTCTAATGTTTTTAAATTATCCGGCCTATAGTATTTTGTTAAAGCAGCAGAAATAGACTAAGATAACTAGGTTCCAAAGACACAATATGGAATAAAACATGTTGATTGACATAGATGGCTACATAACAATACAACAGCCCTTTTTAACTTAGAGTGAAAGAAAAAATCATCAACTGTTTGAGTTTTAGAATTCAAACATTTAATATATATGATGCATAAATAGATTACTTCTTTGCTAGTATCAATGAACTAAGCAAATTTGTATCTTTGAAACATTAAATATTTTGTATTATTCCCAAAGGTAAAAAGTATATTTAGTCTTTCTTTACATGTATAAAACCTGCAGAATAAATGGCTAAGTAATATCAAGTGCAGGGTCAGCAGGTGGCATGGTGGTTAAGGTGCTAGACTCCCACATAGTTTATTGCAGCTTAAGTCTTGGACCCAGAGGCTTGAAAATCATGCTGGGTGCAAGTGAGTGCATGCCCAAAAATCCCAAGAGGGGAATGGAGGAAAAGGGATTGCAGCATGGCCATCCCCTCTTGGAGGGAGGTGGGATTGATTTTTCATTTTCCCTTTCTCTCTCTCTCTGGCAAGCACACATGCCCGATGGGGGAGAAAAAACATATCAAGTGCTTCTATCAATTATTCTGTAAGTTCCTGGTTACTTATCTGTTTTTACCACAGAAAGTCAGTTTCAGGGATTTACACTGACCTGACCTGAGTCCAATGCATGGTTTACTCTAACATTCAATGTTTGTCAACTCTATGAACAATGCTCTAACAATATCTCAGGATGAGTGTGTATGCTCTAGCTTCTCAGACTCCCAAAGAAAACCTATGGCAGAGACAGTTATCTTAGTGGATTTTAATAAAATTTATGTTTTCCTATTTATTGTTTGGTGGGACTTTAATACTATATGTAAACTTCAATGACAATACTTTTGAGGAAAGAGAAGTGGAAGATCTCGGCTGTGACATGGAAGCACTGTGCCTGAGCATTTCTAATCTTAATGGTGACAATTGGGAAAGCAAGTATTTTGTGCAAGGGAAAGCCTCTCTAATTGCATTTCTGTTGAATGCTTGCCAGATCCCCGCATAGAGGGTTCTAGAGGCATTCTGATCTCACCCTCCTATGTGAGGCCATTTCAAAAGTGCCTGTGGGTGGAAGGAAAGAGGAGAGTCAAAAGCACAAGAGGAAAGAAAGGCAAGAGGCACAGAGAATGGAGGCAAGAAAAAGAACAAGCGAAACCCTCTTGGGAAGGGAAGTTGTGCTTCATTTCAGTTGCTTGGTTTGGATAGAAGCCTGTAGGAGATTGAATAACAACAACAACAAAACACTACTATCTTCTCCTCATTTTCTCTGAATGTATGTAGAATTACATTAGTGAAACCCAAAGTGAAAACTCTTGGGAAGCTGCATTGTTTAATACTATATTTATTTATAATTTGTGCATGAAAATTAATTTAAAAAACATACAATTTCACCTCCGGAAAATGTTATGCTAAATTGCATTTAATCTGTTAGCAAACAGTCATTTAAGCTAGTTGTTTGTTGGTCAGTTTTTCCCCTTACTTTTTGCCAGTACATTAAGCAAGGATTTATAAAAGTAAATTTTCATAAAAAGAAAAGAAGATATTAATCATGTGTCTTTTCAGCTTCCAATATTATAAATAATACCATAAAATACACACTGAGAAATTGCCTTAATGCATGGACAGTTTTAAATGAGGTTTTAAGACTTGCTTGTGAATTTGGATATGATTAGCTTCATTTTTAAGCTGGCCAACCTGGGCTACATATTGTACCTATTTTATAAGACTTTTGTGATTTTAAGTGTATATGACCTAAAGAGTGGACACATAGTAAGTATACAGTAAACAAAGTCATGCATGGCCTGAGAATGGGGATATGTTCTGAGAAATGTGTCATCAGGAAGTTTTTTTTTGAGAGGGGCTTTGCCATAGGGCACGTGTGTTTGCTGGAGAGAAAGAGAGACAGGGAGGGTGAAATTGAGAAATCATCATCCAGGAGCAATGGTCATGCCACAGTCCCTTCTCCTCTATTCTCTTCTTGGGATTTTGGGCACACATGCACACATGCCTAGCATGATTTTCAAGGCTCCAGGTCTGAGACTTGAACTGCAGTCAGCCATGTGGGAATCCAAACCCTTAACTACTACTGGTCCCATCACTAGGCACTTTTGGTGTTGAGTGAACATCATAGACTACTTACACAAAACTAGGTGGTACAACCTACCATAAACCCAGGCTGTATGGCATAGCCTATAGGCTTCTTATGGAATCGGCATCATACATGTGGTCTGTTGCAGAGTAAATGTCATCTTTGAAAGATTTCAACCTGATTAGGAAAAAAAAAAGCTGAAAATAAAGACAAACAACAAATATTATAGATTTGGTTATCCATGTGAATTTTCTTTGTGCAGATTTGATGGACAAATAACATGTTTTTGAGATAGAGTCAATAAGTTCATTCATTCATTCAATATTTGTTGAGCAACTACTATATGCTGATCATTATTCTTGTACTCTTGTTCCAGTGAAAGGCAAGATGAAAATATCTCTGCTTCCATAAAACGAATGTTTCAGTGCCAGAACACTGATACTAACCCGGCAAAAAATGAGTGAGCAATCAATGAAATACCACATGGTATGATAAATTCCAGGAAGACCAGGTAGGATAAAGAAATCATTGAGAATAGTAAAAGGTATTCTAAGATAGCTGGTTGTAGCCAAAATTAAAACAAAACAAAATAAAACAAAAAAACAAGATGCCAAGTTCAATTTGATTTTCAAATAAATAACATTGTTTCCTTCTTTTTAATTTTTTTACTCTAAGCATGGTACCAGTATTGCACAAGACAGACTGTATCAGAAATTCTTTATTGTTCACCTGAAATTCAAATTTCCTTGGACATTCTATAATTTTCTGGCAGCCCCTAGATAGTGAGGAAGACTCGGATATGAGGTATTTGAGCACAGAGCTGACTATCTTCCTGTGTCTATCAGTAAGGGGCTGGGGGCACATCAGCTCTCAACATTTACCTTCACTTAAATCTAAGAACATTCATGCTATGCCAGAGTCACACAAATCCAGTCCTATGCATCACTGTGCCATTGATCCTATTCCAGGTGTCTTAGGAGGCCTGTTGGTGGTATCTTGGGCATTTAGTGCTGTGAAGTCAGGGGGTACAGCAGTCACTGGAGTAATAGTCTACATTGATGGTAGAGACAGGACCAGAGTCCAGGACTCAATCCCAGCCTGATGTTTCACTGCAAGGCAGTTTAATTCTTGAGCCAGAGAAACATTCGACATAAATATGCCAAATATTAGACCTTTTTAAAAAATTATTTCAAGGCTCCAGGTCTGAGACTTGAACTGCAGTCAGCCATGTGGGAATCCAAACCCTTAACTACTACTGGTCCCATCACTAGGCACTTTTGGTGTTGAGTGAACATCATAGACTACTTACACAAAACTAGGTGGTACAACCTACCATAAACCCAGGCTGTATGGCATAGCCTATAGGCTTCTTATGGAATCGGCATCATACATGTGGTCTGTTGCAGAGTAAATGTCATCTTTGAAAGATTTCAACCTGATTAGGAAAAAAAAAAGCTGAAAATAAAGACAAACAACAAATATTATAGATTTGGTTATCCATGTGAATTTTCTTTGTGCAGATTTGATGGACAAATAACATGTTTTTGAGATAGAGTCAATAAGTTCATTCATTCATTCAATATTTGTTGAGCAACTACTATATGCTGATCATTATTCTTGTACTCTTGTTCCAGTGAAAGGCAAGATGAAAATATCTCTGCTTCCATAAAACGAATGTTTCAGTGCCAGAACACTGATACTAACCCGGCAAAAAATGAGTGAGCAATCAATGAAATACCACATGGTATGATAAATTCCAGGAAGACCAGGTAGGATAAAGAAATCATTGAGAATAGTAAAAGGTATTCTAAGATAGCTGGTTGTAGCCAAAATTAAAACAAAACAAAATAAAACAAAAAAACAAGATGCCAAGTTCAATTTGATTTTCAAATAAATAACATTGTTTCCTTCTTTTTAATTTTTTTACTCTAAGCATGGTACCAGTATTGCACAAGACAGACTGTATCAGAAATTCTTTATTGTTCACCTGAAATTCAAATTTCCTTGGACATTCTATAATTTTCTGGCAGCCCCTAGATAGTGAGGAAGACTCGGATATGAGGTATTTGAGCACAGAGCTGACTATCTTCCTGTGTCTATCAGTAAGGGGCTGGGGGCACATCAGCTCTCAACATTTACCTTCACTTAAATCTAAGAACATTCATGCTATGCCAGAGTCACACAAATCCAGTCCTATGCATCACTGTGCCATTGATCCTATTCCAGGTGTCTTAGGAGGCCTGTTGGTGGTATCTTGGGCATTTAGTGCTGTGAAGTCAGGGGGTACAGCAGTCACTGGAGTAATAGTCTACATTGATGGTAGAGACAGGACCAGAGTCCAGGACTCAATCCCAGCCTGATGTTTCACTGCAAGGCAGTTTAATTCTTGAGCCAGAGAAACATTCGACATAAATATGCCAAATATTAGACCTTTTTAAAAAATTATTTTATTTAATTTTATTCATCATCATTATTTTCTTAATTTGACCAGAATGAAACAGAGGCAGAATGAGAGAGAAAGGTGAGAAAGCAAGCTGCCAGGTCCAGGACTTGAATGTGGTCGCCCATGTGGGTTTCCAGCACCTTAACCACCGCACCACCTGCTGGTCCAACCTTTCACAGTCTATGTGACCAGCAATGACTTCAATATAAGCCTTCTCCACAAAAATATTACCCAAACAGGGAACCAGCAGTTAGCGTAATGGCTATGTCGCTGGACTCCCACGTAGTCGACCGCGATTCGTGTCCTGGACCCGGTGGCTTAAAACTCACGCCGGGTGCGTGTGCGTGCGTGCCCAAGATCCCGAGAGGAGAATGGAGGAGAAGGGATTGCGGTGTGACCATCCCCCCTGGGGGGCGATTTCTCGCTTTCTGTCTCTATGTCTCTCTATGTCTCTCTCTGTCTGTCTGGCGAGCACACGCGCCCTACAGTGAAAATCTCTCTCAAAAAAAAAATATTACCCAAACAATAAAAAGAAAATCTTCATAGAAATCTTTACATTAAATATTTAAAAAGCATTTACTAGGTTTTCCCTTCAACAGAATTTTGTAGGTTTTAGTTGAGGCAGACTTGGCTCCATTTATTGCTTGACAAGTAAAATCTTCTTTATTCCTCAGCCATGATTGTGAGAAAAATAGTTCACAATCAAGAAATCTGAACTCTATGCTTCTGAGTGTGATGAAAAGCAAATTGAAGAAGTTGGTAGTCAAGAGAGCTGGGATCAAATTGGCAACTCTGTAGTGTGGAAGTTGGAGTTTTGGATATTTTTTTCTTTTCCTTTCCATTTCTAACAGAATTAGAGTAGGACAAAAGAAATGCCATTGACTTAACGCTGACACTTGACCTGCCTGACCTCTCCTAAGGTCAAGGAGATGGGGAGAGGGTTAGAGAAGATGAAGCGGGAAAGAGAAAGAGGAAGAGAAAAAAGAAGAAAGGCAGAAAGAAGAAAGAAAGAGAAAGAAAGAAAGAAAGAAAGAAAGAAGAAAGAAAGAAAGAAGAAAGAAAGAAAGAAAGAAAGAAAGAAAGAAAGAAAGAAAGAAGAAAGAAAGAAGAAAGAAAGAAAGAAAGAAAGAAAGAAAGAAAGAAAGAAAGAAGAAAGAAAGAAAGAAAGAAAGAAAGAAAGAAAGAAAGAAAGAAAGAAAGAGAAAGAAAGAGAACTAAAAATAGTGGGGAGAAAGAAGGAGGAAATAAAGGAGAACGATAATATGTCGCATATCTCCTCTATACTGAAATATTGAAAATCAGACCATTTCAAACCATTTCACCATCATTGTAGTCATTCACTCAGGGTTATCCACATCATTCCTCAGTCTACTGTCAGGACTCCTCTGTTGGATATAGGACGTCATGAGAGGCCCTGTGCCCCGCAGCTCTGCAGCAAGAAATCAGTGATGACCCACCATCCCTTAACTATGGTCTCTTTCCTCTCCAAGCTGCAGCTTTGTATTACGTTTCTCGGGATTAACTATCAGGAGACAGAACTGGTCAGCTGTTTTTGCTCTTAACATGTAAAAATTGTCTTTCTCCGCCCTAATTTGCCTTCAGCACGCTTTACGACATCTCAGCTAGTGACAAGAAAGTCTGCTTTTCAGCAGCCCCTGGCCTTTACTGATTTCTTTCACTCCCACCAATTTATCTTTGCACTTCCAGGGAAGACAGCCAAGTCTCCTCTAGAAGGGGGTGAGCACTGTAAATCCCTAATTCCCAAACTAATCTTATAGCAGGGGACATGTTCTGGGCAGACTTCCCATTCAGCTAACACCGCACGTACTTTTTTTCCTTCGATATCCTGCATGCTTCCTTATCCAAAAGTTAATTATCAAACTGACTGCATATTTTTAAAAACCCAGAACACCTGAAGCTGGGACAGCACACATTATTTTTGTTATAGGAAGTGAGAAATCAGCTTGTATTTTAACGTAACAAGTACAGTCTCTATTTCCCTAAACCTGGAGAGCATTTGAAATAGTTGGACAGTCAGAAACGGACACTCCAGGGTGTTTCTTTTCTCAAGTTTTCTTCTTTGTCTGCATGTTTTACTTTTGCCACTTTCTTGCTTGTTAGAGTCGTTGTCAAAAGAATGGATGAAAATAAGGGAATGTTCAAATCTCATCATATCACTATAGGATTCAACAGACTGTAGACATAAGAAACACATTTGTATATCATTTAAAACCAAGAAGTGTATGAAAAAAAAGAAAGAAACATAAATTTTAGAAGGCTTTGAACTTCTTTTTACACTTTATTTATTTATTTATGACAGAAGCGAATTTGTATGCATGTAAGACAGAGACTGGGGGTTGGGGGGATGGAGAAAAAGCATCCTCAATAGAGTCGTGTCACTCTGCAATTCCCTTTCCCCAGCACCCCAACTCCTCAAGATACTGGTTGCCCTCCACACGCCCCCAGCCCCAGGACACACACCCAGCATGTTTTTCAGGCCAATTTGGGATCTGAACCATGGTTGCCATATGATTTCCAACACTGAAGGATTCTAGCATTACTGCTGTGCTGAGTCAGTTCAGGACTTTTGAGAAGCTTCCAAAATTGCAGTCTTAGAATCATTGTGTATACATATATTTCAGTATTTTAATTAAACTGTTCTTTTTGCTCTTTGACTATTTCTCACTTAAAATAGTTTGTAATATATTTTTTTTTGAGAGGTTTTAGCTATAGGGTGTGTATGCTCGCCAGACAGACAGAGAGAAACAGAGAGACAGAAAGCCAGAAATTGCCCCCTAGGGAAGATGGCCACACTGCAACCCCTTGTCCTCCATTCTCCTCTCAGGATCTTGGGCATGCATGCACAAGCGCCCGGTGTGAGTTTAAGCCACCTGGTCCAGGACTTGAACCGTGGTCGACTGCATGAGAGTCCAGTGATGTAGCCATTACACCATCTGCTGGTACAAAAATAGTTAATACTATTTTTAAAATATTGATCAAATCTAGATAATTATGTTAGCAAATATTGAAAATCACGTCATAATAAATATTTTCTGACATCCTACAACAGGAATTTTAAAATTTCCCTATTACTATTAATAAAGGAGACTAAGTTTATATTTTAGGAAGTTTATTTTAAGTGAGATGTGGGGGGGAGAATATGAGGCATAGCTTGAGAATTTGGAAATGACATGGTACTCTGATCGTTAAACTTTAAATGATGGATTAGCACAGAATGATGTAAAATCACTATGAGGAAAAGAAGAGGAATAGATTGCTTCTAGGATGAAAGGGTTAGACAATAATCTGTTGTCTCTAAAAAGAGGGTATGCCAACCAGAATGCATTTTGGTCAGCTATGAAAGACTTAACTACAAAACCACAGAGATGGAGATAAAGACTTACGGGCCAGTTTGGACCTCTTGGCCACGCTGTCCTTAGAGAGCCAGCTACTCATTCATTCATTCTACAGTGACAACGTGCCTTACATGACGGGCTCACTCCCCACCTCATTCTGATACTTCTCACCACAATATGACCAAACAAATGACTAGTGAGCCTGCTTGCTGGCTCCTGTTTCTTAACCACCATGATTTAGGAGAGCATCTTGTCTGTATTTCTCATCATCCACAAATGACTCAGTCTCTGGATTAATAGCTCATTCTCATTTTGAGACTTTCCATCCAAGACTAAATATTGTGCAGTGATCATTCTTTCAGTGGCGGCTCAGCCTGGGGCTGGTGAGATGCACATAATGACCCGGAGCAACAAACTGGGACTGGGAATTTGCGCACTGTGGGAAGACAGTAGGGCCAGAAACGAAGAAGAAAATGTGCTAATTCTAAGCACAGGCCTTTTGCTTGACTCATAGTAACAATTAAGGATGAAGCCAATTGGCAAAAATCCCTGGAGGTAGTGCTGTTCCATCTTATGCTTCTTTCTCTCTCTCTCTCCCACCTTCCATTTTCTCTATATTCCTAGCCCTCCTCTCCCTGTATCCGCACAATATTTCTTGTTCACTAAAGTTTAGAAGAATACATTGTCTATAAGCAATACGAAAATATCAGGCAGGCTTCCATAAAGAGACTTGTGATTAAAAGTGGGCTTCCCTTTCATGAAAATAACAAATACAAAGGCCAGCAGGTGGCATGGTGGTTGGGACCCTGAACTCCCACATGGCTGATGGTGGTTTGAGTCCCAGAACTAGAAGCTTGAAAATCACGCCAGGTGCATGTGCATACATGCCCAAAATCTTGAGAGAATGGAGGAGAAGGGAATGTAGCACGCCCACCCCCCTGGAGTGGTAGTGATTTCTCACTTTCTGTTCCTCTGTCTCTCTGGTGAGTGCACATGCCTATAACAACAATCTCTTTAAAACCTTTTTTTTAAAAAAATAGCAAATACAGGGGGCTGGCAGGTGGCATAGTGGTTAAGGGTACTGAACTCTCACATGGTTTACCATGGTTCGAGCCTCAGACTTGGTGGCTTGCTTTTTCACTTTCCCTCTCCATCTCTCTCTCAGTCTCACTCTGTCCCTCTCTGGTCAAATTAAAATAAATAAACTAAGTTAAATAAAATAATTATTTAAAAAACAGCCAATACATAACTACTATTCATATTTACATCCATACATAAAATTATTTCTGCAAAAATAAAAATCTGTGAATATTACAGGACATAAAGAAGTTAATATGAACATATACAAGAAGTCATAGGAAATCATTAAGAACAAAAATAAACAATTAAATAAAATAAAAGTCAGAGAGCTTGAACAGGCACTTTCCCAAACAACTATAAATACAAAGTCATTGTCATTTGAAAATGTGCAAATTTGGCTAAAAAAAAATTAAAGAAATGTAATTAAAAATCAAATAGTACAGTTCACTGAACTGGTAAAAGTTAATGCCCAGAGATGGCAAAAGGGCAGTGAATTTTGGCATGTTCACAGTGGAAACGTCAGAATTAACAATGTGTTTCTATATTTAGAGATATGAATAATTCTGAATGAAACAGAAATGGCTGTAGGTCAGTCTACACAATGGTGGCTTCATCATAGGGTTTCCGGCAGGCATCTGTCTATCCTTGTGCTTTAACTCAAGTACATATAGGTAAGTGTGAGTAGCTACATAACATTGAGGAAAACCTTGAGAGATGTTTTCTCAAGTATATCTCTGCTTACTTTTTGGTGACAGAGTTTTTAAGTATACTTATATTTTTAACTATTTATATTGTGTGTTTACACAGAGCACTGAGTTTTTTAAATGATGGTTTTAAAATAAAATAAAAGTATACATACACAAGTACTGAAAGCTGCACTTAAAAATAATACATAAGTAGAAAGTGCAGAGCATGTGCTTATTTCAAGAAGAAACTTGAGGGACCAGCAGTTAGTATAATGGCTATGTTGCTGGACTCCCATGTAGTCGACCGTGGTTCGAGTCCCAGACCCGGTGGGTTAAACTCACATCGAGTGTGTGTGCGTGTGTGCCCAAGATCCCGAGAGGAGAAGGGACTGCAATGTGGCCATCCCCCCCAAGGGAGTAATTTCTCACTTTCTGTCTCTCTCTCTCTGTGTCTTTCTAGCAAGTGCATGCACACTACAGCAAACACCTCTCCAAAAAAAAAAAAAAAAAAAGAAAGAAAGAAACTTGATTTTGTGTTCTTTCATAAAAGACTGAAGCAGGTTGAGCTCTAAATGACATTAATAGGAGATGATTTCAAAAAGTTCATGGAAAATGAAATTAAAGTTAAAGTACAAGTTTATTTTGGTACAAAAAAAAATGAAATCCACGCATAGTTTTCTCATAATATACATTTTCCATGAACTTGTCAAGGACTTCTACCATGAAAAATAATATGTCCCTTTTCCCTTAAGTATGGTGTTATATTTCCTATTTTTTATGACATATGAATATTTTCTTTTTTGATGCCCTGTCTTTAGGAGGAATTTTCAAATCACCATTTCCTTAGAGATGGAAACTTGGTAAGTTTGAGGCAGTAGAAATTCCCTCAAAATGTTTATAAAAGTTTAACTTATATTTTAAGTAAAATGTTACTCAATATAGATTGAGACTAGATGCAGTTTTACCAGAGGGAAAAAAAATCCTAAAAATATGAAATTTTTCTGGATAATTTGTTGAAAATAAAGATAAATATAATGTCTAACCAACATATTATAAGTTCAATTTAATTTTGGTAGAGACACTTGTCTACTTATAATTTCTCCAAGAGAGTTAAAGATCAGCAGATGGCATGGGGGATAATGTGGCTGGGTCACACATGGCTGACTTTGCAGTTCGAATCCTGGACTCAGTGGTTTGAAAATCATGCTAGGTGTGTGTGCGTGCATGTCCAAAATCCCTAGAGGAGAATGGATTGTGGCATGGCCACACCCCTTCGGGGGGGGTGATTTCTCATTTCTCTCCACTCCCATCTCTCTCTGGTGGGCACATACACCCTACAGCAAAAAAAAAAAAAAAAAAAAAAAAAAAAGAAAAGAGAGAGAGAGAGAGAATTTAATGTACCCAAACTAGCCTAATAGAATTACTTTTGCACTGTCCTCAATACAAGTCAGTTTCTAGTGTGTCATGTCGACCCTGCCAAGAGACTTACACACACCTTTTTGCCAACCCTTTCTCAGTATATTTTATCTGTCCAAACACTTAAGCCGCTGGATGCTTTTCCTATTGGCAGACTCTCTGCTGAGCTTCCTAGCTGCCTTACTTCATTTCCACATGCCCTGAGAACTCTCTCAGTGCCTAGGTTTTCTTCAGTCTTAGCATATGAAGCATGCAGGTGCTAGCCTTTTGCATCTTGTTTGTTTGTTTGTTTCATCCTCTGTGGGGAATGGACTGGAAAGAGCCAGCTAATTAACGAATTCTACTGGGGAATTCACAGGGCCAGCAGCTGTGGACCTGCCTGTCCCCATAACATACCTTGTCTTCCTGCCAGGGAGGAATGGTGAGAGGCCATCCTCCCAGCTGGGCTGCGTTCTGCGATGAGACCCAAACTGCACGATGCCTCTGCTCTGAAGAAGGGACATTTGGCCTTTGGAAAAACAGTGTTCCCAGAACGTAGAGCAGACTAAACTATTTTTATGGTATGGAATGTTTTTCTTAACTGTAGTTGGGATAAGAAAGTTGGGCAAAAACAAGAGGCTTGATCATCCTTTTGTAAGTGTGTTCACTCACTGCAACACAACCATCTGAAGACATCATTTTCAAATTGAACAAGAGGACCACGAAAGGCTCATGGAAAAAATGAGATTACAGTACATGTTTATTTTGGTGAATCTACACATTTTTTTTCATAGTGAATATTTTCCATGAACCTTTGAAGAGCCTTCGCATACTTTCAAATATTGCTTTTATTTGTGAAAATGAGATGAGGGAGGTGGTGAGAAAGAAAAAGCAGAATAGGAAACAGAGCTAGAAAAATAATACACTAAAAAAGAAAAAAGTTAAGAATTATGCATTGTTGTAATGTCCTAGAACTTTTCATACTGAACATGAGACCTGTTACTGGTTTTCCGATTCCTAGTCTTTCTTTGCCATCGTTAAGATTCTTTAAAGGTTCCAAGGAAGGTCATTGATAACTGAACAATTCAGAGCTTTCATAATCCCTTGCTTATGCTCTTTGATTTTTCTCAGATCACTGTCCAGGATGTCCCCATCAACAATGGCTTAAAGATGTCACTGATAGTGGTCTGACTTTCATTGTTTCCAGCAGAACTAGGCCATTTTCCAAATCTTCATGAATTTCATACAGGTTTTATACTTAGGTTGTGATTTAAATGATGTATTATACAAATTGGATAACTCTCTGGTCAGCTCTTTGTTGCTGCATAACCTGAAACTGGATAATTTTTAAGAATAGTTTGGTTCATGGTCTTGGAGGTCCAGGGTCAAGGGGCTCCATCGGGGAGGGTTTTCTTGTTGGTGGATAACGTGGTGAGGGCATTACATGGTAATGTGGAGCAAGCACATGCGTGTCTGTGTCTCTGCCAGTATCCAATCATGGAGGCCCTTCCCTGATGCCTAATTACTTTCAATTACTTCTCCAAAGCCCGCCTTTCAACATCATAATTGGATTTTTTATTCTCTTAATTCTGTTACAATAGGAAGCAAATCTCAACACATGAATTTGTTGGGGACATGTTTAAAGCAACTACTCCATCAACTCCTTTATTATTCAATAATACTTTCCAAATGCTTACTAAGTGTCAGGTGCTATGTGGGATGTAATGATAATCCTTAGTATAGTTATTCCTTGAAGTGTTCTCCATTGGTGCATAGCAGAAATGCACTGCTTTAAGAGGAGCCAGATCCCACATGGTGACATGGTTGGAATCTCTCTCCCTCACTGCTTGAAAGGCACACCTGCAAGTGCCCAAGGTCTAACTACCTGGAAGACTGAAGAGAGAGGATCAATTATGATCAGACCCTGCAGAGGGTGCTCAACTCTCTCTCACACATACTGTCACATACATGCACACACTCTATCAAAAATAAAGCAGGACAAATATTCTCCTTGCTTTTATTTATTTATTTAATTTCACCACAGAGCATATGCACTCAGAGAGAGAGAGAGAGAGAGAGAGAGAGCGAGCGAGAGAGAGAGAGAAATCACCTCCATGGGGCATGGTCATGTCACAATCCCTTTTCTTCCATGTCTCCTTTGAAGACTTTGGACATGCACAGACCATTGTATTTGTCAGCCCACTGAGTCCAGGACTCGAACCATGCCACCTTAACCACCTTACCACCAGCTGGCTCAACTGTTTTCTTTTAACTCCTGACAAGAGTTTTCTCTCTTCAATTCCTGTACACGCTTAATAGATTATTTTATATTATTTTCCAGTGACTTCTAGATGGTATGTAATTTATTTGTCCCACACCTAGTTTTCAATATGTGTTTTACATCTAATTAGGCACATAAGATATAGTTAATAAAAACATAATAGGTTGAAAAATTATTAAATAACACCATCGTTAAAAATACATTTGTAGGGAACCAGCAGTTAGCGTAATGGCTATGTCACTGGACTCCCACATAGTTGACCGTGGTTCATGTCCCGGACCCAGTGGCTTAAAACTCACGCCGGGCACATGTGCATGCATGCCCAAGATCCCGAGAGGAGAATGGAGGAGAAGGGATTGCGGCGTGACCATCCCCCCTGGGGGGTGATTTCTCGCTTTCTGTCTCTATGTCTCTCTCTGTCTGTCTGGCGAGCGCACATGCCCTATAGCGAAAACCTCTCCAAAAAAAAAAAAAAAAAAAGAAAAAGAAAAAAAATACATTTGTATAAGAAGTTTAGACAAAAAAGAAAATAATTGCCATATTATATACATATAATGTCCAGTACTGAGACAAAGTCTAAATAAGCAATATTATACTCCCCTGTCTTAAAACTGAGCACATCATAAAATATTTATTTCGGTGAAAGTCAGACACAGAAAACCAGTAAAAATTTCCCAAGAATCTCTTTCTGTTTGCTCCTCATTAACAGAGACTGGGCAAGACCTTTATTTGGAGTTATGTGACCTAGTCTAAGATTACATCTGTGTTTTCATGTGAAATAGTTGTATTAGAAAGTGGGAAACTGCAGGGGTTTTTTTATGAAATATTTGGGTACAGCATCACAGACTAGACTTACTTTTTATTTCTCTATATGATAGACTGCAGATTGGAACAACCTGAAAATACCTTAGGATTGGTAGGAATTAGAAGGGCTTTGTAAAATTGCAGCATGGTGGTTGAAGCATTGGACTCCCACGTGGCCAACCACAGTTCAAGTCCTGAACCTGGTGGCTTGCTTTCTCACTTTCTCCTGCCCCTCCTCTCTGTCTCTTGCTGGTGAGTGCATGTGCCCTATGGCAAATTAATAATAATAAATAAATTAAAGAACTAATTTCTTCAAAGCACAGACTGTTAGAGTGGTTCTCGAGCCCTTGTTAGAAGAGGAAAGAAAATATTATTTGAGTTAGAAAATGCATGAATATGCATGAATGGATAAGTTTCTCCATATATAGCCCTTTAGGCAGTAGTAGGAAATTACCTTCCCTTCACGTCACTTTAATAAGACTTTTTAGATATATGTTTTGTTTCTAAACATTCTGTTCTTTTGGAAAACATGCCTTAACATTTCTGTGTGATGGAAATTTCATTGTGATAATGTTCTTGCCAGATTTCTGGAAAGTATCATATACATAAAACCCTTCACTGCTGCCAAACCCTTCTGTTAAGCCAGAAAAAAAATACAGTATTGGAGTAAAACGACCGCTAGATTATAACAAAAATAATCTCCACTTGCAAAACAAAACTCATTTCCACCAGGCAGTAACTATAATACACTGTTGCCTATGTAATATTGGGTAGCACTTGTTTTTTTAGATATTTTCAAAGCCTTAAAAGGAGAATTTTTTTTTTTCTGAACTATACACTCTCTAAGATATGATGAGATTCACCTTGGAAATCTGTCGGTGTTACGAGAACTAATTTTTTCTCTAACCAAATCTTTTTTACGTGGTCCACTAAGAGTATTTAAAGTCATTGATTTGTCTTTGTTCACACCCACCCCCCAAAAAAAGATCTTTTGGTGAAAAGCAGTTTGGCAGTAAAATTGCCAAAAAGCGTAAGAGAAAAGGGAAAAGGAATTAAAAAGAAAGAGAAGATAGGGGCCTGTTTAATTTTCAGATTTAGTAATAGTTCATGGATAATTGAGAGCTGGCAGATACCATGGGTCTGGCCAAGCTCTGCCCTCTGAAGAGAAGTATTTCGTACCTGTACCATGTCTAAATCGCAGGCCAGCACTAACACTATCCAGGGTTGCTGCATGGGATTCATCTCCGTCCAGGATATAAAAAGTCCGTAAATCCATCGAGCTCTGAATGACTATGTTTATAATGAATTTTCTTTTCCGTTTTCATTCTGGAGGAAAGTCAGTCAACCCTATCTTCACCATTTCCTTCCACTTTTGGATAGAGTATAAGCCAAAATACAAATACTCATTAAGTAAGTATCTGTTATCTCTGAATATATTTATTATAAGGTCCAAACTAGAAAGCACGAAGCCTCAGAAGAAAAGAAAGTGTTAAAATTAGAATATGGGAACATAAAATGGAGAACAATAAATCCTTTTCACTCCATGGAAATGCTTAAATGATAACACTTCTAGCTAGTAATTGCTAATCATCATATTTAAACAGGTAAAGTATACCTCTTGTTACATTTATTTAAAAATAACACATATCCAGCTCCATGCAAAGTGGGGTGTTGTCCTCACACTGAGTTGAAACAAAACAGGCACGGAATTGTATTGAACTTTGAGATGCTTAAAGGAAAAAAAAAAAAATCAATTTTGTAAATTGCTTTGTACCATTACAGCCTGAAATAAAATACTCACGGGGACAGTGGGTGGCGTGATAGTCAAGGTGCTGGACTCTCACATGGCCAACCATAGTTCGAGACCCAGACCGAGCAGCTGGAAAATCACACAGGGTATGTGTGTGTGCATGCTCCAAATCCCCAGAGGACAATGGAGGAGAAGGGATACAGTGTGGCCATCCTTCCCGAAGGGTGATTTCTCATTTTCCCTCTGTCTGTATTTCTCCAGTGAGTGCACGTGCTCTGTGGCAAAAACCTAAAAATAAATAAATTTAAATAAAAGTTCAATATATTAGTTTATAATATTTTTAAAAATCAACCATCTTGATTGCTTTGTTTGTCCAACAAAATTAATTTCAAATAGGTCAAAAATTGTCTACGAGGCCAGCAGGCGGCATGGCGGTTAAGGCACTGAACTCTGGCGTGACTGACCATGATTTCATTCTGGAACCTGAAGGCTTTCTCTCTCTCTCTCATCTGTCACTGGTGAGTGTGTGCGTTCTGTAACAAAATTAAAAAATAATAATGATAAATAAAATGAAATAATTCTTTAAAACACTTGTCCACTATCTTCAGATTGTGTGTACTGTGTATGTTGTTCTTCTTTTGGTGGTGTGACATGTTGCTGCTCAGTATCAATGTATTTAAAATTGTTTTTAATAAAAGTTATATACCTAAAGTCACACAAGAAGTTAATTAAAATATTGTATGATGATCATATTATAGGAATAATAAGAGATACAACCAGACACAATAGTTTCTTCATTTTTTCTTTATTCATGAGAGAGCACATGTGTGTACACAAGAGAAAGACTCAGAGAGTGAGAAAGAAAAAGGGTGAAGAGAACCCTCCACAGGGTCTCGTCACCTTCCTCTCGTCTTCTGGCCCATCTGACCCTGGGCACTTACCTGTGTACCCAGCGTGTTCCAGGCTGCCCATGCTGGGAGTTGACCCACAGTTACCATGTGAGATCCAGGTCTCTTCAACGTATACCTATTACCACTGTGCCATGGAGCTAGTCCCTAAAATACATTCTTCTTCTGGGATCTTGGACATGTACACACATGCACATGGTGTGATTTTTCAAACCACTGGGTCTAGGATTCTATTGTCAGCCATATGGGAATCCAGTGACATAACTGCTATGCCATCTGCTAGTTCTTCTACAACATTTTAATACAAATACTATACAATGTGTATTTAATTAGATTTTCAACATACACACTTTTTAAAAAGTAATTATTTTATTAAGCTTTATTTACTTATTTTAATTTGACCAGAGAGGGACAGAGCAAGAGTGATGAGAGATGTAGCAAATTTAAAAGAGAGAGAGAGAGAGAGAGAGAGAGAGAGAGAAAGCAAGCTGCCAGATCTGGGACCTGAACTATGGTCAGCCATGTGGGAGTCCAGCACCCTTAACCACCATGCCACCTGCCAGCTCCCCAACTTTTTAATGTTGACAATAGTGGTTTTTGTTTGCTTCAATACAACAAAAACCTGATGATAGTTCTTAAAACAAATGGAAAATATATATTTAAAATATTTCATGATGAAGTTTTTTAGTCTTGAGTTTTAAGTCACCACGTCTGGGACTCAAACCATGGTAAGCCATGTGAGAGTCCAGCAATGTAACCATTACACCATGTACTGGTCCCTGTATTAGGCTGTTTTTTAAAGTGAAAGGATACAATTTCTTTTCTGAAGAAGAATATAGTTGTATCTCTTATTAGAGAGACACAGAGATACAGCATCATCAACAGGACCTCAATATCACAATTCGCACCCAGCCTCAGTCAGCCAACTGTGGGCATGCACATGCCCAGCACACTCAGGGAGGTCTCTGGACCCAAACCAGCAACCTTCCCACATAGGTCTGCCTCACACAGCATTATGTTTTAACACTGTGCTAACATCTGGCCCCTCTTGTAACTGATTATGATGCTTAGAAATTAGCGTCCTCACATTTGGTACACAATTTATTCAAAATATATTAGATTAATTGTATATCCACTGGCACCTAGAAAGGCCATGCATTGAAATGTGGTGGGAGTAGCAGCAGGCATAAAGCTACAGTGGTCCCAGTTTTAATGAGTTGGTAAGTGCAGCTTTAGACATTATTTAGCATCTTATAATTTTGAAGGGAAATGGAATTATGTTATATTAAAATCTGTAGTGCCAGGGCAAGCAGGTGGTGTGGTGGTTAAGGCACTGGACTCCCACATGGCCAAGTGTGGTTCAAGCCCCAAACCTGTTGGCTTGAAATCACACCAGGCACATGAGCGTATATGTCCAAAATCCTGAATGAAGAAGGGATTGTGGTGTGGCCATCCCATCTTGGGGGTGATTTTTCGCTTTCCCTCTCTTTATCTCTCTGTGTCTCTCACCAGTACGCACATACACCCTATGGTAAAAACCTAAAAAAAAAAAGAAAAACAAACAAAAAAAAGTGAAAAATAATGAATGGGGGCCAGCAGGTGGGGTGGTGGTTACTAGACTCCCACATGGGTGAATGCAGTTCAAGTTCCAAACCTGGTGGTTTGCTTTCTTTCTCTATCTCACTCTGGTCTTCTCTGTTCAAATTAAAATAAAATAAAGATAAAATAATTATTTAAAAAAATGCATAGTGCTAAGATTGAAAGAGTGATTATATATGAATGTCTGTAAGCTATAGAATTGTTAAGACATAGAATTTATGTGGAGTACCCCCGCAAAATAAAAATAAAATACAGAGCCTGAAGGTGGTATAGTGGTTAAGGCACTAGACTCCCATGTGGCCTGCTATGGTTCAAGTCCCAGAACCGGTGGCTTGAAACTCATGCTGGACATGTGTGGGTGCATACCTAAAATCCCAAGAGAAGAATGGAGAGGAGATTGGGGCATAGCCATCCCCTCTGATAATTTCTTGCTTTCTTTCTCCCTGCCTCTCTGGTGAGTGCACATGCCCTATAGCAAAAATCTCTCAGAAAAATAGAAACAAACAAACAAACAAAAATACACTGAACCTTCAGAAAAAAGAATACACAACCATTGTGAAATCTTACACTAAAGGTTAAAATAAAAATCCCGGAACTTATTTTACTTTGTATGCTATGAAAAAAAGAAATGATGTGAATACGTATTGGTTTGTAGATCATCTTGATTCTATAAGAGGTGGTCAAAGGTTATCTAAGGTATTGTGATATCATCTTCTAAGATGACCAACCAGTTGGTGGGACAGTTGAGAAAAACTATTAACAATCAAGGCAATGATTGGTGGGACAGTTGAGAAAAACTATTAACATTCAAAGAATGCACTGCAATATTAGGCAAAATTCAAGCACACACGTTTCTTTAGGCAATCAATTTGAATGGTCAGGTCCCACAAAGAACAGGTCCCATTTTCCAGCAGAGAAGTCATGACAGAAATAGTCGCGTTGTTTAGTACATTCTGTTCAACGAAGCACATGTGCAAAACGAACAGGAAAGTCACGAGGGAAAACATGCCTTGTTTTGTCTGTGCCTCGATCCAGCTTATTTCTGGAAAAATGACTAAGGGGAGAAATAATTGATAAACTAAATAGCGAATATATAAACATATCATTTAAAAGGTTTCTGTGTCTTGATTTATCAGAAAGGTTACCGACTAGGAGGGAAGGCTAAGCTTCCATTGTTTACAGAGGATTTAAAATTACACAGTAAGAGGAAGCAAACGATGTTCTTGGAATACTCTGTTCAAAAAGTCTTCAATGAGAATTCCAGAGCTGCCCCGATGTTAAACAGATGTATTAGTTTCTCAACTCAAAGAAGGAATAACAGTAATTTTACCTATGTACTGAGTACTTTGTCTTTGTATTTATTATTTTTTTCAATAAGAATATAGAAATAGACTTGACTAATATGTACTGTATTCATGCTGGGAAAAATCATGTTATACAATGTAAGGATGTACAGTGATTAAATATAAATTTATCATAATAACATAAAAATGTTTAAAAAGAGTATATCACTGTATCTGTTTGTTGAATGTGAACAATACAAAGCTAACCAAAATATCAGTGTGTACATAAGGGTCTTCAAAAACTTCATGGAAAATGTGTATTATGAAAAAACTATGGTGAACCAGTAGTTAGCGTAATGACTATGTCGCTGGACTCCCACGTAGTCGACCACGGTTCGTGTCCCGGACCCGGTGGCTTAAAACTCACGCCGGGCACGTGTGCATGCGTGCCCAAGATCCCGAGAGGAGAATGGAGGAGAAGGGATTGCGGCACGACCATCCCCCCGGGGGTGTGTGTGTGTGACTTCTTGCCTTCTGTCTCTATGTTTCTCTCTGTCTGTCTGGCGAGCGCTCGTGCCCTATAGCGAAACCTCTCAAAAAAACAAAACAAAACAAAACCCAAAAAACTATGTGTGAATATCATTTTTTTACACCCAAATAAACTGATACTTTTAATTAAAAAAATAAGAGTATAGAGATAAGAGAATGTCTGCAATCCTGTTTGAGAAGAACTGGTCAGCAGTTTGTTAAGCTTTAACTCTTGAGTTCAGATGAAATTGTTGAAGCTAATAATTTTTGAAAACGTAATTTTCAGTGTAACTTGGGAAATGACTATTTGTAATAACTGATTGTGAGTCAGACAAAAGTCAGTCCTCATTGTCTCTCTCTGCTCTCCCTTTGAAATCTGCATACTTCTCAGGACTCTGTGTTTTGACCTTATCTCTGAAATAATAAAATAATAATAAAAAATTTTAAAAAAATTATTTTTCTAATTAAACTTGCTACTAGTTAAATATAAAAATAACTGCATAGCGATTTTTTTTTTTGAGAGATTTTCACTGTAGGGCGCGTGCACTCGCCAGACAGACAGAGAGAGACATAGAGACAGAAAGCGAGAAATCACCCCCCAGGGGGGAATGGTCACACCGCAATCCCTTCTCCTCCATTCTCCTCTCGGGATCTTGGGCACGCACACGCGCCCGGCGTGAGTTTTAAGCCACCGGGTCCGGGACACGAACCGCGGTAGACTACGTGGGAGTCCAGCGACATAGCCATTACGCTAACTGCTGGTTCCCCATAGTGATTTTCAATATCGCAACTTCAGTGTAAAATGAATATGGGAATGTAGACATCTCTTACAGATCCTGATTTCAATTCTTTTGAATTTATACCCAGAAGCAAGATGGCTGAAAGGATCATATGGTAGTCTATCTTCAAGTTTTTGAGAAACTTCCATACTGTTTTCTATACTGGCTACCCTATGTTACAACCATAGACATATTTACTGGCCTGATTTTCACCAAACTATTGGTTTTGAGGAACTTTACTCATCCTTTGCTCAGAGATATGTTTAGACAGAAAATTTACCTTTCCACTGCCTTTTTGTTTTATCTGAGTCTTCAATGGATTGTATTATCCCCACCCACATTGGTGAGGGTGGGTCTTCTTTACTCAGATTACTGATTGTAATGCTATTTTTTCCCTAAATGCCCTCATGTACACAGCCAGCGAATTTTTACTAGCTATCTGGACAGTCCTTAGCCCAGCTAATTGACACAGGAAGATAACCATCAAAGCCCTTGATGGTTTTGATGGCTGGATGGAGTAGTGATGCAGCCTAGAGAAGGAGTCTTTCCTTTAAGCTTTTGCAATGTCTTTCTCACTAAATGTCTTATTGTCCCATGAAGTTAATCCCTTCCACTTTAGGCTTACCATCTATGGTGCATGCTTATTGATTGTAGGTTTGATTGTAGGTTTACTTTTTAGCGATAGAAAAATCTTCTAGTAGAGGTTTTATATTGGGGTGTGTGTGTGTGTGTGTGTGTTTATCTGCTTTAAAAACTTTGGACAAATAAGAGATTTCTATTGTTAGCAACTAGAGTTTAGTTGTCAAATAAAATAAGAAAATTAAAATAAAGACAATTACTTTGGACTGGTAAGCAAAACCTTAGATTCAGAGTAAAAATGCAGTTTGGCAAGTGAGGTGACCTGAGTCCAACCCTTGCATGTCTAAGCTCAGTTATGTCCCATGACGTGAGCTTTCTCTGTACACAGCAATATCCCTGAAACACGTGGTTTAGGAGAACAAATTATTCTAAACACTTTTAATGTTTCCAAACACGTTTATGACTTTAGGAAGGGCAGAAAGTTTTTTTTTTTTTTAATACATATATTTTAAGAGATTCAGTTCACAGAGCAATCTGTTTCATTCCAGCCCAAACAGAAAGTGGACTTCTTGATTTATTTTTTTCTCTTTTTGTTGATTTCGTCACTTATGATCTCTATGCTTCTTAACATTACTGATTACTGCCAAGTGACTAAGCTATGATCCCACACTCAAGATCAGAATTTCACAATGGAAAACCCCTGGCAGCCCACTGTAGACTAGAGATAAGTTGACACATGGGGATGGTGCTGATGAGATGCATAAAATTTAAAAGACACAACTCCTGACTGTGAAGAACACAGAATTTGTTACTCTGACAAAACTAGCAACAGAGGAAGAACTGGTTACAAGTCTCTGCAGCCAAAGATGAAGAAAACAAAGCAAACAAAATTTCTATTCTTATTGGGTAAGAAGAGTTTACTCAAAATTGGGGTTTTATTGTTTGGTTGTTCAACTCTTCCTTTTGCTTCTATAATGTTTCTGAGGACACACCCAAATATGATCTGAAGTGGCTGGAGTATGCCATCATTGGTGTCTTATGATTGGTTTACAAATGACCTCTAGTTTTTCTATCTTTTGAGGTTCTTCATATTAGCTCAGAATAATAACTTGTTGTGTGGTGCACCCCTGTTATAACAGGCTTTGATTAGGTTCTATTTTTTTTCTAGAATTATTGATTTAACTTTATTTATCATTATTTAATTTGACCAGAGAGAGAGAAAAGGAAGTGAGAAAGCAGGCCACCAAGCCTGGGACTCAAACTCTGGTCCGCCACGTGGGTTAGCCAGCACCCTAACCACCATGTCACCTGCCAGCCCCTTAGACTCTATTTGTTTAAGTGTGTCTGCCTAACTGGGTTACCTACCCTTTCACTAGAAAAACGATAGCGCTATCAGTTGAATTCACTTATTTAAGGTACCTCTCTTCAACCTCATCAAAGAGAAACTATTAAATTGGGACTTGCTAAAACAACAAAAGACTTAGTAGACAACGCATGTACCCATTTCATGGAATAAAACGTTTATGATTTTGCACATAGCTAATAAGTATAAACAAGTTACCCAGAGTTCTCTAGCTTGTATAGGTCATCCCTTTATATTCTTCAAATTATGATTTCAGTTAGCCCCCATGCTACAGGCATTGGGAAATCGTTTTGTTTTGTCTTTTTTTGATAGATTTTTTTGCTATAGGGCACATGTGCTTGCCGAGAGACAGAGAGACAGACAGACAGAGAAACAGAAATAAGAAATCACTCCCCCACATTTTCTATGAACTTTTTGAAGATACTCTACACAGTAATGTTATTTATTTATATATTTATTTATTTAAATCAATTAATTCTACCACAAGAATATTGAAGAATTCTTTTGACAGATCTGTTTAGCAGAACCATCTTTATGTTATTTCAGCCTAAATATTTTGATTTTTTTTTCAGTTTTGCTATAGGGCACATGTGCTCACTGCAGAGGTGGGGAGAGAGAGAGAAAGTGAGAAATCACCCTCCAAGAGGGATGGTCATGCTGTTATCTCCTCTACTCCATTCTCCTCTTAGAATGTTGGGTAAGCATGCACATGAGTCCTCTGTGTGTTTTAAGCCACAAAATCTACACCCCAAACTGTGAAGTCAGGCATGTAGAATCCAGCTTCCTTAACTACCTCACTACCTGCTGGTTCAATATTTTGATTCTTTTACTGTGAAATTCATGCTAATTCATGCAGAGCTGGTCACTTTCTTATATGAATATTTACCAATTTTGTACATCCTTTAGCTCTAAGAAATTCCCAGCCACTTCAGCAGTAGTTACTCAAATTTTAGTCTTTAAAATACAGAGATAACACCAACTACACTTAACTTCATATTGCTGTTTCTCTTTTTTTAAAGAGGTTTTTGCCTTCAGGCACACACACTCACCGGAGAGGGAGAGAGAGACAGAGATAGTCAGAGAGAAAGTGAGAAATCACCCCCAATGGGGATGGCCATGCCACAATTCCTTCTCTTCCCAGGATCTTGCACACTCATGTACACACACCCTGCATGAGTGAGTTTCAAGCCACCGGGCCTGGGACTCAAAGCACAGTCGTCCATGCGGGAGACAAGTGACGTCACCACTTTGCCATCTGCTGGCCCCCATGTTGTTTCTTCTTTCCCCATTGAATGCAGCCTGCAGGGTGAGCCCACACAGCTGCCCCCGGCATGTGCAGTCTTTCAGTGCCACCCACCTCAGCTATTCAGGGATGGGCCCTTCTCTATGATCGCAGTCAAGCAGATAAGGAGAACCAAAGAAAGTCATCACATTTCTTAGCTTGGGATGAACAAAGCTTTCACAAAGTAAAAAAAAAAAAAAAATCTATTCAGAGAACCTCATTCTGTGATGATGTGGGCCATAACACCCACTTCCCCCTCAACCTGTGTGGCCCGAGGTCTTGCTGTCTGCCGGGTGGTAGCCTTTACACAGGGTCTTCAATAATATCCGTCAGCAGCAGCCTCGAATACAGGGCTGTGCTGCTAATGGCCTTTTATATTAGTTATTGCCAAAGGAATTTTTGCAAAATAACTGGTGATTTGCAGATTTGAGTTGTCAGACTGGAACAACACCACCCAAATCTCCATTTATACAATAGATTTTGAACTGAATACATATTAGAAAAAGTACAGTTTTTCTTTGTAATTTTGCAACTGCATACCCAAGCAATTTGCTCTATTATGAATTGAAATTAGCTTCTATTTATTCATTCATTAACTAAACATTTATTGAGTGTTTTTTATACAATCATTATGCTGGGTCTGATGAATACCAAAAGGCAGAACTAGATCCTTCCCTTCAGAAACTTAACAGTCTAGAGGGGAAAGAAGGACTTAAAAAAAATAGCTAATATTATATTGTATACAAGGGCATGTTTCTTATCCAAGGATGCACAAGCAGAAACATATGTGAGGTTTTTAAAATCATTTTCTTTTTTCTAAACATACATGATTGTGCTCCTTGGGTATGTGAGTTTGAAAAGACTTTACTTAGATTGTGATATTCCCATTAGTCATCTAAAAATGAGACTGACATCCAGAGGATGGGATTATTAACTCAGTGGGAAGTAACGTTTGCTCTGGGACAATTTTTAATGTGGGTCTTGAGGATTATGTAGGAGTTCCCTAGAGAAATCTGAAATTTCATTAGAGTCAGAGAAACAGTAGACGAAAAAGCCAACATGCACGAATAAAAGAAAGACAAGAAAACATGACATTTAAGGACAGCATGGCATGACAATGACTTCTAGAAACTTATTGGGAAAAAAACGAGACCCATGTTGACCAGTCACAGAATAGTGACCTTAGGAATAAACACGTCAACAGAAATTGGAACCAAGGTCAATGACTGCATCTGTGTAAGAGCAAACTTTATTTCTGGCAAGGAAGGAACCAGAGTGCGTGTTTGTGGGCCAGAGGGATAGCACAAGAACGGGTTCTACCCACTGAAAAATATTTATTTTAAAACATTTATTTTCTAGGCAGTATCCCTGTGAATGCACGTCATCGCAAAAACTCTGGCCTTTTCTGGAATAGTATTCGTTCTAGTTTTGAATAAATTAGAAGTGAGATAAACATAGGCCTGTGACATCAACAAGTTTATAAGATAAGAGCCATATTTGTGTGGCGCACGTTGTGCTGAGCATTTTAACATCATCGCTTTAGGGGTCAGAGAGTGGCGTGGTGGTTAAGGCATGGACTCCCCCATGTCTGACCATGGTAAGAGTCCCAGAACTGGGGGCTTGCTTTCTTACTTTCTCTCTCTTCTGTCTCTCTCTGGTAAGTGCATGTGCCCTATGGCAAATTAATTAATCATCATAATACATTTTTTAAAAAAAAACATTGCTTGGGAACCAGCAGTTAGCGTAATGGCTATGTCGCTGGACTCCCACGTAGTCGACCGTGGTTCGTGTCCCGGACCCGGTGGCTTAAAACTCACGCCGGGCGCATGTGCGTGCGTGCCCAAGATCCCGAGAGGAGAATGGAGGAGAAGGGATTGTGGTGTGACCATCCCCCCTGGGGGGTGATTTCTCGCTTTCTGTCTCTATGTCTCTCTCTGTCTGTCTGGTGAGTGCACGTGCCCTACAGTGAAAATCTCTCAAAAAAAAAAAAAACATTGCTTTATTTAATCTTCAAACTATAGGATTTATTAATCCCATTTTACTTATGAGAAGCTTTATGGACAAGTTGAGTAGCTTGTCTAAGATAACTTGGTGTCTAGTCCCAGACCAACTCCAAAGTCTATCTTCCAGTGACCCTGCGATATAGTCTTGTCTAAATAGAAACATTTGTTTCTCATAAATACTCAGCTTAAAAGGAGGAATGTGGTAGAAAAAAACGTGTCAGTGCCATGGACTAAAGTACAGTGTACTGAGTAGTTGAGATGTAACTGCCATAGTTTATTATACAAAATTGAATATGTTTCCTTCAAATGGAAATTTAAGATGAAATACACTTTATTTAAGAAGTTATAGTTGGGACCAGCAGTTGGCATAATGACTATGTCGCTGGACTCCCATGTAGTTGACCATGGTTCGAGTCCCAGACCCAGTGGCTTAAACTCATGCCAGGCACATGTGTGTGTGCGTATGCCCAAGATCCTGAGAGGAGAATGGAGGAGAAAGGATTGTGGCATGGCCATACTCCCTGGGAGGTGATTTCTCGTTTTCTGTCTCTCTGCTTTAAATTAAAAAAAAAAAAAAAAAAGAAAAAGGTATTCTTTTTTCTTTTTTCCATTTGTTTGTTTGTTTGTTTGTTTGTTTTAGACATTTTTCCTATAGAATATATGTGCTTGCTGGAGAGACAGAAACAAAAAGCGAGAAAAGCGAGAAATCATCCCCCCCCACACACACACCTAGGGGGATAGCCATGCCACAATCCATTCTCCTCCATTCACCTCTCAAGATTTTGGACATGCACATGCATGTATGCAGTGTGCTTCAAGCCACCAGGTCTGGGACTCGAACCACAGTTGACCATGTGAGAGTCCAGTGCCTTGACCACTATGTCACCTGCTGGCCCCCAGAAGTTACTCTTTTTAAAGATGTTTTTACTATATATGTTTAAGATGAATAGCATGTTTTGCTATACATAGTAGGAATGATTACTATAGTCAAACAAATTAACCTATCCATCATCGTCCATAATTACCTTTTCGTTTTCATTGTAAAGCACCTAAATTTGGCAATTTTTAAAAAAATATAATACACTATGTTAACTATGATCTTCATGCTAGATCTTAGATCTCTAGACTTATTCTTCCCAAGTAGCTGCAGGTCATATACTCTGAACCCCTTCTCTCATTTCCTCTCCCTCTCAGCCCCTAGTAACCTCCATTCTCCTCTCTGTCTCTAGGTAATCACCTCCTTTTTAGAGCCTATATATAAAATGAGATCATGCAATTGTTTTCCTTCTGTGTCTGGCTAATTTCCCTTTTTATAATGTCTTCCAGGTTCATGATAATTCTAGAAGGAAATTTCTGGACAGAATTTAATAATATAGATCAACATAGTTTATAGTGTTTACTGCTCCTTCCCTCCCAGGTAAAGAAACAATATCGATTTCCTTCTTTCTCAAAATTAACAAGGTCAGATAATCATTTTTCATGGATATATAAACCCTCCTGTTCTTCGAAGCTCAAACATCAGTGATATTTATTCATCATTCTGGGGTCTATGATTTATTGACTCCTTTGGAAATCTTTCTCATTAAGTGAATGATTAGTGTAGCTCTCTTCTTCACCTGAAATTTCTCACATTACCAAGGACCTCTTACTATTTGTTCAATCAACCAATATTCTAGCTTTTCACTTTTTTAAAATCTACTCTACTTTACACTTGAAATTTGGACTCACAACTCTAAATTCCCAGCTTCACTACCTCAGTTTTCCAGTTTCATGGAAAATATAGCTATCTTCTTGTCACGTAACCAAATGGCATTTTTCTGTTCTTCCTATTTGCTTTGTTTGGCAACTTCCTTATATTAGAAATACTCTTTTCTGTCAAGTTTCTATGACAGTACACAATTCTTGATTTTTCTTTTCTTTCACCTTTCTGGCCACTCCTTTTCTAATCATGAGGTTATTTTCTCAACATACTGTTTTGAAGATTTACTGAGGTATAATTGATATACAAAAAAATAATAAGCTTGATAAACTTGGAAATACATACATATCTGTGATACCATCACTACTAAGGTAATAAAACAGTCATTGCCTCCAAAAATTTCCTTGTATTCTCTTTGGTTGTTCATGTTTGTTTGTTTTTTTTCTGTAATTTTCTTTCTTTCTTTCTTTCTTTCTTTCTTTCTTTCTTTCTTTCTTTCTTTCTTTCTTTCTTTCTTTTGGTAGGAACATAACATATTTTTTTCTAGATATATACCATATGGTTGTATATTAAATATAGGTACTAAATTGTATAGAATATCTCCAGAACCTATTCATCTGTGTAAAAGAAACTTCATATCCATTGACGAATTCACCATTTTCCTAAAGCCACTGACAACAGTGTTTCTTAGCTTTTCATCCTCAACCTCTTCTTACTTTAAATGCATCCTATGTGTAACCTCATCTGTATCCATGGTTTTAAGTTCACTCTCTACCCATTTGACTCCAGTTAAGACCTCGGGATGGCCACGCTGGAACGACTTCTCCCTTCTGTTTTTGGTACTTTGGACGCATGCGTGCACTCTTTTTCTGTAATTTTCTTTCTTTCTTTCTTTCTTTCTTTCTTTCTTTCTTTCTTTCTTTCTTTTGGTAGGAACATAACATATTTTTTTCTAGATATATACCATATGGTTGTATATTAAATATAGGTACTAAATTGTATAGAATATCTCCAGAACCTATTCATCTGTGTAAAAGAAACTTCATATCCATTGACGAATTCACCATTTTCCTAAAGCCACTGACAACAGTGTTTCTTAGCTTTTCATCCTCAACCTCTTCTTACTTTAAATGCATCCTATGTGTAACCTCATCTGTATCCATGGTTTTAAGTTCACTCTCTACCCATTTGACTCCAGTTAAGACCTCCTGGAGACTTTGGAGATGTATTTTTCCAACCACTCACTAGATATTTTATTTTAAAGAAGTATTTTCAGGCAGAGAGAATCTGTGTAGAGGCCAGAGACTACAATGAATTTGGAGACTCTTAGTGCTCTATTTTGAATTAAACTAGAGAAAGGCAAAAAGACGAGGTTGGAGAAATTTCCAGTATTTTTCATGGAGGTCCTTATAAAACACATTAAAAAGTGTGGGTTTTTATTTTAAGGGCAATATAAAGTGATTGCATGTTTCTAATCATGGGAATGCCATAGTGATTAGGTAGGTTACTCTGAAAGTAGGATAGAAAATTGAAGACTGAAGAAAAGGCAGTTGAGAATAACCAGTTGGGAGATATTTTATTAACCTAGGTGGGACTGTGTAAGAATCTAAACTAAGTAATGGGAATGGAGAGAAATGTAAAATAAATTTTAAAATCTTTTAGGCAGTAAGTAGTTATACTTCAGTTGACATGGAATAATATACTCTCATCTTGAAATAAATTTATTAGAGTGCCTGAAAGTTCTCTCTAGAAATACAAATAGAGAAATATTATAAAGTCAATGTACACAGCTAAAACTCAGGTACAAAATGAAAATTTCAAACTCATTAATTCTGGAGGTTTTACCTGGTCCCAATACAATTGTCTGATAAGCAAAGAAATGTAAAAAACAAACAAGTAAAATAGAAACATCAAAGCAGTAACAACAAAAAACAGATTATCTGTCTGTACATGCCAAAACAAACAAACAAAGAAAAAACAAAACTAAGGCAAGTTGGATTGTTTCCTACTGACTAAATTGATTAAAATTAAGTTTCCTAAATTTCACTGTATTTACATTTACATCCTAGAGGCAAAATCTACATGATACAAGTGACCAGATGAAATAAAATGTCAATGTAAACATCCATTTTATGTCATTTAGAAAAATGAAAAGTTATTGGCTATTTTTACTGTCCATCTAATGTGTTGGCATGAGGTAGATAGAAGCTAAAATAGAGTCTGTTTATATCTGAGAGAAGTATTTATGTTATGTCTCATACATAATATTGTTTGTGCTTCCACGTTTCCTTTGGCTACCAATAATAATAGTGCTATTTTCATTGAGTTTAGCAAATTTTAATGAAAAGTCAAAAATGCCATTTGTTCCTAATCCAGAATATGAGTTTAAATTGTGACATAAATCAAAGTAAAGAAATGACAATTATTTATTCCCCAAATATTTTGTTGGATCTTTACCCAACTAATTACTGTGACTATAGTGAATATGAACATGGAAAAAGGTCCCCGCTGTCATTGGAGAGGGAGAATATTTTAAAAGTAAGTAAATACGTCAATATAATGACTGCAGAAAATGTTCAGTGACTTAAAATAATAATGGCAGGAAATGATTGACTATCTACAAATATGTGTGCTAGCCTACTCTAGGGACAGAAAGAAGGTCAAGGTGGTTGGGTATTACAAGAAGACAAAAGAAAGAGATGGGATAACATCTGAGTGGAAGATGGATTTGAGAAGAGTTGAATCACTTAGGACTTTGCAAGCAATCTGTGGATTTAGAGTCATTCTGAAGTAAAATCTTGGTAGGCTATATACAGGGGAGTAATAAGATGAAATTACAGATCTTTAAGAAGATTTTTTTGGCTCCTGTCTAGGGAATGGTTTGGGTTGGGATAAAGGTTGATGGTAGTTGGTGAATGGGGCTTGTGCAGATGTCAAATGAGAGAAAGTGGTAGTTCAGACCAGACGTGTAGCCAGGGAGAAGGTAAGATCTGGAAGGGTTCAGGATATTTCTTGGAAGTAGTTTGACGGGCTAGCAGATAAACTGTGTTGCAAATAATGAAGAAAGAGGACTCAGTGATTCATCCATGTGCAAACCGATGGATACTTGCATTATTTGCCATGATGAGGAAGACAGAGGCAAAGGCATGTTTAAGATGGGGCAGTAGGGATGGTATGGGGAGATCAGAAGTTATGTCCCTGGGGCCAGCCCCACGATGAGGTGGTTGAGTGTGGTGTACTGGGAGTTGGATTTCATATGGCCTACCATGGTTTGAATCCCAGCACCAGAGGTTTGAAGGATATGCTGAGCACATATGTGTGCCCAAAATCCTGGCAAGAGGGAGGAACTGGGGTGAGGGATTGTGGCATAAACACACCCTGTTGAGAGTTCCTTCTTTCTCTCACTGGTAAGTGCATGTACCCTCCAGTAATAATAAAGTTATGGGATAGAGGAAGGGGTGATATTAGAGGACATATGGACTGGAATGAGGGGTAAGAGGGTGGGGAAAGAAGGAAGAAGAAAAGAGGGGGAGAAAGGAAAGGAGACCAGAAGAAGGCAGTGTGGTGCATTAGTTTCTATGGATTGCTGTAACAGATTTCCACAAACTGTGCAGCTTAAACCAATGTTTATTTACTTACAGTTCCAGAGGTTGGAACTCCTAAATGGTTTTACTGGGTGAAGTTGAATTGTCAGCGGCCAGACTCCCCTGCAGGATCTGGGACAGAATCAGCTTGCTGGCCTTTTCCAGCATCTCCAGGCCTTCTACAGTCCTTGGATTGTGGCTTCTTCTTGGATATTTAAAGCCAGCAACATGGGCTCTCCAACCTCTGACTCTGCTTCCCTGGATTTCATCACAACTCCTTCTTTTCTTCTCTTCTGTCTGTAGTCACACCTCCAAGTCCTTCTTATAAGCATCCTGTTGCTGTCATTTTATGGTTCACTTGGATAATCCAGGGTCATCTCTTCATTTCAAGATCCCTAACTTAATCACATCTGTGAAACCTCATCAGTCAGGTAAGGTCACATTCACTGTCCAGAGGTTAGTACCAGCTACTTTGGGGGGATGACTCCGAAGCCCACAACGTAAAGTCACACTGCAATATTAGTATTACTTCCTTCTTCTCATAGGTATTTCAGTCTCACCTTTCTCAGTTCTAAGCTCAGAGTAAGAAGTGAGTGTTGCTTTATTTTATATTGTGTTTGCATGATTGCACTACCCAGATCTATTTCATACTGTGTATTTTGGTTGACACAGAGAGAAGAAAGAAATAGAGTGGTATTAGTAAAATGGTTCTCCAATAAGATTTCTTTTTGTGTTATTCTCACTTCTGTCTTCTCACCAAATACAGGTACAATATTGTGGGTTTTTTTGTTTTTGCTTTTGTTTTGTTTTGTTTTGTTTTTCTCAGTTGAGCAGAGAAGGCAGAAAGATGGCTTCTTTAGTAACTGAAATAGATGTCCTGGAATGGGGCACAAAGAGTACTCTCTTGTCCCAGGAAGACGTGCTCTCCTCACCTTGTTGGCTTTAGCTGAGGGAACAGATGCTCCCATAAATCACAGAATCAATATTTATGGTGGAAGCCCTGGAGAGGGGATGCTCTGATCATCTTACTCTATTTGCCAATATTTCTGACCTTTGAAAAATCTAAAGTACTCTGCTCGGGAGACATATTTCTAACCTTGGTGGCCTAAACCACAAATTCCAACTACTTAATTACATTCCGCCTCGAGTGTCCTTCCAAGTGTTTCAGAACTCAGTGGTGGTTTTCATTTCCTATCCTAAGCTGCCCTGTAGTTGTGCTATTGTTATTATTTAACATTCCTAAGAGCAGACAGATGCGCTGTTTGAAACAGGAATATATATTTCCTATTGAATGAGCTAATAGTCTAAAATCTGGTTGCCATATTCCATCTCTAAAGTTGAATTAAAAAAATACATTAAAGGAAACATAATAAAAGGAAACAGTGAAAGAAAATACAAGACAAGGCATCTGTCCTGGTTAAAACCCAAACCAGCTAATGCAGAGAATAGGCCACTTATGTGACTTTGGGTCTGGCTAATGTTCTCATCTGAGCAAAAACAATAAGACACTTGTGCTATGTTGCAAATGATCAGGGTTATAATTTTTCTAATAAAATGACTTGCATTTGTTTGAAGGGAGGATCACAAGAGAACAGGAAATTTTCTTAACAGCAAGGGCATCCCATTTAAAGTAACTCTGTTGTGCATTACAGGTCTCCATTCTTCTTATCCTCATTTTGTTCCAATTATTTTACATAGCATTCACATTTGTTAACATTGTCCTTCACTCCTTGTTAGAATCATGTAACTTAGTAAATTAACACACACGGAGGATTAGAACATTTTGACAATGGGAAGGCGGTCTAGCAATGATTTCTTATTCCAAGCATCTATTTCAGTAGAAGAGTTCTCTCTTCATTTAAGACAAATTCATTCAATTATGATTTGATACTATATTCTCTGCCATGGACAACTCAACTTACCAATTGGCTCTCTCCGGTAGAACTTAGCCTCCTTCCAGCTATTTGCCTGCTACTCCTAGTATATAAACATGGTATGTTGCTTTCATGGAGAATCGCAGTAATATTTTTAAGAGGCTAATGTTCTTTTCTCTTTGGCACTTCCTGAGTAATACTTTTTCCCCTTTCTGCCAGTCATCTGTTTGCGTTGGGAAGACTGGAGTAGTTGAAGCTGGCCTAAACTGAGTTGGAAACAGTCACTGCTCAACATTTGACTCCAGAATAAAATATCTGAGTCTACAGCAAGACCGACATTTTGAAAGCCAGACCTGGTTGAGAGAAATAAACTTTTCAAATCTTTTAGCTCCCATCGACATTAAGTACTTGTCCTACCAATGACATTGCTGCAAGCTGTGTGATCATTATCCATGCTGTCACCATGGCATAGGGCAGTCACCCGAGAAGTCCTGTTTTGTCATTGGTTATTGTTCCTGGATGTGTGGCCTCCAGACTGGACTCTTTGCCCCTTCCAGAGATTCTAGGAGCAAACTAGCTTGATTTATTACATTTCTGTCCTATGCAAACTAATTGTTGGTCACTAGGAACTTTAACTAATAAGAGTTAAATTTATTTACTGCTTAATATTAGTATGTCACAGTTTAAACACTTGGCATTTACCTCATGTAATTCACCTACACAATATTAATAAATAGATACAGGCCAGTCAGTGGCATGGTGGTTGGGGCAGCTGGATCCTACATGGACAATTGTGTGGTTCAAGTCCTCAGTCCAGCAACTTGAGTAACATACCGGACGTGACCAAACACATGACATGTGTGTGCATGACCAAACTCTCAAAGGGAGGAAGGGATGAAGGAAGGGATGAAATAGGATTATGGAGTAATCATCTCCCATAGGGGGTGCTTTCTCAGTTTCCCTTTCTTTCTCTCTGTCTCATGTGAGCACATGTGCCCTCCAGCAATCAATCCATAAATAAATAGATATACTATTTAAATTTTAGGGGCAAGGAAACCGAGTATAGGCAGATTCAGTAACTTGTCCAAGGATAGTTAGCCAGTAAGTGGTAGAGCTGGGATTCAAACCCAGGTGTCCAGCCTCATAGCACATAATTTTGCTATTGTACATTAGACCCTCTTTATTTATTTATTTATTTATTTTGCCTACTTATGTATTGCATGAGTAAATCACTCACCACACCTAGGGAGCCTTCCCCCATCTTGTTTCTGCCTACGGTATAAGCACTGTGCCATTTCCCACCTTCCAGATCTTTACTAGATGAGTCTGAAGTGCTGCTCATTCTTGCTTTTTCTACTTCGTCCTTGCCCCAACTCCTCAATCCACTGAGACATGGCTCCATCCTCTGTTGCTCCCCGAAATCACTCCTTGTCAAGGTCCCCACAGGTGCCATTCATAGTTCGCTTTTCTATCTTTATTCTTACTTTACATCTTTACAGCATTTGGTATATAATTCTTTACCTTTTTCTTGAGTCTCCTCAACCATCATAGATACTTCCATGATCTGGCTTTTATCCCAGAACTCTGGCCAAGATTCCTCAGAGCCCTTTATGAACTCTGTTTCCTCTGACAGACTTTAAGTCTTCTTTTCCTTTCAACCATATCTTTTTCTTGAACAAAAATAGTTCATCTAGATAGAGAAACACTGATGAATCCCTAATATATAATTTAATGTATATATTCTTTCCTAAGAGTTGTAAATACATATCAAATAATCTGCTGGAAATCTCCCTTGGAATGTTCCAAAGGTATCTCAAGTTCAAACTAATATTCTCCAAATTAAACTCATCTTCCCTTCCTTCCCAAATTTTTCCTCCACATTCAATTTTCATTATCAGATAATGAAATGATTGACCATAAGAATTCATTCAATCAAAGCAAAGTTGTGGGTGGGAGAAGAGAAGAGTATAGAGAAAGATAACAAGAGAATAGAGAGGCATGATATTAATAGGACACAGATATGGTTTATTACCTGTTCATGATGATGTGTATTCTCAACTGGATTGTTCTGAGAAGTATTTCATTTTGGGTAAAGTATTTTTACAAGGAAAATGAGAAATAGTAATTGACTGTTTAAAAAATAATCAGAATACTAATAGTGATTATAATGATCAGGAAAAATAATAAAAAGCTATTGGATGATGATGATGGGGATTTTAATGTCTTTGTATTGACTGATATGCATGGTATTCCTTCTGGAAAAAGAAATGTAATACACTGTAAAGTTATATGTGATTCAATGTAACATAAACAAGATTATGATGATAATAAATAAAAAAGTAAAATAAAGCCAAATTGTGTGCTTCTTTGCATTTCCATAAAGTCCAAGATACATTAATATCCTTAATATCTCTCACCCATCTCATCCTTACTCCCTCTATTAGCTGTTTTTGTTTTTGATTTATTTACTTATTTATTTATTTTTAGATTTTTGCCATAGGGCAGGGCATGTGTACTTGCTGGAGTAAGACAGAGACAGGGAAAGAGGAAGAGTGAGAAATTACCCTTCAAGGAGATGACCACACTGTAATCCCTTTTCCATTTTCCTCTAGGTGTTTTGAGCATGTACACACACACACCTGGCATGTGTTTTAAGCTGCCAGGTCCAGGACTCTAACCATGGAATTAGCTGTGTGGGATCTAGTGCCTTAACCACCATGCCATCTGCTAACCCAGTCAGCCCTGTTTTTATCCCTTTTTCTTATTTACTGCAGTAGCCTTCTAAAGCCATCTGTATGAGATTTCTTGTTTACATTTACTACCTTGTACAGAGTAGTCTTATAAAAGCAGAAAGGTACAGACTGAATACTACTTACTGGGGATGCTTGGGACCAGAAGTTGTATGGATTCTAATTTCTTTTTAGATTAGCAAATATTTGGATATCTTGTTTTATATATACCTGATACACATAGCCTGAAAGTAATTTTATATAGCATTTTTGTATTGTAACGTTTTTGACTGCAACATGTCACATGAGTTCAGGTATGGAATTTTCCACTTGTGGCATCAGGTTGGTGCTTGAAAAGTTTCAGAGTTTGGATTTGGGATTAGTGGTGCGTGACCTGTTAGTGTTTTACTTCTCATCTAACATCTGCCCCACGCTCCCCATGACTCTCAGGATACAGTATGAGCTTCTCAACCAGCAGCTGTTTGATCTGCCTGGCTTATCTATTGATAGATGCTTCCTCACCATACAGTTTTCTGCCTACATATCACTGCCCATCAGACTTATTTGCAATTTCCCTTAATATACATATTGTGTTTCATAAGTTGGTCCTTCCAACTTTTCTCCTTTCTTCCAGGATATAAGACATATGACTTGGTTCCTGTCAAAAATACCTTATAACTTTTTTACTTTAAGTATTTTTGCACCTTAAATTTTAAGAATATCACAGAATAAGGCTTAAAGAAAAAAATGTTTAAATAAAGCAAGACTCTCTATTCTTTATTATTGATATCTAAAACTAGACTAAGAGGAACCAATACAAATGGGTAGACACCTATTTTAGACTGTCATATTCAAATAAAATCCAACAAATTGGGCCAGCCTGTGGACTGGTGGTTAAGAGAGGCTCGTCCCACATGATTAACCAAGTGATTTGAGTCCTGGACTCAGTGGTTTGGAAAATATGCCAGGAGCATGTGTGTGCATGCCCCAGATCCCAAAAGGATGGGAACACGGGAGAAAGGATTATGGTGTGACCACACCCATAGGGTGTGCGTTCTTCCTCTCCCTCTTTTTATTGTTCTCTCCAGCAGCATATGTAACCTCTAAATAAAAAAAAGAAAAAAAGAAAAAAAAGAAAAGAAAAAAGAAAAATGACAGCTACTTTAGAAATTGAGAAGACATCATCTGCCATGGTTTACCACAACCCAGAGAGGAGGCTCAGACATTATTATTGGGCTTTGGATTTTGAGAATTTTATTTATTAACCTAGGTATGGAGAACTTAAGTGCTTCAATTTTGCTATTTTAGAACACATGAAACTCAAGGAATGACTTTTATGCCTGCCTACCTACCTCTCACTGGTAAGTTAAACGTATTTTAAAAAGAAATCTTTTAAAAATAATCAAATGGGGGTCAGCATGTGGCGTGGTGGTTAAGGCTGAGTGAGGTTTGAGCCATGACATGGTGGCTTGAAACACACTGGGTGCGTATGCTTGCATGCCCAAAATCCCAAGAGGAGAATGGAAAAGAAGGGACTGTGGCATGGCCATGCCCCTGGGGAGTTGATTTCTTGCTTTCTTTCTCTCTGTCTCCATCTGTTCCTCTCTCTCCAGTGAGCACACACACCCTATGGAAAAAACTTGAAAAACAACACATAAATAAATATAAAAGAATCAAATGATACCCTAAAAATTTCCCATTCAAGTATGTGGAAAACACAACCATCTTATGTAACGCTATTAGGTCCTATTTTACTTAAGCCTTAACAAAAGCTTAATTATTTGCAAATTAGAAGGCATAAGAACATTATCCTTTCATACTGCTGATAGGGCGACTAGCCTTAGGTAGCTCACAGGAATTGTTATTCACTTTTTGCCTGAGAATGGTCAGGGTACAATATGTACTAACCATTTTTTCTCTGCTTTCCTTCCTGCAGCTCATCTGATACTGAAGTGCTGGCTTTAATAAGTTTCCACTTCAGTTTAAAATAGATAATTTAAGAAATCCAGAAAGCCAAGGCTGCCAAAGCTCACTGTTTCCTAGAACCAGATTGCTATTTTATGTCTCCCATTGTGAGAAAACGCAGGCCTGGAGGACCTGCCCCCACCCCTTCCTCCCAGTCAACCTTTCAGTCTGTGATCCAGGCCCCTCGCTGAGGAAGTGCTCCGTGTTGAAGGCTATCAGCCAATTTCTCTTCTTACTTTGGTGTTTGTTTTTTTGTTTAAATTGTATTGCTTTCACATCTGGATGGTGCAGCTTTCATGTGGTATTAGAAGTATGTGTCCAAAAATGCATCCCAGCTGAACATCCTGTTTGCCTTTTGATTTAAATTTCTGTTTAGTAAACCTCTGGGGTTTGGATATAGTAAGGAGTATTCTCGGCACAATTCCCTACCCACTTCCTCAAAAATAACTCCCTTATCCATTCCTTCCTTTCTTGCCTCTCCTCTGCTAAATTAATACTGTCTATCAGACACATTCCTATGGATACCCAAGAATAGTTCCTCTTCCCACAATGACAAAATCTGTGTCTTAGGCATTACCTTTCCACCAGCTCTGGCCACAGAAATGCTGCTTTACACACGATGCTACCAACACGTTGAGAATGTTCCCATCAGCCCCTAGGTGGAAAAATAACCAATTTTTGAATTATGAGATACTTGCTTGAGAAACATAAACAATGATTTTTACAAAAATAGGTTAGCAACTGTATTTTTCTGGTCAAAACCAGAGAAGAAATATGGTTAAAGTATTTTTAAAAAGTCTTTCCTGCACATTGGTCATAGAAATCCTATCTCAGATGAATAAATTTACTTGACATATTATTGTGCAAAATTATTTTTTAAAATAACTATTGTTCAAGCCAACTTTTTTTTTTTTAAGTAAAGAAATTTGGTTGTTCTTGGCATTTCTTAATTTACTTACTTGGGGGTATGTTCTCCCCAAATCCACACATATAATTTCTATTGCCTTTAAAAGGGGCCATGAGCACACATCTGAAGGAGAATTGACCACTTGGTTTTTTGATGTTTTAAAGCCAACTAAAGCATGAACCTCCTGCTTCCTTTCTGATCCTGGCCCTTTTCAATGAGAACAATGCTTATGCAAGATTTCCTAGGGGGATTTTGTGGTTTGAGGTTTTAATAATCTAGGCTAAAATTCAAATAGGAACCACAGCTGCTTGGATAAGACTCTTAGCTCTCTTTATTGGAATGGCAGTGAACTTACCAGAACTTTAAAATATTCTGAGTAATAGCTGATATCCAAGAAGGACTTGTAGTAGATAAATTTCCCAAGAAAGAATATCTATCCACCTGCACGCAGTATGAAAATAAAATGATAAGTAATTCTTTAAAAATATTTTAAAATATGCTTAAAGTAGATTTGTCTCCTTTAAAAGAAATGAAAAAATACGTGAATATGACTGTTTTGATTCAGGGAAAGGAACCTATTAACACTTTAAAAACAAGATCTTTAGAATTGTTGATGTAGAACCTGTTTATTTTCTTTACAGCATTACTTTCTTTGTGCCTTTGCTACATTACTCTGTTGTGATAGTGCTTTTTAAAATTGATTTTCATATACTTCTAATATAGTATTGTGCTTAAGATGTAAGTTCTATCAAAGAGTCTGTAAAGTTCTGAAAGGCCGAAATATGTTAAAAGACAGCCTTCAGGTATATTAAATAAGACCCCAACATTCAAAATGAAAGGTAAAAATTGGGTTGTCATTTATTTAAACTTTTGATAATCAGTAAATGATCACTTGTTAAGGGATTTGCAAGGAGTTTGTAAGGAGGGAATATAACATGACAGAAAAACTATAAATAATCTAGCATTAACTTTAAATAGAGGGCCTACTCAGAAATACCTTTTTTTACTTCTTTAATTTTTAAATTTATCATTATTATTTTTTAATTTGCTACAGAGCACATGCATTCAGAGAGAGAGAAAGTGAGAAAGCAAGCCAGAAGGTTTGGAACTTGAACTGCAGTTGGCCATGTGGGAGTCTAGTGCCTTAACCACTGCACCACCTGTTCGAGACTGCTTTTCAGGGCACAGAGCCCCTTGGCACTGGGCCTGATAACTGATGGGTGTTTCTCTGGTTAAACATGGCCTGGGAAGGGTACCAGGCTCAAAGGCATGTGCTCTTGCAGAGCATTAGCCCTTGTGCCCTTGTATATGAAGAAGAAGAAAAAAACATAATTTGCTTTGATTCACAGTTGGGACAGACTCCTGCAGCAAAAGACAGGTTAATAAGAGAAAAATAAGCAAGTTCGTTAACATGGGCAGTGCATTCCCGTAAGAGGAACCTCAGTAAAAAGCAACTCAAAGTACTGGCTGAGAGTCTGGCTTATATATCCCCTCCAACATGGAATAACACATTTTACAGAACTGACAGGACAAAGGGCAGCAGTCTAAGGCTTCCAAAGGTGGGAAAATGTGGGAAGGCAAATTTATGGGAGGACACAAATGGAGAGGAAGTTTGCTCACAGACTCTGGCCCCATTCTGGGCTGATAAAGACTGCCTGATGGAGAATTTCCATCCTCTCTTCAGGCAAGAAAACGAGGAGGACAGAAAGTGGCATGGTGGTTATAGTGTTGGACTCACATGGCTTACAGAGCTTTGAGTTCCAGACTCCTGCAGCTTGAAAATCAGCTTGGTGCACATATGTGCATGCCCAAAACCCCAAGAAGAGAATGGAGGAGAAGGGATTGCGGTGTGGCCATTCCCCCC
>NW_006159859.1:5753687-5802429 GCF_000334495.1 Tupaia belangeri chinensis
ATAAAGACCTATTGTGTTTGCAAATCTCTGTCAAGATATTAAACAAACAGGGAAGGCTGAGAGCACCCCTGTATCTCAGCTGTCTTCAGATCAACAATCCTTCACATTCAGGGGAAAAATATTCTGGTTTCCTTTACGTGAGATCATGCTTGGTGGCTCCCATCCAGTTTAGTAGCTGGCAAAGTTCACTACCAAATCCTGTCAACTTACAGCATTGTGTGGTGGATATCCACAGGGTCCATGGGGAGAGAGGTGCTTCCTGTCAGGGTTGGGTTAGAGTCTAGATTCCTTCTTTGGCTTCTGCCTGAGCTGTTACATATTGTTTTCTGCTTGATATTTCTTGTTTTATAAAGAATTCTTTATTTAATTTTATTTATTATTATTTTTAAAATTTACTATAGGGTGTGTGCACTTGTGTGTGAGAGAGAGAGAAAGAGATAGAAAGTGAGAAAGCAAGCTGTAGGCCCAGGACTTGAACGAGAATCAGCCGTGTGCGAGTCTAATGCTTCACCAACATGCCACCTGCTGGCCCTCTGCTTGATATTAATTTTTTGGTTGAGATTTAGTTTCTATCCATCCTTTGAAGAAGAAGAAGGAAAAAAAAAAGAAGAGGATATTTGTAACCCCTACAATGGATAGAGTATTTAAGAGTCCTAGCATATTAGATGTATCCCATGAACTTGAAGTCTTTGAACGGGAATGTTTCATAGGTGGCCATTAGTGCATCATGTCCAAGGCCAGGTCTGTGATGCCGAGAAGAGAAGAGAAGAGAAGAGAAGAGAAGAGAAGAGAAGAGAAGAGCTGCATTCCAACGTTTCAGCATCGGGTACCACCCCAAGCTGATGGCATGTATGTGCTAAAGGAATATGTGGTTGATAACAGGTATGGATGAAAGATGGCTTCATGAAACTAAATCAACCAAAACATTAGAAGATCCATTTATTTGTTTTTAATTTTGCCAGAGGGTGTGTGCAGTCACTAGAGAAAGAGCGAGAGAGGGAAAGTGAGAAAGCACCCCCCCACACACCCAGCAGATGGTCGTGCAGCAATTGCTTCTCCCTTTCTCCCTCCTTTTGGGATTTTGGGTGTACATGTCCCTGGCATGTCTTTCAAGCTGCCAGGGGACTCAGACAGCTCAGCTGGCCATGTTGGAGCCAGCTGCTTTAACCCCCAGGCAACTGGCTGGTCCTAGATTTATTATCCTTGTACTACAGAGGAAATCAAAGCTGGTCTTTTGTGACTTTATAGGCTCTCTACATGGCATTTCTTCTCTCTGCTGATTGGTTTACTAATGTTTACTCACCAACCAGGTGGGCTATTTCCTGTTTATAAAATAATGTAAAGTGAGTTGTCTTATGACCCAGGCATAGTCTTGAAGAGCAGGAGTCTGTACTCCCTCACAAATGCTTTCTCTTAGAATGACAGGCTTTAATGACCGTTCTCACCTTCTCTGCCTTGTGAATCCAGACACAAATGGACAACAGGACTTCTAGGGATTGATATTCCCAGAAGGACACATCCTATTCAAAGTCCTGCACAAAGACACTTGACCAAACTTTCTGGGAACAACTGGTTTCCCTCCTTTGCCATTTGTTGTTGTTATTAGTTTATTTATCACTTCCATGAGAGAGACAGAGATAGAAATACAGATAGATAGAAATACAGGGAGAGAGAGAAACTCCCAACAGGTTTTCACATTGCGACCCACCCCAGCCTCAGCCAGCCTTGGTCACAGACACCGTGTTCCTGGCATTCACAGGGAGACCTCGGGAAGTGAGCCCAGCACCTTACCAGGTGTGTTCATTTGCGTGATGCCGTGTCCATGTGCTCCTGAGGTGGCCCCGACCACAGCACGCTTTTTATTTTAAGAGAGATTTTTGCTGTAGGGCATGTGCACTCTCCAGAGAGAGTGACAGAGAGAAAGAGAGATATCCCCCCCCCCCCCGGAAGGATGGCCACTGTGCAATCCCTTCTTCTCTATTCTCTTTTCAGGATTTTGGGCTCCCACACATACATGCCTGGTGTGAGTTTCAAGCTGCCACATCTGGGACTTGAACTGTGGTTGGCTACATGGGAGTCCAGCATCATAACCACTGTGCCTTCTATTGACCCCAGTACAACACTCTTTTGAGTTATTTATTTATTTATTTATTATTTATTTTTGGAGAGATTTTTGCTATAGGGCATGTGCACTCGCCAGACAGACAGAGAGAGAAAGAGAGATGGAAAGCGAGAGATCACCCCCCAGGGGGGATGGCCACGCTGCAATCCCTTCTCCTCCATTCTCCTCTCGGGATCTTGGGCATCCTCGCACATGCGCCTGGCATGAGTTTAAGCTGCCAGGACCGGGACTTGAACCGCGGTCAAGTTCATGGGAGTCCAGCGACATAGCCATTACGCTAACTGCTGGTCCCACTCTTTTGAGTTTTTGTCTGTGAAAAATTTCAGAGTTGTCAAAACTACTTTAGTGCTTGTTCTTGCCAATACCTGACCATAGGCCCCTAAGGTCTCTTAGAGCACTGACTAAAAGGGGCTTATAATGGTGACTCCTTCCTCTGTCCCTTAGAGATGTACATGTATCTCTTACAGCCTCAGGTGTCTTTCTCAAGGATCCAGAAGCCATTCCTTTGAAATGTAACATCAGGAAGGACAAGGCCTCTGTCTCACAGTCTCGGTGGGAGGATAGAATTCTCACTTCCACAACTGCCAGCTAGCTCACAACTGGCCTATCACATTTATCCCATCCATCCCTTTGTACTTTCTCCCTTGAGTCCCCCCATACTCCTCCTCATATTCCCCTTCTCCCTCTAAAATGTCCAGTAACCTCCGCGCAAAAGGCAATGGAGTACAGCTTGCTTTCCTACTGTCAGTCACTGAACAAAATGCTTTCACTGCTGTAACTAACGTCAGCTTTGTTTGACTTCTTTTTTAAAAAATAAAAAACAGGGAACCAGCAGTTAGCGTAATGGCTATGTCGCTGGACTCCCACGTAGTTGACCGCGGTTCGTGTCCTGGACCCGGTGGCTTAAAACTCACGCCGGGCACGTGTGCGTGTGTGCCCAAGATCCCGAGAGGAGAATGGAGGAGAAGGGATTGCGGTGTGACCATCCCCCCTGGGGGGTGATTTCTCGCTTTCTGTCTCTATGTCTCTCTCTGTCTGTCTGGCGAGTGCACGCACCCTACAGTGAAAATCTCTCAAAAAAAAAAAAATAAAATAAAAAATAAAAAATAAAAAACAGTGGGCTGGCTCTGGAGGGACATTATAAACAATGGTCTATGAGAAAACAGATGTCTAGCACTGAGGGGTCTTGGTTTTCCAGCGCTTGCTGGGACTGTTGGGGAGTCATTCGGAAAGTGCTTGAGGGTGAAGGGCCATCTACGGTAAGAATCCAAGGAATATATAACTTGATTCACAGACTAGAGTTATAAAATGTTGAGCTATAAGAGCTAGGAAGCTTGGTAGAAGGTGAATTAACCAAGAGTAAATTTTTACCCTCATCCTAGAAGGACTGATAGGTTTGAGAATTGGTGAGATGGTTCGGCTGTGTGTGTGTGTGTGTGTGTGTGTGTATCTTTTATTTGAAGAAAGATTTTTTTTCCTTGTTATAGGGTGTGTGTGCTTGATGGAGACACTGAGAAATACGGGGAGAGGGAAAGTGAGAAATCACCACACACACACACACACACACACACACACACACACCCAGGGGAGATGGCCATGTCACAATTCCTTCTCCTCCATTCTCCTTTCAGGATGTTTCAAGCCACTGGGTCTGGACCTCAAATCATGGTCAGCCATGTGGGAGTCCAGCACCTTAACCACTATGCCACCTGCTGGCCCTAGTTCAGCCATATTTTGCTTTTCCCACAAAAGTTCAAGGTCTCAGAGTGGACAGGAGACCTTAAACTCTATGTAGCTCTGAGAACACGACTTTGTAAATCTTTAATAAACCTTATAGCCAGATATTGAGCAGAGATTCTGGGGAAAGTTTTTTTCAGAAAAAGTATCTTTAAAGAAGATATTTATCCAGTACTAGATACTTGATTGTTTTAAGAGCCTATTATTTTTTAGATTAAATAATGATGTCTTTATATGTGCTCTTATTTAATGTGGGATTTTCAGGCCTGCTTGAACATCTGAATGACTAGACAGAGTGAATACAATTTAAAAATGTGGCTGTTTCCTGCAAATTACTTTCCATTTTTTCTCTGGTTGATTTTTGATTCCCATTCTATCAGCCCTTCCAATTATATTGTAAACATCAAATTTTACATATGAAGTCTCTTTTAATTTTTTTGAATACTTTTGGTTCTTTTCTCTTTCATAAAACTGGTCCTGACTGATAAAAGAAGGAAGCAGCACATTTAGTAAAATGTAAGACAAGATGAAACTCAGCCACAAATTCCAGTCTTTGGTGACTAATAAGCTTAGACCTGTTCTAAATATGCCTTGATAATTTTTAATCTGTTTTCTCCAAAATTTTCTCAACCTAAGTAGATTTATCAATTAGACTTATAAGTTCTAGGCACTAAGTATCCAAGAGTAAAGAAATTTCTGGTTGTGTGGTAGTTTAGGCAGTTGGATCCAACATAGCCAACTGCACGGTTTGAGTCGTGGACCCAGCAGCCTGAAAAACACACTGTGTGCGTGCCCAAATATTTGGAAAGGAAAATGGAGAAGGGACTGAAAAATGACCATTTCCCCTGGGGATGCTTTCTTGTTTTCTTTGATTCCCTCTCTCTCTGTTGGGCATACATGTCGTCTGGCAAACAAACACAATAAAAAGAAATTTTAAAGAAGAAATTTCTTGAGATAGAATAAATGAGTACCACTCTCAGAATACTAACAAACCAAATAAATTAGGAGAAAACAATGTGAATAATAGAAGACCCATTATTTATAGCGGCTAATAAACTCCTAGTCCAAAATTTCCAAATTTTATATTTATAAAAAATACATTTGCTAACAAATATAAAGTATTGAATGAGAAATAATCAAAATAGCTTCTAGTTTGAACTCTTCTATTTCCTGAAGATGCAACTCTTTTTTTTCTTGACAGCCAAGAAAACTATCAGAAAAGCAATACAATGCCTTATACTTGTGCAAATTTCGAGTTTTGTTTCAATTGAACTGTTACGTATAATTTTTACTACTGTATTTTGGATAACCCAAAGATAAAATTGTCCATAAAGGCAAATAGATTACATAAATGGAGTTCTATATAAATAGATCAAAACACAAACTTATGGAAAGTTGAAGAGTAAACATGATTAAATATCACAAATTGATATGGTACCTGTACAAGTAAATGTAGCTACTATTATTCTTTTAAAGAGCTAATACACTAAGCTGTTCTTAAAACAGAAAAAAAGGGAACCAGCAGTTAGTGTAATAGCTATGTCGTTGGACTCCCACATAGTTGACTGCGGTTCGCTTCCCAGAACCGGAGGCTTAAAACTCACGCTGGGCGCGTGTGCGTGCGTGCCCAAGATCCCAAGAGGAAAATGGAGGAGAAGGGATTGTGGCGTGACCATCCCCCCTGGGGGGTGATTTCTCGCTTTCTGACTCTATGTCTCTCTCTGTCTGGCAAGCACATGTGCCTTATAGCAAAAATCTCTCAAAAAAAAAAAAAAAGGTAATGCAAAGGTAAACAAGTGTGAAAAAATAGTGAAATATTAAATAACTTTGTAGCTTGCCAATCTGAATCAATCTGACACATATTGGGTTAATAGTTCTCCACATAAATGATACAGTGTTATTCAAGTTTGTGAGAAAAAAATAAAACTGCACAAAAACAAATGTGCATGTGATTTTTAGAAGACTAGATGTTTATATGTTCCACATATTGAATCAATTGTCAAACTTCAAATTGTAAAAGTGCTTTGGAGTGAGCGCATCCCAGTCCAGTCTCTAGCTAAAGCTCTGCTAATGGCATTCACACATGATGCAGCTCACCTTCGGAGAAGCAGCCTGCCATAAGACTGAAAACAGGACTGAGAATGGTCAAATCCAACTCTGAGCAAGCCTGTTATATTCCAATTAGGTTTCAATACGTCAAAGTTAAGCGATAGAGAATGGCTGTAGAACTAAGGAAAAGGTGCGACTTTATAGTTTTCTCAATTTCAAACTTTTTATTAAGTGGGAAATAAAAGTTGCATGCTTTTATTGCTTTAAAGAATATTTTTTTAAATGACACTTAATGACATTCCTGAGGAAGGTATTTGTATCTGCAAGTGGAATTCCTTGGAAAGTAAGTTTTTATTGACCCCCCCCTTTTTTTTAGCACATATCCTTCCTTTTTTCAATTCAATATAATCTCAAACTTTTAAAATCCATATGGACAGCTCAGAAAAATGTGGGTAAACTCAGCCAATGAAACAAAAGTGTTTGTTTCCATCCTTTTAATGTGTTACTTCCTCCAAGTAACAACAGAAAACTATGACCTTTAAAAAAAATTCCAATAAATTTTAAGAAATGGTAAACAAATTCCAAAAAAGACATAGGACAATATTCATCAGAATTATAGCATTGATATCATTTAAAGGGCATTCTGAAACTGGGTAAATTAAAATGTCTAACTGAAATAACAGTCAAGTCTTAGTTAACCATTCAGTTCCAGAGAAAGCCTGAATATATCCATCTGACAGAAGTTTTAAGTTCTATTTAACTTACTTTCATCCCTTTTTTTTTTTTTTTGGATAGATTTTTGCTATAGGGAGCATGCTCTCACCAGTGAGACAGAAAGCAAGAAATCACCCCTCAGGGTGGATGCCATGCCACAATCCCTTTTCCTCCATTCTCCTCTCAGGATCTGGGGCATACATGAACACACACTCAGTGTGAGTTTTAAGCCACTGGGTTCGGGATTTGAACTGTGGTCAACTACATGGGAGTCCAGCAATGTAACCATTATGCCATCTGCTATTTTCATCACTCTTTATCCCAAGATTTAACAAAAAGCTGCTAAAGGTATAATGGACGTAGAGGCAGTGAATTCATATTCCAGAAGAAATATAGAAGATAAGTAGTGAGTGAATTCAGAGAATTTATTATTTCAAAAATTACTTTTAAAACATTATTTAACTTTACCCATTTATTTATTTATTTTATTTTGGCTAAAGAGAGAAATAGAGTGAATGAGACAGAGAAAGTGAGAAAGCAAGATGCCAGGTCCAGGACTTCAACTGCAGTCTACCATGTGGGAGTCCCATGCCCTTAACCACGATGCTACCTGCCAGTCCCTAAAAATGAATTTTTTAAAATGCAAGTAAGAAGAAAATATGTGATTTGTGACCAAGTCCATTCAATACCATGGTACCACATTAATGCTTGTTATAATGGAATTTCTCTGCATAGCTTTCTGGGAATCCTGAGGTAGCCTCAACGCAGAGTATAATGAAGCACACTGGTGGTGGGGAGAAATGCGTCTTCCATGAGAAACAGTCCTCCCATTCCCAAAGAATATCCAATTTCCATTTTCTAAAAGTATGTCATTTCCGGTAAGGATACTTTTAATTTCCAAGAGTTCTTTGTTGATTTCTGAGCTTTTTGCTTTTGTCTTTTTTAATTGCAAGTAGGTGACCGTACTTGCCAGAGAGAGAGAGAGTGGGCGAGAGAGAAAGTGCCTCCCTGTGGGGCATGGTCACACCACAATCCCTTCTCCTTCTCCTCTATTTCTCTATTCTACCAGGATTTTGAACACACACACACACACACACACACACACACACACACACACACACACGATGTGGCTTTCTTTCTTTTCTTTTCTTTTCTTTTTTTTTTTTTTAAACTTTAAGCTACTAGGACTTGGATTCGAATTGCACAGTAGGCTCCCTTAACTTCTGGGCCACGGGGTTGGCCTCTAATTGTTTTCTATTCAACTCATCTGTTCATGTTTCATAGATGAAATAGCTTTTCTTATATAGGTAATGATAATTAATGGTAGATTTTTCTTAAAGTATTTTTTATGCTCTTTCAAGTATGTTTTTTTTAATATGTCTGTTTTGGTTTCTCTTTTATGTTGTAGGCTCTTTTTCAAATTCATGTATATTGGGGGTGATATTTAGCTTTTTCCTTTGTTATTAAACAGAGAACTGCAGAACGGGATTAGATACTTTGTATCTGGGTGGGCTCTTAGGGGATTATTATTAATATTTTCATAGAGTGATCAAAGAATTACACTGATTTTTCCTTGGGAGAGTATATCAAAATGTAGAGATTTTTTTTTTTCTAAAACTCTTATGTAATTTTCCCAGGAAAGAATAATTTCTTCTGCCTGGAGTTATTTTTCCTAGCAGCTCATGTCCTGAGAGATGGTTGGGGAAGGTGTTTTAGAGGCCTTGATGCTAATTTTAAGGACTTCCTCGTAGTTTCCCATTTGTCATTATAACACCTCCTCACCATTCTTCTCTTGCCTGCTGTTCCTAAGTTTGGAAACTCTTGAGTCAGTTTCTTCAATTCATAGGCAACGACTTCCCAAAGTCTTGGCCAGGAGAGAGGTGGAGGTGACATGGCCTGGGTGAGGGGTTGCTGAGATTGTCATATAGCTCTATACATTGTGGTGTATGATGCATGTGTATTGGGAGTGGAAGGGATTACTATTGTTACATACACAGATTTTCCATCCTGTCTCCGTATTCAGGACTGCACTTTATCTTGCGTTCTTTGAAAAATTTTTACCACCAAGTCAAGAGGGTTTTGTTTTGTCTTGTTTTGCTTTTTTTTTTTTTGAGAAAATTTTGCTACAGGGTGCATGTGCTCGCCGGAGAGACAGAGAGACAGAAAGCGAGAAATTACCTCCCCAGGGAGGATGGTCACAGCACAATCCCTTGTCCTCCATTCTCCTCTTGGGATTTTGGGCATGCATGCACATGTGCCTGGTATGAATTTTATGCCTCCAGGTCCGAGACTTGAACTGTGGTTGACTACATGGGAGTCCAAGGACATAACCATCAAGCCGTCTGCTGGTCCCTGAGTCCAGAGTTCTTAAGCAAAAAAAAATTATTTCCTTTCTTTTTGGGATTCCTCTCAGTAGGCATTAAATTTGTAACTTCTCTGATAAAACAGTTACCCTTCCACAGGATTTCCATCTTTTGAAAAGTAAACACTGTAGTGAATTGCTCCTCTGAGTTTGGTATCTCTTCTGCTTTCTTTTTTTTCTGTTTCTCTTTCAGTCTCTCTCCTTTTTCTCCCATAACTTAGCATTTTCAGAGGAAAGTGCTAAATTCATATGGCTGCCTTGATGCTTAACCAGACATACGGATGAAGATCCTAACAAACTCACTTCCCTGCTCTGTGTAGAGCTGGCTTCAGACGAGGCAGCCCAGACACTAGAGGAGAAAGGCCTGAAAGACTACAGATAAACTTTGTGAGTGCAGGAGGAGCTGCTGACATTTCCACTCAATTATTTAATTAAATAATGCACTTTATTTTATAAAAAAAATCAGCATGTTTTGTCTGAGTCACATCATTGATGTAACTGTGGGTTTTCCATTTCTTTGGCAGTACATTTTCTGGTCTCTATGATTTAGCTGGTTTTAGCTTCTATTTTAAATCTATTGGTATTTATCATCTTAAAGAAACACAGAGATAGACATATCCTTCCTGCAAATCCCTTCCAGACTTTTCTCTGATTTACATCATAGGCTAAGCATTCTCCTTTGTCCTACTGTTTCAAGTGCAAGGATCTACCTGCTTCATGGGCTTTTCATAATGGTGCCCCACCTAATCAATGTCATTTCCTGTTATTATTCTACCTCTAGGTCTGGCCAGGTGAGTCTTCTAAGTGTCTACCAAGACCAAACCTTTAACCCTCAGAGGGGTTCCTGACCCTCCTTCACCAGAACTGCTATTCCCAACTATGATTGCTTTACACTCAGGCCTGCCTTGGTCTTCTCTGGAATGTCCACTTCCCTCCTGTTATCTTCCCAAGCCCCATCCCATCCTGAAGTTTCAACTCTGCTTCCTACTTTCTTGTACAATTTAAGCAATTCTAGATGTTTGTCTTGTTTACTTATTAGTTTCTTGCAACATCATTCTTATCACTGTGAAATAGATTTTAAATTCTGTGAACAGGGACCATTTTTCATTTCTCTTCATGGCCCACAACACAAGTCCTCTTTCTGTGCATGCTTCAATGAGTTGACCAATTTCGGAAAATTGTCTCTTCCCGGCTTTTCCTTTTCCATTAGTGGTTTCATAAATCCATTTTATTTGCTGATGATATATTTTGAAAAATCAGACTCTGAGAATTGGGAATTTTAAACATTTTCTTCAGTTGAATTAACTGGGTGAAGGAGGATAGTTTTGTTCTCTGCATAAACAGATATATTCCATGTTGGAATTTATCTAAAAACTGATTAGACTTACAATCGCTTATTGCATTTTGTAAGTTTGTTTGTAGGAGGCTAAACAAGCTACTGATATCATCTATCCTGTTTTTAAAATCCTCATTTGCATACAGTTTTTTAGTTTATATTTTCATTTCTTTCCTGAGTGCTCCCACATTTAAAAAATTATTTTTTGATATGTTTGTAGAGATTTTGTGCTTTGATTTGCTTTGTTTTGCTTTATAGTTCCATCTGGTACATTAAATAAAATACCATAAAACAATTCTTTAAAGTTTGTTCTTAGCTTATCTGTTTCATTAGACTAAGTGCCAAGTGATGTTTGGCAAACTTGAGAAGGTAACTGCTAATTAAGTAAAGTTTATTTAATGCTAAAAAGAAAGCAAGAGAACTTCTTTAAACTAGGTGTGAGAAACTGATTCAAGCATGTTGAGTACTGCCAAAATACTGCCGAATCCTGTTAATGATTTAATTAGTATCAAACTGTCATCGGCCTTAGTAAATGTCTTAGTGCCTGTTTCTTTCAGTGAGCCTCAAGCGACTTAAACTCTAAGTCATTACTGTCTTGCTGCTATTAGAGTATGTTAACATAAGACTTCATTAGACCATCTGTAAAAGAAAGCACTTCTTTTCCCTCTTTTCTTCTCTTTGCCTACCACATTTTAATACAAGTTTCCTTGTCACCTCTAGGAAGCTATAGTGCTTCATTTATAAAGACAAACATTACTGGAATTTATTTTAATATTTTGGCCATCCAGTACCTCCATTTAATTTTGATGTGGTGCTCTTCATTGAAAACAATTTTGCTGGAATAAGAAGTTCATATGCCAGCCCTCCTGCTTTGGAAGCTGCCCGCAATTTAGTAGGAATTAAATATTTTTTTATCTTCCTGCATTGGCAAAGCCAAGAACTTTGAAGCTTGAGCAGTGTGAAGCAAGGTTGAAAGAGTTGGATTTCAATCATTCTTCAGTAAGGTTATCAAGGAATCCTTACTACTGAGACACCCTGAGTTGCTTTGGTTCTTGACAGTTAAAAAGCCAGTCTTCTTCAGCCTTCCTTCTGATATGCAAGCTCCTTCATGTCCTTCAAATGGAGTTGCTCTTTGTAAAGTTGACCCACCATCGTTTTTTTTCTTGTTGTTTGTAAATAAAACAGCATCTGTGATGTATCTATCATTACTGGTATCTGTCTCTTTCCTTATACAATATATTCCTACAGAATAATGCTGCCTTTTATAACTAATTAGAATTCTCGTTTTTATTATTTAGCACTTCAATGAAATTACTGAACATGCATCTACATGTATTCAGTGGAAAGCAAAATCAAAAACAAAAACCGCTCTCTAATACTTGGCCGTGTGTCTCAGTATCTGTAAACCTGAGTCGGGTAAATGTGAGATGCTCAGGATGCTGGAATAAGAAAGATGAGTGATGATGAGAATGTAATCTCTCCCTGTTCTGAGCATGAGAAAGTTAGGAAATAGTGAGAAAAGCAAAGAATATGAAGGTACTTAATTTTAAGTGCATACTACCTTTTTAAAAAACATTTATTTATTTATTTCATGAGTAAGAGACAGAGAGAGAAACAAAGGGGAGAGAGAAAGAGTAACCACTTCAAAATAGGGTCCCATGCTGTTATCCTTCCCCTGACCTTCATGGGCATATACTTTGTGTTCGGCATGCACAGGTCAAACCAGGAACCAACCCCTGGTCTTCCACATGGTTCCCAGCATTGCAGAGTGTTACACTATAGCTACTATGACTGGGTCAAGTGCATTATACTTTGATAAGAAAATAATCATATTACTGATTATATTTTTGGAGTAGTGAATAGAAATGTAAAAAAATACCATTTAATTCATACAGTTTAAAAATGATACTAAAAAGAAAAACACTAACATTTTCTTCATGTCTTTTTTTTTTTTTAGAGGATATTTTGCTATAAGGCGCATGCATTTGCCAGAAAGACAGAAAGTGAGAAATCATCCCCCAGAGGAGATGGCCATGCTACAATCCCTTCTCATCCATTCTCCACTCGGGATCTTGGGCACGCACACACACCCACCTGGCGTTTAAGCCACTGGGTCCAGGACTCGAACCACAGTTGACCACATGGAAGTCCAGCGACATAGCCATTACGCCAACTGCTGGTCCTCTTTCTTCTTGTCTTCAGAAGAAGTAATATATATTTGATAGAGTTAACACATTTCCTTGAGGAGTAAAACAAATCATAGTTTGAGACAAATCATGTCATGTGAAGGGAGCTTAGAGACCATTTACTGGAGTATCTGCACATGGGTGATCATATTCTACCATACTTTAAGTCTAATACAGTTGATTGCTGGGTCAAAAAAAAAAAACAAACAAACAAAAAAAACAGTGTCACATTCTAATACCAGTGGCTTGGGTTACCCATTTCTATCAAGCCTAACCTTAAAACTTGGCCATATCCCACATTTTCAGTGACCAATGAAGACATGTCATCTCTTCATACCCAAATAATGTCTACTTTTACAACTCACTAACTCTTTCTCCTACAACATTGAAGATATTGAGCAATTAAACATAGATCCTCTTCTAGAGGAAGTGGGAGAATCCTGGTCTAATTTGATCATATTTCACAGAAGAAGTTAAAGACTTACAGACAATTAAATTACTATCTTCTTTCACTTAAAAAGGATTAATCTTTTAAAAATTACTTACAAAGCGTGTTATTTGTATGCACCACAATTTCACTTAAATCCTGCCATGTGAAACCTAGAACTAGGATCTCATAAGGTAGAACTTTAGATTTCAATATGTATTTTTGGGACAGCCATAGTGGCCTAAAGTGAGAGGCTCAGCTAAACTTATTTTGTAATTTAATTTCCTACTCAGTGCCTTCCCCTGACTCTTAGCTTCTGTCTCTACACAAAACATAACACAAATAAAGCTTGATTAAATTCTAGGTTTTTTAACTGCACTTGAATTTTATAGCTTCAAATTTTAGTCTCAGCCTGTTTTAATCAGCATTTTGGAATGGGAATTTCTTTCAGAAAAGTAAGTGACCCACCTATCATAAAATTGAGTTTCTATACTTGTGACTTCATTGTCTTTCCTGTTTTACAGTCAAACCCTGTGAAAAGTTTGCTGATTCATCTCACTTAGTTTTCAGTGAGAAGAGGATAGTGTGCTTTTCTTTGAGTTTTATTCCTTGGAAATATATTTTCCATGTACAGTGTGTTGCTAAGAAAAATAAAATACTATCTAAAAGTATTATCATTAAAAAGAAAAGGATGACAGATTTATCCTTAACATAAAACAAATCAGACACATTATTGAAGAAGCTCTTTATGGTTTCAATCAATATACTCATAGTACTATTGCACTCATGCCACTTCTCTGAAAACTTAACATATAAGCAATGTAAAAGGCACATCAGCTATTGTGAACCAAGAATGATAATTTGGGACCAGCAGGTGGTATAGTGATTAAAGTGCTGTACTCCTACACGGTCAATTGTGGTTTGAGTCCTGGACCTGGCTGCTTGAAAATCATGCCTGGTGCATCTGGATGCATGCCCAAAATCCCAGGAGGAGAATGGAGAAGGGATTGAAGTATGGCCATCCTGGTGGGGGGGGGGGAAGGGAGATTCCTCCCTTTCCTTCTCTGTCTTTCTCTTTTTCTCTCTCTGATGAGTGCATGTGCCTTATTAAAAAAAAATGAGAAATTATTGTATTTAGATTTTCACACTAATCTCTTATAATAATTGTAGATTTATAAGTAGGTATTCTATCAGGAAAAACACATTTTTGATTAAATATCCTAATAATTCAACAAGAAAGTATGTGTTATAGAGCTACTTCCTACCTAAAGATAGTAAAAACCCATTTAGACACAAAAAAGCACTAAATTACAATAGCCCAACACAGGTTAGTTAGGGTAGGTGAGCTGGAAGATAGCAGTAAACAGGGAATCAAAGTCTTCAAATCCAAGGAGATGCATTTTAAAGATAAAAGATGAAAGAAGTCAAAAGTGTGAAATGAATACCAGAGAACCAAACAGTCAGCTCCTCAGATAATCCTCCTTACATTTTTATTTTTTATCTTTTGCTACAGTGCATATTCAATTGGCAAGAGAACTTCTTTAAACTAGGTGTGAGAAACTGATTCAAGCATGTTGAGTACTGCCAAAATACTGCCGAATCCTGTTAATGATTTAATTAGTATCAAACTGTCATCGGCCTTAGTAAATGTCTTAGTGCCTGTTTCTTTCAGTGAGCCTCAAGCGACTTAAACTCTAAGTCATTACTGTCTTGCTGCTATTAGAGTATGTTAACATAAGACTTCATTAGACCATCTGTAAAAGAAAGCACTTCTTTTCCCTCTTTTCTTCTCTTTGCCTACCACATTTTAATACAAGTTTCCTTGTCACCTCTAGGAAGCTATAGTGCTTCATTTATAAAGACAAACATTACTGGAATTTATTTTAATATTTTGGCCATCCAGTACCTCCATTTAATTTTGATGTGGTGCTCTTCATTGAAAACAATTTTGCTGGAATAAGAAGTTCATATGCCAGCCCTCCTGCTTTGGAAGCTGCCCGCAATTTAGTAGGAATTAAATATTTTTTTATCTTCCTGCATTGGCAAAGCCAAGAACTTTGAAGCTTGAGCAGTGTGAAGCAAGGTTGAAAGAGTTGGATTTCAATCATTCTTCAGTAAGGTTATCAAGGAATCCTTACTACTGAGACACCCTGAGTTGCTTTGGTTCTTGACAGTTAAAAAGCCAGTCTTCTTCAGCCTTCCTTCTGATATGCAAGCTCCTTCATGTCCTTCAAATGGAGTTGCTCTTTGTAAAGTTGACCCACCATCGTTTTTTTTCTTGTTGTTTGTAAATAAAACAGCATCTGTGATGTATCTATCATTACTGGTATCTGTCTCTTTCCTTATACAATATATTCCTACAGAATAATGCTGCCTTTTATAACTAATTAGAATTCTCGTTTTTATTATTTAGCACTTCAATGAAATTACTGAACATGCATCTACATGTATTCAGTGGAAAGCAAAATCAAAAACAAAAACCGCTCTCTAATACTTGGCCGTGTGTCTCAGTATCTGTAAACCTGAGTCGGGTAAATGTGAGATGCTCAGGATGCTGGAATAAGAAAGATGAGTGATGATGAGAATGTAATCTCTCCCTGTTCTGAGCATGAGAAAGTTAGGAAATAGTGAGAAAAGCAAAGAATATGAAGGTACTTAATTTTAAGTGCATACTACCTTTTTAAAAAACATTTATTTATTTATTTCATGAGTAAGAGACAGAGAGAGAAACAAAGGGGAGAGAGAAAGAGTAACCACTTCAAAATAGGGTCCCATGCTGTTATCCTTCCCCTGACCTTCATGGGCATATACTTTGTGTTCGGCATGCACAGGTCAAACCAGGAACCAACCCCTGGTCTTCCACATGGTTCCCAGCATTGCAGAGTGTTACACTATAGCTACTATGACTGGGTCAAGTGCATTATACTTTGATAAGAAAATAATCATATTACTGATTATATTTTTGGAGTAGTGAATAGAAATGTAAAAAAATACCATTTAATTCATACAGTTTAAAAATGATACTAAAAAGAAAAACACTAACATTTTCTTCATGTCTTTTTTTTTTTTTAGAGGATATTTTGCTATAAGGCGCATGCATTTGCCAGAAAGACAGAAAGTGAGAAATCATCCCCCAGAGGAGATGGCCATGCTACAATCCCTTCTCATCCATTCTCCACTCGGGATCTTGGGCACGCACACACACCCACCTGGCGTTTAAGCCACTGGGTCCAGGACTCGAACCACAGTTGACCACATGGAAGTCCAGCGACATAGCCATTACGCCAACTGCTGGTCCTCTTTCTTCTTGTCTTCAGAAGAAGTAATATATATTTGATAGAGTTAACACATTTCCTTGAGGAGTAAAACAAATCATAGTTTGAGACAAATCATGTCATGTGAAGGGAGCTTAGAGACCATTTACTGGAGTATCTGCACATGGGTGATCATATTCTACCATACTTTAAGTCTAATACAGTTGATTGCTGGGTCAAAAAAAAAAAACAAACAAACAAAAAAAACAGTGTCACATTCTAATACCAGTGGCTTGGGTTACCCATTTCTATCAAGCCTAACCTTAAAACTTGGCCATATCCCACATTTTCAGTGACCAATGAAGACATGTCATCTCTTCATACCCAAATAATGTCTACTTTTACAACTCACTAACTCTTTCTCCTACAACATTGAAGATATTGAGCAATTAAACATAGATCCTCTTCTAGAGGAAGTGGGAGAATCCTGGTCTAATTTGATCATATTTCACAGAAGAAGTTAAAGACTTACAGACAATTAAATTACTATCTTCTTTCACTTAAAAAGGATTAATCTTTTAAAAATTACTTACAAAGCGTGTTATTTGTATGCACCACAATTTCACTTAAATCCTGCCATGTGAAACCTAGAACTAGGATCTCATAAGGTAGAACTTTAGATTTCAATATGTATTTTTGGGACAGCCATAGTGGCCTAAAGTGAGAGGCTCAGCTAAACTTATTTTGTAATTTAATTTCCTACTCAGTGCCTTCCCCTGACTCTTAGCTTCTGTCTCTACACAAAACATAACACAAATAAAGCTTGATTAAATTCTAGGTTTTTTAACTGCACTTGAATTTTATAGCTTCAAATTTTAGTCTCAGCCTGTTTTAATCAGCATTTTGGAATGGGAATTTCTTTCAGAAAAGTAAGTGACCCACCTATCATAAAATTGAGTTTCTATACTTGTGACTTCATTGTCTTTCCTGTTTTACAGTCAAACCCTGTGAAAAGTTTGCTGATTCATCTCACTTAGTTTTCAGTGAGAAGAGGATAGTGTGCTTTTCTTTGAGTTTTATTCCTTGGAAATATATTTTCCATGTACAGTGTGTTGCTAAGAAAAATAAAATACTATCTAAAAGTATTATCATTAAAAAGAAAAGGATGACAGATTTATCCTTAACATAAAACAAATCAGACACATTATTGAAGAAGCTCTTTATGGTTTCAATCAATATACTCATAGTACTATTGCACTCATGCCACTTCTCTGAAAACTTAACATATAAGCAATGTAAAAGGCACATCAGCTATTGTGAACCAAGAATGATAATTTGGGACCAGCAGGTGGTATAGTGATTAAAGTGCTGTACTCCTACACGGTCAATTGTGGTTTGAGTCCTGGACCTGGCTGCTTGAAAATCATGCCTGGTGCATCTGGATGCATGCCCAAAATCCCAGGAGGAGAATGGAGAAGGGATTGAAGTATGGCCATCCTGGTGGGGGGGGGGGAAGGGAGATTCCTCCCTTTCCTTCTCTGTCTTTCTCTTTTTCTCTCTCTGATGAGTGCATGTGCCTTATTAAAAAAAAATGAGAAATTATTGTATTTAGATTTTCACACTAATCTCTTATAATAATTGTAGATTTATAAGTAGGTATTCTATCAGGAAAAACACATTTTTGATTAAATATCCTAATAATTCAACAAGAAAGTATGTGTTATAGAGCTACTTCCTACCTAAAGATAGTAAAAACCCATTTAGACACAAAAAAGCACTAAATTACAATAGCCCAACACAGGTTAGTTAGGGTAGGTGAGCTGGAAGATAGCAGTAAACAGGGAATCAAAGTCTTCAAATCCAAGGAGATGCATTTTAAAGATAAAAGATGAAAGAAGTCAAAAGTGTGAAATGAATACCAGAGAACCAAACAGTCAGCTCCTCAGATAATCCTCCTTACATTTTTATTTTTTATCTTTTGCTACAGTGCATATTCAATTGCCAGATCTCTCTCTATATATACCCAGGACTTGTTTTAAGTCTGGCAGCTTGAAAAACGCAATGGACACCTATGTGTGCATGCCCAACAGTGAATAATGATTATGATTACACCCTAGTTTTGTTTTGCTTGGTGATAAGTAAGAAAAACAACATTTGTAAGCCATTATTTGATCTAACAAAGGATCAAATCCAGAAGATAAAAAATTTCAGTGATCATAATTTTCTTTGTTTCATTTTTAATTTCTAATGAAATACATTCTTAGGTCGTCAGAAAACTCATGCTGTATTTTTCTATGTTTTTCTGCAAAAATGCATCATGACTTTCTCAACAATCCAATAGCAGCTTCTGTTGTATAATAAACATACCTATATGAATTTAAGCATACCTCAAAGATACGGTGGGTTTAGCTCCAGGTCACTATAATAAGGCAAATATTGCAACAAAATAAGCCAAACAAGTTGTTGGTTTCCCAGTGTACGTAAAAGTTCTGTTTACACTACAATGCAGCTTATTAAATATGCAATGGCATTATGTCTAACAAGCAATGTGCACATCTTAATTAAATTATTTGTTGTTGGGGCCCACAGGTGGCATGGTGGTTAAGGCAATGGGCTTCCACGTGGCTAACAGTGGTTCAAGTTCCAGATCTGGAGGCTTGCTTTCTCACTTCCTCTTTCTTTCTCTCTCTCTCTGGTGAGTGCACGTGCCCTATAGGAAATTAAATAAATAATAATGATGAATAAAATTAAATAAATAATTCTTTTTAAAAAGTTCTTTATTGGTAGGGGCCAGACAGTGGCATAGTAGTAAAGTGCAATATTTTTTGAGGAAATTTCACATAGGTAGGTTGCCAGTTCAAGTCTGGTGACCTCCTTGAGTATGCCAGGCTCATGTGTGTCCATGATCATGGGCTGGCTAAAGGGTGGGAGGAGTAGTAGTATCAAGACCTTGTTAGAGTGGGTGTCCTCCTCTCTTTCTCTTGTTCTTTCTCTGTGTCTCCTTGTTATAGAAGGAATGAATTAAAAACAAAAACTTTATTGCTAAAACAATGTTGACAATGATCCAAGCCTTCAGCAAGTCATAACCTTTCTGCCAGTGGAAGGTTTTGCCTTTGTGTTGGTGGCTGATGAGTGATCAGGGTAGTGGTTTCCATGGCTGTGACAGTATATTCATTTATTTTTTTTTAAGTTTTTCCCATAGTGCATGTGTCTTGCCAAAAAAGAGAGAGAGACAGTGAAAGAGAAAGTGAGAAACCACTGCCCAGGATGATGGTCATGTCATACTCCCTTCTCTATTCTCCTCCTGGGATTTTCAGCATGCACTTACACATGATAGTGTCATTTTCAAGCCCCAAGATATAGGATTCAAACCGCAGTTGGCCATGCAGGAGTCTAACATTTTAACCACTATGCCACCCACTGGCCCCAGACAGTATCCTTAAAAAAGGAGAAGACGAGCCTGTGGTCCGGTGGTTAAGACAGCTGGATCCCATTTGGCCAAGCACTTGATTTGAATCCTGGATATGGCAGCTTGAAAAACACATTGGACACATATGTGTGCATGCACAAAATACTAAAAAAGGGAAGAAGTGAAAGAGAAGGGAATACAACGTGACCATGTGCCAAGGAAGGAGGTGCTTTCTCCACTTTCCCCTCTGTCTCTTTCTGGTGTGTACACATGTCCGCTGGCAAATTTTAAAAAAAATTTAAAAAAGGACAACAATCAGGTTTACCACATCTACTGACTTCCTTTCATGAAAAATTTCTCTGTAGCATGAAATGTTAATAGTAGCATTTTACCTTCAACAAATTTTCCAAATTGGAGTCAACTGTGCCATTGCTTTATCAACCAAATTTATGTAATATTCTAAATCTTTCCTTGTCATTTTAACAATGTTAACATGCAATGTTAACAGCATCTTCACAAGGAGTAGATCCCAACTAAAGAAACCACTTTCTTTGCTCGTCCATAAGAAGCAGTTCCTTACCCACTGAACTTTTATCATGAGACATAGCAATTCAGTAACAAATTAGGATCATATCTAACTCTTTTTTTTTTTTTTTTTTTTTAACTATTTTCACTACATCCATAGTTACTTCTTTTACTAAAGTCTTGAGTTCTTACAGTCATCCATGAGGGTTAAAACAGCTTTTTCGAACTCTTACTAATGTTGATATTTCTACCTACTTCCATAAATTACAAGTGTTTTTAATGGCAGCTATAATGGTAAATCCTTTCCAGAAGGTCTTTCATTGACTTTGCACAGATCCATTGTAGTAATCACTGTCTAAGACAGCTATTGTCTTATGAAATATACTTCTTGAATAATAAGACTTGACAGTCAAAATTACTCCTTTATCAATGGGCTTCAAAATGGATATTGTGTAGCAGACATAAAAGTTGCTTTAATCTTCTTGTACATTTTCATCAGAGCTCTTAGGTGACCAGATGCATTGTCACTTAGCAGTAATATTTTGAAAGAGAACTTTCTTTCTGTGCAGCAGGTCTCAACTGAGATTAAACTATTCAGTCATCATGTGGTAAACAGCAGTCATCTAGGCATTGGTGTTCCATTTACAGAGCATAGGCAGAATAGATTTGGCATAATTCTTAACACTTTCAAAATAGTAAATGAACATCGACTTCAATTTAAAGTCAGCTGCATTAACCCCTAACCAGAGAGTCAACCTGTACTTTGAAACTTTGGAGTCAAGCGTTGACTTCTCTCTAGCAATGAAAGCCCTAAATGCCATCTTCTCCCAATAGAAGGCTGTTTCATCTACACTGAAAACCTGTTTTTTAGTATAGCCATCTTCATCAAGTATCTTGCTAGATCTTTTGGATAACTTGCTGCAGCTTCTGTTAGTTCATTAGCACCTGATGCTTCCCTTTACACTTCTATCTTAGGGAGATAACTTCTTTAAGCCCCATGAATCAACTTTTGTTAGCTTTAAACTTTTCTCCTGCAGTTTTTTACCTGTCTCAGCTATCACAGAATTTAACAGAGTTAGGGCCTTGCTCTTGACTAGGCTTTGGCTTTGCTTCATGGAATGTTGTGGCTGGTTTGATTTTTATCATTATGACAACTAGAACTTTTTCTATATTAGCAATGTGACTGTTGCTTTCTTTCATTCATGTGTTCACTGGAGTAGCAATTTTAATTATAATTATAACTTTTCTTGGGACCAGTAGATGGCATAATGGGTATGTCACTGGACTCTCATGTAATCCACTGTGGTTTGAGTCCCAGATCCAGCAACTTCAAACTCAAGCCTGGAGTGTATGTGCATGCTCAAGATCCTGAGAGGAGAATGGAGGAGAAGGAATTGTGGCATGGCCATCTCCTGGGGGGTGGGGGGATGATTTCTTGCTTTCTGTCTCTCTGTCATTCTGGGGTGAGCACATGCATCTTATAGTAAAAATTTCTCAAAAAACAAAAAAAGACCTTTTCTTTTGAATTCACAACTTAGCAACTATTTGGTGCACAAGGCCTAGTTTTCGGTCTAGCTGGAATTTCAGTGTATGCCTTCCTAAGATAAATTATTTCAAGCTTTTTACTTATAGTGAAAGATGTGTAACTCTCTCTTTCCCTTGAACACCTAGAGGCTATTGTAGGTTATCAGTTGCCCTAATTTCAATATTATTATATCTCAGGGAAAAGTGAGACCCAAGGGTCGAGAGAGAGATTGGGGAATAATTAGTCTGTGAAACAGTCATAAACACACACATTTATTCTCTGAGTTAGCTGTCATATAGGTGTGTGGTAAGTGGCACCCCAAAACAATTATGATAGTAACATCAGAGATCACTGACCACTCGTCATCATAACAGATATACTAATCATGAAAAAAGTTTGAAATACTATGAGATTATCAAAATGTGTCACAGAGACACAAAGTACATGCTATTGAAAAAAAAAGACACTGATAAACATGCTTGACACATGGTTGCTACAAACCTTCTGTCATTTTTTAAAAAAATAATAGCTGAGAAGTACAATAAAATGAAGTATAATAAAACAAGGCATACCTGTATTAGTTGTTGCTTTCAAGGGTACTGATTCTTTGGAGGTCCTTATTTGTGTGTTAGTAGGTAGGGCTTTCAATCTAGATGAAAGACTACTTTGCATTTTCAGGCAAGAGAGGTCTTTTCCATGGAATATTTATGTGAAAACTAAGAAATACTTTGATGGTTCAAATGTAATACAAAGACTCAGACCAAGGAAAAACCTTGAATTTTATTACCAGGCAGGGAGTCAACCACAGAAGTAGGCAACCAGGGCACAGAAGTATACTTCCGTCTCTAAGGCTGGTCCTTTTTAATTTTATATATATACACACACACACACATATATATATATACACACACACATACATTATATATATGTATATGTATATACATACACACACATACATTATATAATTTATTCATTGTTTTTAAAAAATGAAGAGGAGAAAAAAAGGGACTGAATAACTTCTGGTTGGCTAGATGCCGGTATTATTTTTATTGGCAAGAGCTGCTGAGTGGCTGAAAGGTGGCCATTAACACTCTGACAGAAAGTGCTGACAGGGTGATTATAAGATTAACACCCTACGTTATATTAAGAGTGTCAAAACCTCACTCTTACCTGTCAGTGGAAAATAACAGCATGAACGGAAACATTACAGATGCAAAACTATTTCTAATGTTAAAGAACCATGCTTTGGTGTGTCTACTTTTTTTTAACACCCATACTAGCTACTGAATTTAGCTGATGGCTGAAGGAATACAATTTTTTACTCAATACCATGATTTGGGGAGTGAAGGATTTATAAGAATTGTACATTATAGTTATTTTCATTTGGAATGAAAATATCACAAAGGATTTGGTCAAGGAAAGCTAATTAAGAATATTATTTCTTTCATAAACCAAAGTTATATTTTTTTAACAATTCTTCACCTTAAGAGGAAGTATTTAAAATGCAAGCTATTTTTCAAAAATCCTTCTATAATGCTGTGTAACCACTCAACTGAAAGTCCCCCAATACTTAGTCCCCCATCTCACAAAATAAGGACATTTCTCTTCACATATATGTTTGTTTAGTTTTAATTAGAGGAGGCCACAGAATTCCACCTATGCATCATATAAGATTCCATTAAATGTACATAAATACAAAATATTAACATCGATTAAGCCATAAAGACTTCCAGTATTTTGTTGAACAGGAATGTCTATAAAATAGGTAAAGTTGGCATTTCCTGTGGCTGATTTCTTCCTATGGCTTGGGAAAATGTAAAAAGCAAGAACTGTATAACGGGATTGTCTAGGGAGGTGTTTAACCTGGAAGTTCAGAGTCAGAAAAAGTGAGGGGTTTGGATTTATGTATTTATCCCAGCTTACTGTGATGACTTAACCAGTTCAGTCCCATTTTTGGTTCTATGGATCTAGATACTATCCAAGAATCTTGGTCTCAGCCTCAACTCCCACCCTGCCCTGCACCAGAAGAGTCACTTGGAGAATGAGGATCATCAAGGATGGAGCCCAAAACTCCTAATGCCTCAGGAATGTGAGCGCAATTATAGGGAGCAGGGCAAAGGTGAGAGAGAGGTCAGAAACTCAAGTATGACTGTGACTCCAAGTCGACTTACTACTTTAAAATATTCAGTACCTAGGGCCAGCAGATAGTGTATTGGTTAAGGCACTGGACTCCTACATGGCTGATCACTGTTCAAGTCTCAAATCTAGAAGCTTGAAAATCACTCTGGGAATGTGTGCATGTATGCCTCAAGTCCCAGGAGGAGAATAGAGAAGTGATTGTGGTGTGGCCATTCCCCTGGAGGGTGATTTCTCACTTTCCCTCTCCTGTCTCTCTCTCCAGATATTGTGTGCACCCTATGACAAAAAAAAAAAAAAGAAAGAAAGAAAGAAAAGTGAAAAAATAAAATAAACATTTAGTAGTTAGTCTACAATCTCCTTATAAAGATATTGTCCTATGCCCCACACATGTTAGTGGAGGGCCAGGTTGGAGACTACTTTTACCACAATATAATTATTTACCAGTATCCAAGGGAGGTTTAGTTTCAGGACTCTCCACAGATATGAAAATCAACAGGTGCTTAAGTCTCCTGTACAAAATGGTGTAGTATTTGAATATAACCTACACACATTCTTTCATATGCATTATATCATCTCTTATAGAAATTACTTGTAATACCTAATGAAAGGCAATGCTATATAAATAGTTTATTATACTGTAGTTTAAAATTTTGTATATTTTATTGTTCGAAACTTTTTTCTCAAATATATCTGATTCCCATTGGTGGAATGTGCAGATGTAGAACCCACAGATATGAAAGGCCAACTGTATTTCTTTTTCTCAACTGTGTAAATACCTTTCAAATAATATAAGTTCAATCCATTTGACACATGTTTTATAGGTAAGGTATTTATTTATTCATGGTCATTTTTTTTCACAAATACTCCTGACTTCAATATCTATCATTAGATTAAGCTAAAATAACTAATAGGCTCAAGAAAGCTTCTAATCTGTGTTACTGACTTAGTGATCAGAGAAAATCCAAGCCATTTTGTATAAACATCATAGAACTTTGTTGGAGGTGATACGGTTATTCCTTTGATGTAGGCTAAAAGTCACCCCAGAATCATTCAACCTGGATGGATGATTTCTAAAACGATGAGGAAGGATATACAACCCGGAGTGGAAGATGTCAGACTCAGAATCAAGACACCTTCATTCCAGTGCCAGTTCTGCCTTTAACCAGGGCTCTGCATGCATGTACTCTGAGCTTCCATTTCCGCAGTTGTAAAATGAAGAAGCTAAAATACACTGGTGGAATCCTATGGCTCCAAGCAACCTCTCAGAATCAGCACAGGAGATAGGATGAAGAGTTTTCTGGGACTCCCTTTGGGTTACTGCAACTGGGTATCTTTAATAAATAACTCTGCTGTGAAAACAGTAAGAGTTTTCAAACCATAGACAACAATAGATTATTTCAAGAGTTCATTCTATCTCAAAAGCTCTCGGTTTTCATTCTGAGGGAAACAAAGAAGGGCTTTGGATCACCAAACCTAGATAAAAACCCTTCTTTGACAATAAAATAAAAAGAACGGGGGAAAGCAAAACTCTACCTCATGGTCTCATGATACTCATTTTCCCATCGATAGAGTCACAAATTCATGAAACTGACTGTTTTAACTCTCTGGAATCCAGAAGAGCTGAATTCTCTCAGCTCCTCTTCTCTGTTGGACCTGTTCATGTTCTCACTCCAGTGGCTCTGTCCGGTGAGGAGGAGGAGCAGGAAGCAGATTTTGGGTCATTGAGGAACTGAAATCCACATAGGAGAGGGTAGCCTTTATGAAAATAAGGATAGGAAATTACTGAGAATTTTTAAAGAGACAAGCTACATAGCCTAAATGACAAGGACTGAAGATAAAATGAGCAGAAGAGTAATAGACTGTTGGAGAAGAGAAATGCAGGAGGCAGGAGTGTAGGAAGGGAAGGTAACAGTATCCAGCTGTGCATTGACCAGGGCTTGGAGCTAGGATTTGGCACCAGAGCAAGGGGAGAGGGAGGACCTGCAGGTAACTTGCCAAAGAAGACAAGTCAAATAAGTGTTAGAATGGGAAAGGAGCCAGTATCCTGGGCTTCCCAACTACATCTCCGTTCACTGGAACACAAGTTCTCTTTTGGGAAAGTAACCTTTGTCCTTCATCCTAAGTACTTTCTAATCATCCACATCCTACTATAAGGTTACAATTTAATGGAAGTCAACTTGGAGACTTCTCCAGTGACATGAAACTGTTTTCTTTCACTCTGTGGTTTAACAGTTTCTCCACAGTAACAGGGCAGTCTTTTTATTACCAAAAACATGGACCTTATTTGTGGTCTTCAGTCATGGCAAAAGTCCCGTTAAAGCCAATGGGAGTTGTGGCGAAGTAAACCTTAGTGGATAATATTCATTTTATTTTTTACAAGGTTTGGAATATGAAGCAATCAGAATTGTTATTTGCTTATTATGTGTTGCCTTTGGTTCCCATGAAAGCGTGACCACAAATAGGATGTAGGATTTTGAAGAGAAATCATAGATTCTTCAGGAAGGAAATACATGTCATTTTAGCTAGCCCTTGATTATTGATTTAGAAGTCTTCTTTTTGTTGTCCAGTTGAGTTTAACAGTTAGACGTATTTTTATAGTATATTACTTATAGAAAAGAAATAATTAATTTCATTTACTCCTAACAAGTTCTTCAAGTCCCAAAATAAGTAGTAAAAAGAGTATAGTTTTAGTAAAAAACAATAACACTTAGGGAATTTGTCAGAAATTTATTAGCTATTTCCTAAATAACTTTTTAAAGAATTTATACCAAACCATCAAAAGTGCTGTTTGTGTTAGAAATTCTCTTATTGTATCTGTAATCTGATATGGAACACGACTGCAAAATTGGTATCAGATAATTGCCCCTCTCATATCAGGATTTGCTCACTTTGTAAAGGCCAGTAAGACAGCACTGCATTGTACTAAACAGTGTTTACACACTACTCTCTTCATCCTGTGAATTTTGCCTGTTATGTGATAAACTCAGGGCGGAGAGAGGGAGGGTTCACTATTATAGATCTTTAATTGAACACAATTAAAATGATTACTTTCCTATTTTTCCTATTTGGGGTTATCTTAGAAAATATGGCAAAAGGCTAGTATGTAAGACTGAATCATCCACTCCCTGATAGAGTGACTTTGGTAATCTTCGAACACAGAATGCTAGCAACCATTTCCTCCTCCCCGAAATGCTATAAATGCTATCTGGCCTTTTTCATAACCCAGTTCTTGCTGTTTAATTTCTGGTATGTCTTACTATTTTCCAGTGTCTTTATTTATCTACTTTTCTCAGTTTTCTACAAAGAAAACAAAAAAAAGAAAGAAAGAAAGAAAGAAAGAAAGAAAAAGAAAGAAAGAAAGAAAAAAGAAACAAGAAACCTCTCTTAGTATTTTTTTCCTGGGTGATATTTTGTGTTCACATCTTCAGGCACAACCTCAACTATAGGTCTGCAAGCTGGCCTCCTGCTTTTGTAAATAAAGTTTTATTGGAACACAGACATACTCTTTCATTGACTGTGGCTGCTTTTGCATTGCCATGGCTGCGTTGAGCAGATCTGACAGAGGCTGGCTGGCCGACAAAGCTTAGGCTATTTACTGTCTTGTACTTCAATAAAAACATTTGCCAACACCTGACTTAGATCATAGTCAATGCTCCATAAAGTTGCATCAAGGAGTTGAAAATTCAAAATACTCTTTTTTATTGTATTTGAGAGTATGGGCATTCTTCAGGGAGAACAGAGAGAGAGAAAGATGGGGGAGAGGATAAAGCACCCTGTTTGAGGAATGGACACACTGCTATCTCTTCTTCTCCATCTCTCCCTCATTTGGGGAATTTGGGGCATACATACATCTGCACACAGAGTTTCTCAAACCACCAGCTTCAGTCCTCAAACCATGTGGTCACTCATGTGAGATCTGACTGCCTTAACCACCAGGCCAGGGAGCTGACCAAAAAACTCAACATACTCTAACCAAATTTATTTAATGCCATTGGTATGTACTTATTTTGTTTTATTGGATACTTTAAAAATATCTTTATATACTTTTTCCTTTATATTTCTCATATCTATTGATAATTGGTGGTAAAAGTCTTCCAATATTTTTCAAGTCCAAACTCTTACCTGTTCTACTCATTGACCTTTTCCATCTCTTATCTAAATATTTTAGCTTCTAATCTCAGTTCTATCTTGAAGTTTATGTCATGCTCTGTTGGCTATAATCTAAAACAAAATACCAATCTATACATATATTCATTGTTTAAATTCCAATTGGTACTTCCTATTACCCCATGTAGAGTCCAAATCCTCTGTGTCAATGTCCGTTTACTCTATATTTCTGTCTCTTCTGCTGCTTCAGGTACCCTCTAGTTTTCCAAGACACTATTTCCCAAGCATTTGATAATGCATGCATGTGTTTCTTTATTATCATTTTTCTGCTTGTTATGCTTTCCCAGTGTTTCTTCTGTAATCCTACTAATTATTTTCCCCAGCTAAACCCAAATGTCATATTCTCAGTAAAGCAATGAAACCATTCTCAGGAGACAATATTAAATGTTACTTTATTTTTCTCCTGTTTGTCTTAGGATGCATTTGGTCTTCCTCCATCTTTACACAGGCTCTAAAAACAATCATGCTAATGTGATCTGTTGAATTTACATATGGTCTTGGAATCCTTTTCACATAAGATCTATCAATCCCACCAGAAGTGTTCTGAGAGATAAAAATTTGTGTCATAGCATGTGAAACACTTTACAGTCTTTAAGACCAGGGATAGCAACTTCTTTATATATTTATTCCAAGAACACAGGCAAGAATAAGCTCTTAGAAATCATTTAATGTGCTGAGTTAATTTGACTGATTAATATTGAGATAGAAATGCTAATGCAATATTCCAAGTTAGCTGTGAAGGAGGAATCCCTTGGCCTACCCATAGTGTGTGGTGGTTAGGCTGCTAGATCTCACATGGTAAATTGTGCAGTTCAAGTCCCAGACCCAGGGGCTTGCAAAAAACATGCCAGATGCATGAGTATGCATGCATAAAATCTTAAAAGGAGATAGAAATGTAGGAAAAGGGGTGTGGTGTAATCATACCCCATGAGGGGTACTTTTCTCTCTTTCTCTACTTCTCTTTTGCTCTCTCTCTTCAGTGAGTGTATGCACACTTTGGAAAACTTGAAGAAAGGAAGAAAATGAGGAATCACCGAAAAGCGGTCTTATTAGTATCACTGTTCTTATCATCATTCTAGTCACCATTCTATTTTATAGATAAGGAAACCAGATATAGAGAATTTAATTTCCATTAACTTATATAAGGAATAAGTGATACACCTCTGATTCAAAGTTAATTCTGCCTAATTCCAAAGCCTGAGTTGTTTGTTTGTTTGTTTGTTTACTAGAGATTTTTGCTAAAGGGTACGGGTATTTGTCAGAGAGACAGAGACACGAAGAGAGAAATAGTCCCCCCCTCCCCCCCAGGGAGAATGACCACACCGCAATCCCTTCTCCTCCATTCTCTTCTCAGGATTTTGGGGACACATGCAAGTGAAATGTTTTGGTCCTTTCATTTGACCTAGTTCTACTGTTTCAGTGGGGAAAAAAATGACCGCATAATTCTCCCAAACAGTACACAGGCAGTGATTACATCATGGAAACCTCTCTGTATTTTCGAGCTGGTAGATTTGGAATGTCTTCCAGTCATGGTATCATGGGCGTGTCAGCGGAATCCGTTTCAGTTTTTAGATACAAAGTGATGTGCTCAGTGGTAAGTATCAGGCTCCCAAATGATTATGTTCAGGGGTTCTCTAATAGGAACATCCACTAAAGCTTGAGAATGAGGACCATGGTGACATTTCAAAAAATTATTTTGAGTTTGTCTTTTAACTTGTTCAGTGTCAAAAACATTTTGTTCATTTAGACAACTAAATTAATTTTCTGAAAACCCCCAGTTTGTTTATGGCTGTCCCTTCCAGTTAAATGTCATGTTACTTTGTCTAACCTCTTTTGTTAACCAGCATGATGTCCTATATTTCCCTGTACACATTGAAAAAATTTCATTTCTATTTCCCTTTGAGCCCAAACTTGTGTCATCATCTTAGGAAATTTTATCCATGGAAATCTGAAAGAAGCAGAACACCCAATTTCTGATTTATTTATTTATTTTTAGCCATGAACTCTCAAAATCAAGGCAAGGAAGTTGCTATCATCTAAAATTATTTCTCTCACGACAGTCATAAATCAGATGCCCACTGTCAGGAGATAGCTCTCCATGGGTGTCTTACACTTCTGCTTATTTTGCAAATGAATTATTGATTATCCCTTGCTACGAACCATTTTAAAAAGAATAGACTTTTAGAAAATTACTTCAGAGATAGTCTCTACAGAACAACGAGTGTGTTTTCTTAGTGACCGTGGAAGACAGAATCAGTGTCTTCTTGCAGAGCAAAGAACAGTTATACCTCCTATCCAATAATAATTATACTATCTTTTAAGAGAGCAAAGGGCAGGCATGTTTGCTAACCATGATAAAACACTGGAATTCCCTAAACTCAAGTCTTCTATAATCAACTCACTGAATGTGGAGGTGTTCGTCTGGCCCTCTGTGTTGCCCTATGCAAACTGCATCTGGAAGAACCAACACACAAAATTGATAATATTAAAGCTAATTCTATTCTGAAGAGTAATCAGCCATTTTCTATCACATCCATGAAAGTGTGGCAGGCTCTTTAGTGACCTTTCATGCAGGGCAGACCCTCAGCTTTTCAGTTATTGACTCTACTATTTCCTTATAATTTCATATTCTTCCATCTTACCTGCTTATCTCACTTTCCTGCCATTCTGTATTTTTCTTGGTCACTCAGCTTCCTCCAAGTATATAATAATCCTTCTCCCATCTTTACTAATTTCTAGTCAATACCGTAATGACATTGTTAGCATTAACTAACCCTCTCTTTAACTTCACCTGGCAAAATCCTAGTTTTCATTAGTTCAAATACCTGCTTTGGCTTTCCAGGCCTCTGAGCACCTCTGGGAGAATACATACACACAGCAGATTGGTATTAATGTAATTTCATGACCGACAATGTCTACTATGCCCTAATGTTTTTCTAGTCCTATGTCTTTCTTAGTCTGGGGGACTATCCTTCAAATTCATCCCATTCTCTTTAACTTTGACACCATGCCTCAGCCTTCTTGGTTCTTACAAATGATCATGTTTCTAACTCATCCAGAAGAGAATATATGTAAAGTAGAATCTACTTAAATTTTCCATCACCAAATGGACAACTCTATGCTCTCTTTACATAAAGTACCATTTATGAATATTGCTCCACAAGAACATAAAAGTCACTCATTTGATTTAAAATGAGTGAACTTAAACAAATTCTAAACATGTCTAACATAGCACTTTTACTTCTATTGTTGGTTAAATTTGGACTCATGAAGAAAGGTAAACCTGTAGAACCAATATGCTCGGCTTCCTTGAGTGGGGAATTAGGCCATGAGAAAGGAGCTCCTGCTTCTGACGTAACACTTCTGGGAGAGATGGAGCTCTTGGAAAGCTTAACACACTCTAAAGTGGATGAGCTGACAGTGGAAAATGAGAAAGGGAGGGCAGAGACTTTACAAAAGAGCTGTAATGAGGTGAGACTGCTGTAGTTGGCAGTCTTATTTGAACAAAGCCTTCAGATCCAACCTGACCCTTGTGGCTTTCTCTGAACAGTTTAGTAAAATGTCACTACAGTAAAGTCGAGGTTCGTGATAAAGTACTAACATAGCATCTATCCTTTGGCAACACAACTAGAGTAAAGATGTCTGCACTGAGACCAGAGCAGGAAGAGTGAAGGCATGGGAAGATGTTTCTATATTTTTTATTAACTCAAAAAAGAAGACTAATTCTCTCTTTCTTTTAAATAGGACTTGATTTAAGAGTGGTTTTTATTATATCTATACACATTGGTGGATTAGAGAGTTAAAGAAGACTATTTTGGGGGCTAGCAGATGGTGTAGAGGTTATGTCGCTGAACTTCCACCCAGTTGACTTCAGTTTGAATCCTAGGCCCAGGGGCTTAAAACTCACACCAGGTGTGTGTGTGTGCATGCCTAAAATCCCTAGAGGAGAATGGAGGAGAAGGGATTGCAGCATGGCCATCCCCTCTGAGGGGGGTGATTTTTCACTTTCTGTCTCTGTTTCTCTCTGTATCTCTGGCAAGCACATGTGCAAAAATCCCCCCCCCTCCAGAAAATAATAATAAAAAGAAGACTATTTTGAATCCCACTAGAAGCAATTCTGTCAAACCTCTGCTATCTAAGGGCAGTCTTGCCACATGTGCTTTGGTCCACAACCTGTTGAGGCATCAAAGCAATCTTGTATGTGGCTTGATCCTTCCTGACTGTCTACACTCCCCTCTGTGAACTTGGCATCACACTGAAAAATACTTGAGACTGCTGCATGCCAACACATCCAGTAGCCTCCTTTCATTCTCTAACTTAATCTCATTGCACATTCACATAGAGTTGACCACACTTCTCTCTGAAACAATTTTCTCCCTTGGCTTTTACAAAACTACATTTTCATAGTGTTTCTCTTGTCTTTCTGCTTTCTTTATTTTTTATCTGTTTCTCTGATTTGTCTTCTCAAATAACAATTATATATTGGAGTTCCTCAAGACTCTTAGAGGTTTTCATTCTTTTCATTACTATGCTGTCCCAAGTTAGGTGGTCTTGTCCATTTTAAGTACTACAAAATAAGACTTTATGCCAATAACTCCAAAATCTCCATTTCTTTCTTTTATTTTTTTATAAGTTTTTGCCACAGGGCACATGAGCTCACTAAAAAGGAAAGAGACAGAGAGAGAGAGAGACAGTGAGAGGGAAAGTGAGAAATTACCCTCCAAGGGAGATGGCCATGCCACAGTCCCTTCTCCTTCATTCTTCTTTTGGGATTTTGGGCACATGCACACATTCCCGGTGTGATTATCAAGCCACCAGGTCCAGGACTCAAAACACAGTGAGCCATGTGGGAGTCTAGCACCTTAACTGCCTTAACCTTAACCAGTCTGTCCCCCATCTCCATTTCTAGCACTGAATTTATCTTCCAATATTCAGGACCTATTCATTTTATCTACAAGCATCACAAACAAAAACGCACAAGTTAAGCTCATAATTCTCCATTTTGCAATATACTTGAACCAACTCAGATGCTTCTCTGATATTGCACACACACACACACACACACACACACACACACACACACACACACTTGCACATTTTTAGCATGTTATCTAAAAGTTTTGGTAATAAATTAAATATTTGCAAAGGAGGTAGTTTTTGCAATCTTATAAAGAGTGACATGTAAAAACATTACCCTTAACTTCTCTTTGCAGCCATAAGGGAGTAACAGGTATCAACTTACCTTTGAGCAAATAACTATAAATCTGGGGAAAAAATATGTAAAGCAACTGTTTTTAAGCACTGGATCACAAATAACTCTGTGCTGTGATCCTTGAAAGAAAGGAAACATGCAAACTGACCTCCAAGTTCACCCTGGCTTTCTGCCTGGGCACACGTTTCCAAGGCTCGGCAGAGGGAACTAAAGCAAAGCCTGGCGGTCCCTTTAGGCAATAATAAAAACAAATGAAGTTTCAGATAACTGAAGGGGACTGAGTTATCATTAGAGTTACTATAACGAATACAATAACAAAGCAAATAAGCAACATTTGTGTTATAAAACTTGCTATCTCATAATAAATAAAAATAAAATATTAATGAAAATGCATTTCTTATGGAGATAGCATACTTTTTCAATTATGTATTTATATATCGATGATATTATCTATTGTTAAAATCATTCTTCTTCCTGGCTTTTATATTTTAAAAGTAATAAATACTAAAAAACCTAATTTGAACAAATAAGTATACAGAAATGAACATTTTTTAAAAAAAATTACAATAGCATTCATTTTTTAAAAATAATTATTTTATTTAATTTTATTCATTGTCATTATTTTAATTTTGAAGTTGACCAGGGAGAGACAGAGAGAGAGAGAGAGAATGAAAGTGAGAAAGCAAGCTGGCAGGTCTGGGATTCAAACCACAGTCACCCGTGTGGAAGTTCAATGCCCTTAACTACCATGCCACATGCCAGTCATCATTTTTTTTTTAAGAGAGATTTTGCTATAGGATGCGTGTGCTTGCCATAGAAACAGAGAAATGCAGAGAGACAAAGTGAGAAATCACCTCCTTGGGGGACGGCCCTGCCACATTCCTTCTCCTCCATTCTCCTCTTGGGAGATTTTGGACATGCAAGCACATGCACCTGGCATGAGTTTTAAGCCACCAGGTCCAGGACTCAAACCACAGTCAACTATGTGCGAGTCCAGCAACATAACCATTGCACCATCTGCTGGTCCCACAATAGCATTCATTTTAAGCTATAATCTAGAAATCACATAGTTGATCATAAAATAAGTTATGAATGATCTTCCATCTGACAATAAATATATGCAAATATAATTAGTTTTCACATATTAATGTTATATCCATTCACTTTGCTAAATTTTTCTGTATTTCCAATAATTTATCTATAATTTCTTCAGGTTTTCCATATAAAGAATTACATTTGTCAGTTATGACTATTTTATTTTCTCTTTCTTGTCTTTCATGTGTAATGTTTTTGCTTATATTTTGTCCTAATTTCAAAGAGAATGTTTCTAAAATTTCCCCTTCACAAACTCATATTTGTTAGAGATTTTCCATACTTAAAAAAAAAATGTTTTGCCATAGGGCACACATGCTCACTGGCGAGAGAGGGAAAGTGAGAAGTCACACCCAGGTGAGGTGGAAACACTTTCTCTTCTATTCTCCTTCTGGAGTCATAGGCATGCACATGCACACACTCAGCATGATTTTCAGACCTTCAGGTTCGGGACTCGAATCATGGTCGCCCATGTGGGTGTCCAGTGTCCCAATCACCATGCCATTCACTGGCCCAGTTTTTCATACTTTTTACCAAGGTCAAAAAGTTGTCTTCTATTCCAAATTCACAAGGATTTAAAAATTTTAAGCAGTCTTTTACATTGTTATCAAATGTTTTCCTATATTTATTGGTATAGTGTAAACTGTTAATATTAATACAGAACTATCTCTATAAACTTTATGAGCTAAATATTTAACATGTTTATGTATATGTCAAACCATAATGGCTTGTTTGTTTGTTTTACTACACTGTTAAATTGGATTTACTATACTATTATTTAGGAATTTTGCATGTCTTCATTAAGGAATGGGCCTTAAGTTCCTTTTTGATATTGTCATTTACTAACTTCATTTTAAAGATTATACTGACCCTTTTTTTTTTTTTTTTTTTTGAGAGGTTTTTGCTATAGGGCACGTGCACTCACCGGAAAGACAGAGAGAGACAAAGAGAAAGCGACAATTCACCCCCCCAGGGGGGATGGCCACACTGCAATCCCTTCTCCTCCACTCTCCACTCGAGATCTTGGGTACATACTCACATGCGTCCAGTGTGAGTTTAAGCCACCAGGTCTGGAACTAAAATTGCAGTCGACTACATGGGAGTCCAGCGACATAGCCCTTACGCTAACTGCTGGTCCCAAGATTATACTGACCTCTAAGAATAAAGTGAGTGTTCCTTCTTTTCCTATTTATGAGTTTATATACATATAGATAATGCATTATATCAATGCTTGAAATCTCTAGACAAAAGCTTAATTTGCTCCTTATTTAACTAACAGAGAGCAATAGTAATCAGGTATAGTCATACTGAACCAAATGGTGGGTGACTGTAGCTTTGGGGGAGAGATTTGTGTTATGTCAGATATAAGGGCAAGGATGCATTTATGTCAGTGTTGCAAAAACATGGTTTGTGTTAGTTACAGAAGTGGGAGTGGGTTAATATTAGTCTTAGAAACATGGCTTGGAGTGAGATCACTGCAAATTTATAATGGGAGGCTGTCATTGATCAGTTGGTTTTTAAATTGTGTCCACAGAAGTTGCTATTGATGAAATAAATGGGCTTTGAACCTTTTTTCAGACCAGTTCTCTGACACTACTGACATCACCTAGGTGCCCTACAATTCCACTCAACTCTAAATTTTAGGAGTTATCAAAGATCCCACAAGTTAAAGGGCTCAGTCCTACAAAATTGCCCCAACTTCTGACACCAGTTACAAGTCTTGAGTCACCCTATGCTCCTGTCTGGCATGGCTACACATTTGGGAGTTCCCACAACCCTTTCTTCAGACCTAATAATTTGCTAGAACACCTCACAGAACTCAAAAAAGCACTGTGCTTCAAATTACAGTGTTATTTTGAAGGCTACAACTCAAGGATAGTCAAAGGAAGGGATGCAGAGGATAAGACACTGCAAGAGGGTTGGGGTTCACAGCTTCTATGATCAGTCCTCATGCAATACGGTCGTGCTAACATCCCAAAACATCGACATATTCACCATCTTGGAAGCACCTCTATCTGTGTTGTTCCAGAATTTATAGTGAGGTTCCTTTACACAGACACAACTGACCAAATCACTGGCCATCTGTGTGAACTCAGCCTTCCCTCTTTCACTGGAGGTTGTGGGGGATGGAAATGAGACTTCCAGTCTCTAACTAAGCTTGGTGTGTGGCCAGCTCTTCAACTAAAACTTTCTATGGGCCTTCCACAGATGACCTCCTTAGCATAAACTCACAATGGAAAGAGATTTGTTATGAATAAAAAAGACACACCTATCACTTAGGAAATTCCAAGGGTTTTTGAATCCCTGTGCCAGGAACACACCAGCAAAGACCAAATATATATTTTTGTATTATACAATAATCAACAATTTCCTAGTACTATGGAGAATTTTTCATTCTCAGGTTCCCCTATTTTTGTCCTTTACTAAATAAAGCTAGGTGTGAGACCATCAGAGGCTGTCTAGCTCCCCACCACATTTGTTGCTTTCCCTCAAAAACATAGTTTTGTTCATAGAAGTCTGACTTTCTACTGAATCTCAGTCAGTTGATCTTGTTTTTGTTTTTAAAGAGATTTTTGGTATAGGGCATGTGTGCTCACTGGAAAGACAGAGAGAAAGTGAGAAATCAACCCCTTGTGGGGGAATGGCCATGCCACAATCCCTTCTCCTCCTCTTCTTGGGATTCTAGGCACACACACACATGTGACCAGGGTGAGTTTCAGATTGCCAGGACAAGGACTTGACCCACAATTGGCTATTTGGGAGTCCAACATCTTAACAACTATGCCACCTGCTGGCTTGTCAGCCTGATTTTAATAGGATTTTGGCTTTGGGTAATTTGTTGTTTCATCTGTTGGGACAATGGCTATGTAGAATCATTAAACATTCCAGACAGTATTATTAGAAAACATTAGATGATGCTGAGAAAGCAGGTATAATTAAAATATTATTAAAAGAGACTGCTCTCTGGATGTTCCCTGGAAGCTCTCCCAGGTCTATCAAAGAAATAAAGTTACAAATAGGGCACAAATTTATCATATCCTTCGCTGTCCTGGAAAAGATTCTTCTTAGTGTTTGTTTATTAAGAAGGTCAATGGGTCCCAACTGTGATAGGTTGCTTCATGTAAGAGTTTGTCAAGTGTCCATTTGAAATGATATACTGTTATCTTAATCTCATGCATTTTACAGCTGGCTTGTTCTCCATGTCTCTCTGTTCAGCATCTGGGGTCAAATCCTGAACATCTCCATAGATTTGTTTTTCTGCTCTACGAGGGGTCCTTGTTTAAAGACTTTTCATTATTGCAGCCTGCTAAGATTAATGATCTGCTAACGTGTTTCCTCTAGCTTCCCTGGGAAGCACTCTTTTATATGTTCAACAGGAGACAATCCAGGGAAAAACAAAAACATATGAGACTAGAGTTTAGACAAATAGTCAAACAAAAGGGGAAAAAAATAAACAGATTAAGTTAAAAAGTATCAAATATTGCAACAAAAGATCAAATGACTTTATACAATGGGGTATATCTAGTTTTCTTTACCATATAGCTATCTCTTGTATGGTAAAGAAAATTAGAAAGTCTTTTTAGGCGATAACTTAAGCTTCATTGATTTATATACAGAACTATTTATTGGTTTTCAATCTTAGGGTAACAAAATAAATTAGCAACCATAATGCAATAAATCAAGTCACTGATAATTTTTAGTCAGGCTCACCTAGCTGCAATATTTTGTTTTTCGTTTCTCATTTGCTAGAGGGCACATGTGCTCTCAAGCACCTCCCATGGGGGATAGTCATGCTGCAATCCTTTTTCCTCCATCTCTACTTTTGGAATTTGGGCATGCACTCATATGTGCCTGGTGTGTTTTTCCAGTCACCAGGTCTGGGACTTGAACTACATAATTAGTGGAATCCGGCCACCATAACCACCACACCATAGGCTGGCTCACAAAGCAGTTACTATTTTTTTCTTTTGGTTTTGCTATATGTCAATTTGCCAGAGAGAGACAGACAGAGACAGAAGGAAAGTGAGAAAGCATCTCCCCCTTGGTGGGGAGGGCTATACCACAATCCCTTGTCTGGTGCTTTCTTTAGGATTTGGAGCACACATGCCCAGTGTGATTTTCAAGCTGTCAGATCCAGGACTCAAACTGTATAGTCAATCCTGTAGGACCCAGCCACCTTAACCTCTACACCATCTGTGGCCTCAATTTAAGTACAAATGAAACCTAGGCAGAGAGTACCAGGTTAGCATGCTCATAGGTCTGAGGAAAGGGTCTCACAAAGTATTGCCCAGTGAAGGACTATGATACTCATTCATGGTATTAATTCTGGTTGAGAAAAATAAACTGCTGGAGCCAGCAGGTGGCATGGAGGTTAAGGTGCTGGATCCCATATGGCCAAGTTCATGGTTTGAGTCCTAGATCTAGGGGCTTTAAAACCACTCCAATCACACACATGCATGTGTGCTCAAAGTCACAAGAAGAAATGGAGGAAACATGGCTACTCCCCCACTGGAGGATGATTTCTCACATTCCCTCCCTGAGACTTGCCCTTGGGGATGATTTCTCATCTTTCTTCTCTGTCTCTCTCTGGCAACCGCATGTGCCCTCTAGCAAAAACCAAAAGCAAACAAAAAGCAAACTGGTAATGGTATACATGATTTAGGCAGAGTTGGTTTTGTGTCATGTTGGGCATGGGACTACAGTGGGTGTGATCTTGCTGAGCATGGATTATGTTGGTTTCAGAGGCAGGAGCAGTTGTCACCAGTCCGTGAAATGTGTTTTCTGTCACTAATTGAAGTGTGTTCATCAGAGTTCACTACACAGATAGAGCAGGTTAATGTCAATTTTAGAAGCATGATTTGTAGTAAGTCTGTGGCCATTGGCTGATGTTCAAAATGAAGGGCTTCACTGATTGGCTATTTTTCACACACAGGTCGATTAAAGAGAGCCATCACTGATCAATTAAATATGTTTAAAGCCACTTCTGATATTTATTTGTTATTATGCCTAAAGAATAATTAGTGATATGTGGGAGAAAAATAAGGGCAAACATTCTTAGTAAAATTCCCAGAAAAAAATAATAAATCAAGAGGAGGAGATATTTGAAAAAGAAATAGAGATACAGTTCCCAGAATTAATAAAAGAATAGCCATCTCAGGTTGAAAAAGTCTATAGTGTGTCCAAAAAAAAAGAGATAAGAAAAAAAAAAAACTATCTCTGGACACATTGTAGTAAAATTTAAGAATGTTAAATACAAAAAGAAAATTCTAAATCTTAAAAAAGAGAACACAGCACATACAAATGAACTAGGATATAATTCATATCAAATTCAAGATCTTCAGAAATTTTAAATGAAATTGTTGTTTCATGTATTGGGGCAATGGCAAAAAGTGGCTGTTTATAATAAAAACTAGTGAGAGGGTGTTTTTTTTAAATTTTTGCAAAATATTTAACAATGATACAAAATGCTATGAGCATATAGATATAGAATCTGAAACAGAGAGGAGTTTAAATAATTTGCCCAAAATAATGCAATCAGTAAGTGACAGAGCTTGGGGTAGCAAACAGGACCCTGACTTCAGAATCTGCAAAAATTGTAACCATTATGGGGTTTACATGCAAATGCCTAGAGAAGCCAGACACACACGGCTGGTGCTTGAACTGGACTGGCTAAGTTTAAGGTCTAAGGGAGAGAGTTTCAGGAATCTATGGCAAATTGGAAAGAGCTTGGCTAACTTCCTAACAAATCATATCAGTAGTTGAAGTACATTTATTCAAGTGAGGACAATCTCAAGAGCTCACATTTAATCTAGTGACTTAGTTACAAATATGAAAACAAACCTTTCTGTTCCAAGTTCCCTACAAAGTTTATTTACTCCAGTTAGTGAATTTCTAAACCCCTTGGAAGTTTAAATAAATGTTTTTATCTATTGTGATCAATTAAAAATGTTAGGCCAACCAGTGGCTTGGTGGTTCAGGCAGATGGAGCCTACATGGCTGACTACATGGTTTGAGTCCTAGACTTTGCAGCTTGAAAAACACGCTGGGTCCACGTGTGTGCATGTCCAACATCTCAAAAAGAGAATGGAGAAGAAGGGATTGCAGCATGTCCATTCCCTTGGGGGTGTTTTCTCACTTTTCCTCTGTCTTTCTCTAGTGAGTGCATGTGCCCTATAGCAAATTTTAAAAATAAATAATAAAATAAAAATAAAATGTCATAACTATGAAATGTCATAATATATGGCTTTTATAGTTTACTATATGAGTAAGAGTTCATATGCAAGGAATAGCTTAATAACTAAATTTGCTGTTATTGCAAAAAAGACAAATGCATTATATTTAATTTTTAAATATTTTGCTATACTTACTCTCACGAATTAATTCTTTACAAAAGAGAATTACTAAAGTGGTTGTGTTTGGCGATTTTTTTTTTTAATGACTAAGACTATTTGACAAAGGTTTGGTTGCTTTCCTTAAGTGTTTATTCTAACAAGTCATCTAAAATGTAAATCTTTAGTTTTGAGGATCAGTTCAGAGTCTTTATTTCACAGGCTGAGTAACAGATTACAATGCATTCTTCATGCTTATTTGTTTATACCATATCTGTGAAAATTGCAAATGTCTTTGCAAAATATTGTAGGGACTTTCTTTTGTTATATATCTTGATAATTTAAGAATTTCAAAAATAAATGACCATTTAAAATATTAAAATTGGGGGAAATCACATTTTTTATTCAATAATTTTTATTTACATAGTATATTCTCCTTGCAAAAAATATTTAAAAATTACTTTAACATGTCCTCATATCACTACCCTGATCCTGAGTCCTCAAGAAAAAAAAGCTAGTTTATTTTCTCATTATTTGGATGTATATGTAGATTGGATTATACAAAATTGCCTACTTTGTAGGTTAAAAATAGCTGAATTTTAGAAATTTCATATGATTCAACGTAACATTTTAATTATTGGATTGAAAAACTATTTTACTCTACTTATCCAATGGAATTTGAATTTTTCAGAAGACGAAAATAGTATTTATTTGAATTTTTACCACTCAAGTGTCTTAGAAAGCAATCCTTTTCACCAAAAAATTATATTCTACAGTATATAATTATTTAGTCATTTTCTCAATAATTAATTTGTGGGGTTTTTCTACTTTTTTCACATAATTTATTATACATACTTCCTTAAACAAATGACTGTTTCTCTTAGGTAAATCCTAGAAGTAAAAAAATTTAGGTCCAAACATTTTTTACTAGTAATTTCCAGATGCCAGCACCTATTTAGAATGCCAGTAAAATGTAAAATGTGACCTCGATTTTCTGTAATCTTAATATCTGATATTTTTCCCATTTATCATTTTTATGTTAAAGAATAGTTATTTTAATTTATAATCATTTAGATTTAGTAATTAAGCATCTATACTGGTTATTTGAAGTGATCTCCTGAAGGCTGTGCCGGAAAAAAAAATATGTTCTTATACCTAAGAAATCCAAGATACTTAAATATGAGCAGTTCCTAAACATCCAAGCACTATGTGTATAAAGGAAATGGCTCGTACATGCAATGCCATCACCTTTAGATGACGGAAATTGTTGAATTCGTGGCACATGCTATTTTCAACCTTCCCTCCCCTCTCCTCAAATAGGATCAGTTATAATTCATTAACTTAGTAAGGGTTTGAGGTATTAAATATATTTCCTAAAAATGGCTTATTTATCTTTTAAATTAAGCATTTTCATTCTGGGCCAGAATGTAATCATCAAGTTTCACATCTGCCCAGTAATTGCTTCAAAATGTGCTTTTCATAAATTTTGATAATTTTCCTAGAACTGCATTCTGTGGAGATGTAACACAAACTTTCTGTCTCAAATCACTTGCACAGGTAGGTTAGGTTTTTTCCTGAAACTGGATAGGATGACTGACTATTTCTTGGCCCTTAGACATTCTAGTCCAAGTGCTTCCTTTGCTAGCACAAAGATAGAAGTTTCTCTGATCTTATACCTGAGTCCAGGTTCCAAACTGGGCTGAGAAAATGGAGTAAGGGTGACCTTTAGTGGCCACTTTGAGTAATCACAAAGAGATGCCATCTTAGGTCTCAGGGGAAGGTTGGACAATTGTGTTTGCAAGAGTACCTAAAGCAGAACCCCATTAAGTTAGAAATGGCCGATCATGAAAGTTTTATTTGACATTTTATGCCATTGTATTCTAATGGAAGATCAAAACCCTGTGAGTCACTGTGCAGCTGAAAAGGTGTGTTTTTAATTGGTGAATGGAAATCTAGTCACACCTATTAAGGTGACTTTGCTTTAATGCCTAAATCGATTTGTGAAAGTACCATTGAACTGAAGCAAACATCCTTGCTTTCCATGGATTTATAAAAGCTACCAGGTAGTCTTTTGTATCTCAGAATTAAGCAGGAGAGAAGTTCCTCGTTATCATTGCGCCTGTGTGTATAATAGAGAGACCCTTCTCCCACTCAGAATGAAAGTCACTAGTGATGAGAAAGAAATGTTCAGAATATACTTTTCCCCCCTCCTTTGTTGAGGAACATCAGTGTTTACTTCTATAAATGTCAGTGTCTATACTTCCACCTTAAAATGCAGAGGACATTTCCATAACCAAGACATTTCGTTTACTTTAAAACCTAGGTATTGCTTTCTCAAAGACTTAATCTCTTTCCAATAGGAGTACTTTTCCAGCCAAATATAGATAACTTCCTGGACTAAACCTATGAAAATCATGTAATATAGCTTTTTATACAAAGAGGATTTTCAGCATTATAAATAATCTGCACATTTGTGTAAATGCAAAAAAGAAGTTTTGTTGTTCACTGAATTATAATATTATTTGCTATTAAACTTACTTTTTACAAAAAATTAATAAAATCCAATCTTGCATATGATAATAGATATTTGTAAGAAGAAAAAAACAGGAATGAATAACATTTTAAGAGAGAATCAGTTTCTGAATCAGTGTCCTTTAGACTGGTCCATTCTAAAATTATGTGACTTAGAAAACATGAAAGATGGGTAAAATAATGTGGTTAGGTGAAAAAACCATCATATTGAGAATTAGGAAACTCATTTCTAAAAATAATTATTTTATTTAACTTTATTAATAGTATTATTATTTTCTAGTTTGATCAGACAGAGAGAGAGAAAGAGAAAGAGAGGAAAAATGAGAAAGCAAGCAACCAGGTTCAGGACTTGAACCACAGTTGGCCATGTGGAAGTCCAGTGCCTTTAACCACCATTCCACCTGCCAGTCCCAGGAAACCCATTTAAAAAAAAATCTTAATTGAGATACCAATTTCTTCTAGGTATTTGCCAAATGAGGATACTAATGAAATTAAATGACAATATAATTTATTTGAAATTTATTATATACATGAATGGTAGTATAAGTTTCAGATGATTATAACTCAGAAATTGAATGATTATGGAGATCTATTATAGATATTTTCTTTAAAATGTGTACATATATTTATATATATGAATATGTCAATACAGATTGGACTCGATGATTGTTCTACTGGATAGTCGGGAAAGTCAAGATGCGTTTTTGCATAGAAAAAGAGAAAAATACTTCATAACTTTCCCAACGACCTAATATTATATCTATTGCTATGAAACAAGCCTCACCCCAAACTGAGCAACATAAAACAATAGCTATTTATTGTGTTCATGATTTTATAGGTGAGAAATTTAGACAGCACACAGTGAGGACAACTGAGCCCGTCTCCAAGATTTCTAGAGCCACAAATTGGGTAGCTCTAGCAGTTAGCGATGATTAAGATGGCATTAGGGGTACCATATTGGCTTGGGTTGTTGACCAGGTTCCTTGGTTTGCTCTAGACCTCTCCCTGTAGTTAGCTTGGGATCCTCACAGCAAGACGGTGCCAGACTTCGTATGTGGTAGCTCAGTATTACTGATGTTGTTGTCGTCATTGTTTAATGGTTGACTTACAAATTTACAAAGATTTGAGTGGTTTGCTTCTAACTTGATTATTCATATAAGTCCTATTAATTTTAGTGCATGATTTTGTACAATGCATTCTTTTAGGAATGTAAATAGAGTTTGTGGCAGAAAGAACTATTCTAAAATCTTCTAACGTTTTGTTTCTCTTTCACTCATAATAAGTGGTTCTTTGCTAGTATTTGGTTTTTGGCTTTATATGATTAAACTGTTACTAAGTAAGTTCTTTATACAATTACAGACCTATATTTAATGCTCTAATAACTATTTCAGTTGCATAAGTGAGCTGAAAAAAATCTGTCTTTATCAGCATCTAGATATCAGATGTCCTTCAATACTACTTGCAGTCAAAGAAACATGCCATGCGTGCCCAAGATCCCGAGAGGAGAATGGAGGAGAATGGATTGTGGCATGGCCATCCCCCCTGGGAGGTGATTTCTCGCTTTCTATCTCTCTGTCTTTCTGGTGCCCTATAGCAAAAACCTCTTTAAAAAAATAGTAGTAGTATGATCATAGTACTTGAAAATCCTAAAATGCAGAAATCTGTGTCTTTTAAGCAATGAGTAAAAATAAAAGCAAAGTATACTTGAATCCTCATCTTTCTTAGAAATGATATCATTCAAGAAATGATGACTGAACTTTTAAAGAGCTACAATTATATTTTGTCTAAAATCTTTTTATATATAAATGATATTTTATCTCACAGACTTAATTTTTGTCCCCGTTATAGATTGCTTTTCTCATTTGAGGATGAAAGGCAGCTTCATATTACTGATTTCCCTTTCTTAAAGCTTTTCACAATATGACAAATTTCCACCAAATACATATAGAGCTAAGTGTCTTACCTTCCAGTTTCTTTTCCATATTGCAACGTGTTTTAAACACAGGTCACAGCTTGGGCGTCTGGAGCATCACAGAATTCTTGTGTGCCATCTGTTATCATCAGTACTATGGTAGTTCCTCCTTACCTCAGTGATTTTTCTTTTTTCTCTATGAATTTTTGAACATCTGTATAAACAGGGGATACATGCAATTGCCACTTTCACATTGGTCCGGCTGGTCAAGAAAGTTCTCCAAAATGAAGAACACCGATGAAACCCAGCCTGTAGGTCCAAACACATACCCTCAATTTACCACTTCTTAATATTTAAATGAGTTGCCTGATACATATTTTTTTGATAACTTATCATTATTCTGGTAGTCCATCATTCCTGTCATTATTTTTGCTCATCAGAATGAATGCCCAGGGCCAGCTGGTGGCATGGTGGTTAAGGTAGCTGGATCCCACATGACCGAAAGCCTGGTTTGAGGCCCAGACATGGCGGCTTGACAAAACACATCAGGAGCTTGGGCACACGTGCTCCAAATCTTAAGAGAATAGAGAAGGACTGTGGCATGGTCATAACCCGGGGAGGGGGGGGAGTGCTTTCTCACTTTTCTTCTCTCTCTGAGAAGAGCACACACACTACAAATTGGGAAAATAACAACAACAACAAAAAAGGAATGAATGCCCATTTTGAACTGAACAAATGGTAGTTTGTAAAGCTGTTTAATGAAAGGAACAAAGTTTAAACCTTATTTCCTCCTTAAATGCAACCGGAGGTTATGTTTGTTTGCAAAGCTAACATCTATCCAGATTATACACACTCAACAGTGCCAGGCCAAAAAACACAGGCCCCAAACCACTCATTCCTTAACCCCCCACCCCACTTTGATGACCTATAGCTGTTATTGTAGGAACTGGATCTATCAAGAAATTGCCTCTGGCACAGTCAGGGACTGTCATGGCACCTTGTGTAATAATTTGCAAACGGTGGCTTGAGAGAAGTGGTATGCAAAAAAATACATCCCAAACCTTGACCCCTCTACATTGTCACAGTGAATGTTTGGCTGGGCTAGGTTCCAGATAAACAGAAGAAGCATATCTGAGAAGTAAATGGGGTCAGAGAAATGTGCTTGGCAGCTTAAGATGCCATCATAGGAGATGGCAAGGAGCTTTGCCTTGGTCTTTGGCAACGGCCACACCTGAGGTCAAATTCCAGCTCATTTACTTAGCATAGGATCTTGTGCAAAGTACTATCTTTAAAACTCAGTTTCCACCCACAAAATGTGGAAAATAATAGTAACTGCCTCATTAGACTGTGATAACCCTGAGAAGTACCTCAATGAACATCTGCTGAATTAATGAATTTACATATTACATATTTGTGCATTATATAAATGTCAGTAAAATGCACGACATATTTAATATTTGAAATGCTGAAATGCAGATCTGTTTCATGGAGAGTCAACGCTCCACAGCATAATGGGCCTTCAAAAAATTCTCTGAAAATGCATATTATAAAAAAACTATGCATGGATTTCAAAAGGTTTTTGCGTCAAAGTAAACGAATATTTTAATTTCATTTTCCCATGAACTTTTTGAGGTTTCCTCTTTAATGTTGGGAATGCAACAGATTATAAGAAAATATATCCAGGCCAGTGGTTGGCACAGTAGGTAAGGCAGCTGAATCTCCCATGCCAGCCTGTGTGGTTTGAGTCCTGGACTACCAGGTGGGAGTGCGGGTGTGGCCAGAATCCCAATAGTAGAGCAGAGGGAGAAGGGATTGTGGTGTGGCCATCTCCCTGGGGGCTTCTTTCTCATTTTATCTCTTTCTCTCTCTGGAGAGTGCATGCTCATCAAAAACCTTTTTAAAAAGGAAAAAAAAACTTCCTTGGTCTTTCAGAAGATGACCCTTGAAGTCCAAAGTAGCCAGGGAAGCACCGACTAGTTCGAACTCCTCTTTGGGTAGCTGAACTGGAGGATGGTACCTGGTTCCTGTAAGTTTATTTTTAACATGAGATTTCTCTGAAGGGCATTCCAGAGAGTGGGCCACAAATCTTCATACAGTGTCTTCATGGAGAAGCTTGCACGAAGGCTAAGCATTGGCACAGGGGTTAGGTTTCTGATGGCCTCTGGGCAGCCATAGTGGTGACTTGTAATTATTAAACCATTAAACATATTTAATTATTTTCCATTTCTACCATATTCAATATATTTATAAATTTAGGGTGATATTACTTCCAAGAAGATAATCCAAAACTCCATGTCAAAGTCTTAGTAAATAGATGGACATGAAAAATTTCAAGGCATACAGCTCTTTGAGATTACTAGAGATGTGTACAGAGTTCAAAGTGTTTTGAATAACAAAAGGATGCAAAATGAAAATAATAATAATGTAATGATGAGAATAATAATATACCACTTTATAAGACATTTTATAAGCATTTATAAATTAGTATTTTACAACACATCTGATCCATGCAAAATTCAGATACTCAAATTTTTCTTTAAAAATATTTTAACGATAGACAAAATAAAGCAAGATTTTATAGAGCCTAGCGACAAGTTTCTTTTCCTCCTTGGCAAAAGATCTTCTGGAGTTCATTCTGTTCCAGTTGAAATACAAATTCATGGAAAGCTTTTTCCCTGGCTTTGTGTTATGGGCTCCACTGGAACTGTTTGCTCAGTGGAGGCAAAAGCTGAAGCAGTTATCACTTGCTGTACTCATTTTCCAAACTCATTGACAAATCGGGGAGGAATTCAGCCCCAGGACCGTGACTTCTGTTTTTCCGTATAATCAGTAGATTATTCTCTTCTTTTTAAAATACATACCCATACATACAAACCTCAACTACCTAATATTGTTTTATTGCCTCATTTATCTTCCCACACTCTTTTCTCTTTTAATAATCATTCATGATATTTGAAAGATGACTCAAAGGGGAAACTTCAAAGTATTGCTTTGTAGTTCAACATAACAATGCCTCCTTGTTTTGTCTTTTTTTTTTTTTGCTGTCTTTGAAAAAGTGCCAGACAATTTATATATCATATGCACACAATTACTTCTTTGCCTTATATTTTTCTAAACCCTCATCCATTCTTCTTTTGCATAAAAACATTTATACTCATCTAAACATGATGTGGAAGATTTTTGTTCTTCTGTTCTTAGATTTTTTTTTATCAAAAAGGAAATAAACAGTGATATATTGAAATAATGTGATGATAAGGCTGGCCCCAGAGTCTAGTACTTGAAGGAGCTGGATCCCACATGGCTGACCATGGTTTGAATTCCCACACTGGCAACTGGGGAGCACGATGGGCATGTGTGCATGTGTGCCCAGGGGCCTGATGGAACAGGGGGATGGAGGAGAAGGGACTATGGAATAGGCATCCCCATGGTGAGGGGGGTGATTTCTAACACCGTTTTTTTCTCTACATGTCTCTCTGTCTCTGTCAAGGGCACATGCTCTCTGGCAATTAAAAAAGAAAAAGACAAGACATAATGTGATTATAAAAAGAGAAAGATAAAATTTTACTTTTATAAAAGGTTGACTTCAGTCACATAAGACAGGAATGTATCAATATATTACTAAAAGGATATTTGGAAGACAAATACATATGTATACATACATACATATATATGTGTGTGTATATATATATATATATATATATATATATATATAC